>NW_028258403.1:5092931-5399310 GCF_053883595.1 Heterocephalus glaber | reverse complement strand
ACTGCTCCTTGAGAACTTAGCTGTGGAGCTGTTTTAAAGAAGCCTTTACTGATCAAGCCAAAGGTGTTCCTCTCTTCTGGGTTCTCCCACAGCCCCGATACTTTCTTTGTCACAGCACCTAACACAGTGTCCATTATTGGTTTTCTTCCTTACATCCCTACTAGGCTTATGCAGGGAAATCAGTAATGAGAAGAGTGAGTTGAAGTCAGGTTTGACAAGAATGGGATGTAGGGAATGGAAAGGAGCTGGGTTTGGAAAATGAGCAGAATCACTGGGCCAAGCGAGGTTGGAAAAGAAAACACAACTTACAGAGACATACAGTGTTGAGATTTTCATAGCATCTTGAGTATAGGTGCTTAAATACTCATGGATGACCTAACCCAAGACTAGAATTTTCACGGCAGTGCCATGGAACAATGGAAGAAAAGGGAAAGAACATGTGAGCATGTGGCTAAAAGGATAAATCGTGGAATCCAAACTGTACAGGTAAGAAGTTCAAGCAAGGCTAAGGGCGCAGTGTGAAATGGAAGAACAAATTTGATGGAAAGAAGAGAAAGGTAGGAGGTTATGGTCACAGAGGGTTCTTTGGATTTAAGATGGTGGGGTGATGCTAGGAATGATGGTACATGTTTGTAATCCCAGCACTCGGGTTACAGCAAAAGGATTTCTAGTTCAGGACCGGCCTGGGATATACAGTGAGGTTGTTTCCAAAAACAGAACAAAAACTCCAAGAACAGATAATCCCATAGGCTAGTAATCAATTCCCACTTGACAGTCTGACCCTGCTGGCAGGAAAATTTTGAAGTTCTTTTGGAAGTCAGCTCTACATTTCCCCCTTTTTTTTTAGAAGGGACTTGATGGTTTTTTGTTTTGTTTTGTTTTGTTTTTGGTACCAGGGATCAAACTCAGGACCTTGCCCTTGCTGGGCAGGTGCGGCACCACTGAGCTACATCCCTGGCCCCTCTCTTTTTTTTGAGACGGGGCCTCACTACGTAGTTCAGGCTGGCCTTGAACTCACTAGTCCACTTTTCCAATGTAAGAAGATGAGCAGTTGTGCAGCAAGGAGGCCACCCAGTTCTGCCAATCTTTTGCTCCCAAAAACCTGCCCTTATATCTAAGGTAGACTGGTGACAGCTCTAGTCTCTCATTATGTATTGGGGTAAACCAGTTCATGCAAGGAATATGTATTTTAAGCTGTCTAGTATATAGAAAACATTATTAGATCCTGAAGATACAAAGATAAATTAGACACCTTGTGAAGAGTTAACAATTAGCAAAGGATAAAGACACATAAAATTACAGTAGAGTAATATTAAGTACCATAGACAAAACTGGAAGATGTTACAGAAGGCTTGATAAAGAATTTTTCATTTTCAGTGTTCAAAAAAAGTTCCAGGCAGTTACATAGGCAGTGGTAGATCTGGTAATCTAGGCAGAATAATAACATGAGGCTTCCAGGCTTAAGAGAACACAACTTCCACGATTTCAATTGGAATGCAGCATAGGATTCCAGAGAGGATTAGGTGTGTTGGTGCACACCTGTGATCCCAGCACTTGGGAGCCTGAGACAGGAGGACTGCTGTAAGTTCCAAGCCAGCTTGCGCTACACAGTAAGTTTAAGGCCAACCTGACCTACATAGCAGGACTGTTTCAAAACACAAAAGTAAAAAACAGTTGGGGATGGTGGCACAGGCCTGTAATCTCAGCACTCAGAAGGCTGAGGTAGGAGGATTGCTTCGAGTTTGAGGCCAGCTTGAACTACATAAAAAAGATTCTAGATAGAGCACAAGGTCCTGAGTTTGAGCCTCGGTACCAGAATAAATAAATAAATAAAATAAAAAAGATTCTAGACAGGGAATATATCTGGAGAAATAATTAGGATGTAGATCTGAAAGCCTTATATGTAAGCCTTATTTTACTTTTTCCATATACTTTCAGGCAAATTTTGCTGTGTATCAATATAGACCTTGTTAAAACAAACAAAAATATACATATACACATGCACATATATAGATGTTTAGCGTCCTTTTCCTTGAGATTGTGGTTTTATTGGTTTTTCTGAAACAGGGTGTTGCTACTGTATGTAGTTGAGGCTGTCCACTATGTACTGTAGTTCAGGATGGCCTCAGACTTTGTGGCAATCCTCTTGCCTCAGTCCCTTGAGTGCTGGGATTCAGGTATGTGCCACTATGCCTGGCAAGATTGTGACTTTAAAATATCCTTGCAATAGCAGTGTGAAAAATGATCCAAGTGGACAGTGACCAGGTGTCCAGCAAGATGGCTGCCATAGTAATCAAGGTGAGAGGATGGGGCCCTTGCCAAGGAAATGTCAGAGGACAAATACTGGAAGACAGGAAATAATGGAGGTAGCTTGTTGATACCAGTATTTGAAAGTGAAGTGTTAAGAGGTCCTGATTTCTGGCTTTAGAAACCAGGACGTTGTCAGTTAAGTATTGTAGGAAATACAATATTACTTTTCTAACTATAAAAATCATTGATTGTTGGGCCTACTGTAGTAGCTCATACTGTAGTCCCAAGTATTCAGGAGGCTGGGGCAAGAGGATGGTTTGAGCTGCAGTCCCAGGCCAGACTTGGCAACACAGCCTCATCTCCACCTCAAAAAAAAAGGCAAAGAAAAAAGAGCAGCAAGAAGAAAGGAAAGGGGGAAAAAATCACTGTGAAAAAACTCAACCCTTACTTCTTGGAAGCTCACCTGTTTATGGAGAGAATGACTAAATGAGAAAGAGCCATAATCATAGAAGTAGGTAAATGAAGTATTTTTCAAGCCAGAAATCACTTGTGATTTTCTACAAATCTTTTCCCTGGGAGAACCTCAAATCAGCTTCCTTACATGTTGCTTGCAGGAACTGGAAGTCACTGTTGGGAGGTCTGATTTCCAGAGAGAGCTTCCTTCAGGGCAGATCCAGTTTAAAATAACTTGAGATAACTGTCATGACTTCCCGTGGTAGCCCAAGCTGCATTTCCCAGATGCAGTGTGTACTTTTATTTTTGCTTTTATCTTTTTCTCTTGTTCTGACCAGGTTCATTCTGGAGAGCTGGTTTCTCCCATACCCCTTCACTCCTCACTTTTCAAAAAACTTTTGGCACCGTTAAAAAAAAAAGAGAGAGACAAGAGTAAACTTTTTCAAAATAATCTGCAATACAAAATTAACACAACACCAACCACATCCGCAGAGATACCTTAGAACAAACGCACAGGAAAAAAAGGAAAGTAAGGTAAGATTCTTCGCCTCCAGTTAACAATAACTGTCAAGCCAACCAACTTACAAAGTGAAAGGTCAGACACTATCTCTTCCTGCCTCTGTACCTAACCCTTTACTAACTGCTTACTGCCCGGCTCTGAACGTTCCCTGAAAAGCCAGGTACGGCCCCGGTGGAACTTCAGGAAGAGTCCCTCCCCACCACTCTCCCGGTACTAGAGTTTGAACCCATGGCCTCGTGCTAGCTAGGCAAATGCCCTAGCACTAAACTAAATCCCTACGCCTTTTTATTTCGTGACAAGGTCTCGCCAAATTGCCCAGAAGGGCATCTAACCTGCAGTTCTCCTGCCTCAGCCTCCCTCGAAGCTGGGATTATATAGGCGTGGACTACCACTCCTGGTAAAGAAAGACTTTTTTGTTTCTGTATTTGCTCTTTCCATGAGAGTCTATTCGTGACAGGTGGGAGGATTGTGAGACTGAGGCCATAAAACCTTTCACAAGAACGACTCATAAAGCCTCACCCGTGCCCCGCATAGGGACACGATACACCTTTCAGGGTTCACCTCAGCAGCCGGGAGCAAGTTCTATTGGTTCAGCGACACACGCTTCGGGGCGTCCACTGGGCGCGCGGGCCACCGCCAGTGCTGTCTCCCCTGATAGTCGCTGGGCAAGCGCGGCAGACACCACTGTCAGCCCTCCGCCCGCTCTAGCAGGAGGCGGCAGGGCCGGCTTGGGGTCGCCAGACCCGCGTCTTCCTGCGGACCAGCGTGTGGCCAGGTGGCGACATTTATCCAGAAAGGTCGTCTGCAGCCTCGGAGCCAGACCTCAAGCGAGCTCCTCTGTGGAAAGCTGCCCGCGAAGCCTTAGGGTGGCCAACACGTCAAAAGCTTCCAAAGTTCCAAGAAAAAAAGCTTCCGCCGGGTTGAGGTCCCCGCCGGTGAGGGCGGAAGTGGTAAGACTGACTTGTCCTGGGCTGCTTTGCCAATCGCCAGGAGGCCCCCCAGTGAGGGGCAGGCGCGCTGAGCCTCGTAGGGCTCCTGGAGCTTGGCTGGGCCTCTGGCTATAGAAAGGTTATTGGAAAGTACCGGACTGAGCCGAGGGGGATGTCCAGCGTGGTGTGGCCATAGCCACCGCAGTCAGGCGCAGCTACGGACAGCCCCGTGGAGGTCGGTCGACAGGGCCCCTCCAATTCCGCTGCACCGCGCTGGTCTGGGGGAGACCCCGGCAGGAGCCCAGGGCCAGCTACGGGGCCGCAGAGGCTACTGGCGCTGCCTTGGCCAGCCCTTCCCTCGGGGTGAGGACCCCAGAGCTGTGGCGGGAAGGGGCCGGAGCCGCTAGGCCGCACGGCGTTGCCATGGAAACAAGCGCGCTTAATTGAGGCCTGGGGTGGGCGGGCAACGGGAAGAGCGAGCTCAGGTTCGGGGAGGACTACAGAGCAGAGGCGAAACCGGGCCTTTGGGGGGTAGAAAGATGTGGCAGGTGTGGGGGATGGGAGGCCAAAGAGTGTCCTGACCCGCGAATCATGAGTTGATCCCCAGTTTCTGTAACTGCAGGATTCCCCCAAACAGGTTCTTCTGCCTCAAGGATGACAGTCCTAAGGCACCCTCGAAGTTGGAGCTGCCAGTGGTTGCCTATCGTGATACTGCTGCTGGGCATAGACCATGGGCCAGGGGTGCAAGGTGTGACACACTACAAGGCCGGTGACCCTGTCGTTCTATATGTCAACAAAGTGGGACCCTATCATAACCCTCAGGAAACTTACCACTACTATCAGCTTCCAGTGTGTTGCCCTGAGAAGATTCGTCACAAAAGCCTTAGCCTGGGTGAAGTGTTGGATGGGGACCGAATGGCCGAGTCTTTGTACAAGATCCGCTTTCGGGAGAACGTGGAAAAGAGAGTTCTGTGCCACATGCAGCTCAGTTCTGCACAGGTTAGCCTCTCCATTTTGGTTGTCACTTATCCCTTCTTCCCAGGGACTAAGAATGCCTTGCATTTATGCTTCAAGGTACCTTTATCATCTGACTTCATTCCAAATACAATTCCATGTGGCAGACAAGGCAGATGATATTATTATCCTAATTCAATTGACTAAGAAACATACTTGCTCAGAAGTGGCTTTAAGATTTACATAACGAATTGCACAAGCTGACTATCATTGGAGCTAAGGGTGCTCCAAGCTTCTCTGTTGGCAGTAAGGTCCCAGCTATCACTCCTGCATAGTTCTCTTTCCTTCTATCTCTTAGCGTTATCTCAGTTGTCTCTACCTAACCTGCCCTGTCTTCATTTTTTTCTTTAATAAATCCTGGCACTTAGTCTATTTCCAGTCTTTCTTACATTTGGCTCTCCTTTTTCTACTGTCACAATCATACTTGCTCTTTTATGGGGAATCCTGCTGTACTAGGATCTAATCCATTGCTAAACAAGGGACAGTTTTGTACCCCAAAGGACATTTAGCAATATCTGGAGACATTTTTGATTGTTGCACCTCAGGGATACTACTGGCATGTAGTGGGTAGAAGCCAGGGATGCTACATCCTACAGTGCATAGACAGTCAGTGCCCCTATACAATAAAGAATTGTCCAGCCCAAAATATCACTAGTGCTAAGGTTGAGATTCCCCACTCTCAGGGCTTGTATGACTGACTCCTGACTTGTTCTTACAGGTGGAGCAGCTTCGCCAGGCAATTGAGGAACTGTATTACTTTGAATTTGTGGTGGACGACTTGCCAATCCGTGGTTTTGTGGGTTACATGGAGGAGAGTGGCTTCCTGCCACACAGCCACAAGATAGGACTCTGGACTCATTTGGACTTCCACCTAGAATTCCATGGAGATCGAATAATATTTGCCAATGTTTCAGTACGGGACGTCAAGCCCCACAGCTTGGACGGGTTACGATCTGATGAGCTCCTAGGCCTCACCCACACTTATAGTGTGCGCTGGTCTGAGACTTCAGTAGAACATCGGAATGACAGGCGCCGTGGTGATGATGGTGGTTTCTTTCCTCGAACATTGGAAATCCACTGGTTGTCCATTATCAACTCCATGGTGCTTGTGTTTTTACTGGTGGGTTTTGTGGCTGTCATTCTAATGCGTGTACTTCGGAATGACCTGGCTCGGTACAACCTAGATGAGGAGACTAGCTCTGGAGGTTCTGGTGATGACTTTGACCAGGGTGACAATGGCTGGAAAATTATCCATACAGATGTCTTCCGCTTCCCTCCATACCGTGGTCTGCTGTGTGCTGTGCTTGGCGTAGGTTCCCAGTTCCTGGCCCTTGGCACTGGTGAGGTGATAAGAATTAATTGGGGATTTCTTTCAAGGGGTAGGTAGCTTGTTAGAAAAGCTTTGTGCTGCCAAGTTTGGTGATACATGTCTGTAATCCCAGTCCTCAAGCCCTGAGGAGAGGATCACATGTTTGAGCCCAGCCTGGGAAATTTAGTGACTTAGACCCTATCTCAAAAAAAATTTTTTAAATTTATTTTTAAAGGGTTGGGAAAGCCAGGTACAGTGGCACATGCCTGTAATCTCAGCACTTAGGAGGCTGAGGTAGGAGGATTACCATGAGTTCGAAGCCAACCCAGGCTATAAAGTAAGTTCAAGCCCAGTTTGAACAAATGGTGTGACTCTGTCTCAAAAAACTAAAATAAACAGTAAAGGACTGAGGATATAGCATAGGCTAAGGCCCTAGGTTCCTGCTCCAGTACTACAAAAGAAAAGAGAAAAAGAAGAAAAGATAAGGTCTGTGGATCTCCTATCCAAGGTGAGGGGTAGACCTAGGGGTTAAAGTGGCTTTAGTGAGGATGTGTTTTCTATTGTAGATTTTTCGGACAACAGATTTGGGCTAGGTTGTTTTGCTGGAGCCCCTGGGTCAGGGAAAAGGGAGGGCTGATTCTTCTGAAATTGCAGAGGGACAGATGAGACCTAACAGGCTTTCTACTACCACCTTGTAGGCATCATTGTCATGGCACTGCTGGGCATGTTCAATGTGCACCGCCATGGAGCCATTAATTCAGCAGCCATCTTGTTGTATGCCCTGACTTGCTGCATCTCTGGCTACGTGTCCAGCCATTTCTACCGGCAGATTGGAGGCGAGCGTTGGGTGTGGAACATCATTCTCACTACCAGTCTGTTCTCTGGTGAGGACTTCCCCTTTCCCTTGAATCTGCTTGGACTTAAGAACTAAGATCACATGCCAGGTGTGGTGGTGCATACCTGTAATCCCAGCATTTTGGAGGCTGAGGCAGGCGGATCACCAAGAGTTTAAGGCCAGCCTGGGCTATATAGTGAGTTCAAGGCCAGCCTAGACTACACAGCAAGACCCTGTCTCAAAAAAAAAAACCTAGGGCCTGAGATTTAGCCCAGTGATTCTGCCGCCTGCCTCAAAAGTGCAAGGACTGGAGTTCAATCCCCAGTACCAAGAAAAAAAAAAAACCTAGAACAACATCATGGAAGCTGGAATAGAATTGGAGTGAAGCTTTTTTTTTTTTTTTTTTATTGTCTTTTTGGTAGTGGGGATTGAACTCGGGATCTTGCACTTTCGAGGAAGGCGACAGAACCACTGAGCTAAATCCCTGGCCCTAGAGTGAGGCTTTAAGAGTAGGAATATAGGCCATAAAAGAGAAATGTAAAGAAGGGAGAAAAAGGATGGAAAGAAAAAAGAGTAAGATTTCCTTTGAATAATTAAAAGTCTTTAAGTTTTAAAACATTTTAGGCAATGTAGTAAGCACCTGACATATTTTCATCTCATTAAATCCTCACAGTAACTGTGAAATAGATGGTAACATTCCGTAGCACAGATGAGGAAACTGAACTTCAGCCTAGCTAAATAACTTGCCCAAGCTTATATTTCTACAAAGTAGTGAACCGTATTTCAGACCCAGGCAGTCTGAATCTAAGGCCTGTATTCTCAACTATTATACTTAATACTTTGAATTTATTTTTTTATACTCCCTCTTTTGCTTTGAAGATAGGCACACCTGTAATCCTAGCATTTCTGAAGGCTGAGACAGGATTATTGCTCTGTGAGTTAGAGGCCAGCCTGAGATACAGTGAGTTAAAGGCCAGCATGAACTTACATAGCAAGACCTCCATCTCACAAAACAAAAAAGAGAAAACAAAATAAGAACACACACACATACAAGGTTTGAAAAAAGGCAGTAGTAATCTGCATTCTGAATCCTACTTGTTCTAATTTTAAGTGTTTGACTTATATCCCATCACATTTATATTTGAAGCAGGGCTTTCTGAAAACGGGATTATCCAAAGGAATGTCTTTACTAGGAATCACCAATGCCACACAAGACAGACCACTAGAGGATTTGTGTCACTCCCAGATCATGATGTAGCAACAACTGCCTTGACACTGGGTCAGGAAGAGGGTACTGACAAGGAACAAAGAACAGTGGGATCAAAGGGTAAAGGTGAAAGCAGTGGCTTTCATGGACATCCAGGAGGACAGGTGGCTGTTACAGTGTGGCAGGCTGTTTCAGTGTGGCAGGCTGTTTCACCCCCCCCCCCCGTCCTTTAGGTCCAGTCTGAGTCAGTGCCCCCCTGAGATGTAGCTCCTAGTGCTCACCCTCCCTCTGGGGGCCATCCCTGCAGTGCCTTTCTTCCTGACGTGGAGTGTGGTGAACTCGGTGCATTGGGCTAATGGTTCAACACAGGCTCTGCCAGCCACCACCATCCTGCTGCTTCTGACGGTTTGGCTGCTGGTAGGATTTCCTCTCACCGTCATTGGAGGCATCTTTGGGAAGAACAACGCTAACCCTTTTGATGCACCTTGTCGCACCAAGAACATCGCCCGGGAGATCCCGCCCCAGCCTTGGTACAAATCTACTGTCATCCACATGACTGTTGGAGGCTTCCTGCCTTTCAGGTATCCTCCCTTTATTCCATGGCCATCACACTGAAGTTCTTGATTTCAACTCACCCATTACCATAACCCAGTGATAATCCCTGGATCGGTAGTACCCCAGGCATGAGCTTCAGTCAGTTTAGATATGGCAGTATCGCACTTGTAAAGGTCTCCTCCTTGATGAATTGAAAAAGTAATGAAATGGGCTTTAAGCCCCACATGATGCCTGTAAGCAGTAGGCAGAAACTAGGTCCTGGTTTATGTTTTGTATTCATGGGCATCCTGTGGGGCTTGAAGCTCATTTGATTACTCATTCAATATGCCGAGTACCTCTTTGTGTCAGGCATATAATGTAGTAAAATAAAATGAACAAGATCCTTATTTTTGATCTATCAGAGAAGATGTTTGGGAAATGAGAACAACTTATCATAGACAAGAATATCCATGAAGCTGGGAAATGTGGGACAGAGAATGGAGTGAACTCACTTTCCACAGTGACCAGCAACACGGGAGGGTGTGGGCTGTATTTTGGCTCACAGTGTGGTCAACGCACATTCCTTTGACCCTGTGTATCATCTCTTCTCTTCACAGTGCCATCTCTGTGGAGCTGTACTACATCTTTGCCACAGTCTGGGGTCGAGAACAGTACACTTTGTATGGCATCCTCTTCTTTGTCTTCGCCATCCTGCTAAGCGTGGGGGCTTGCATCTCCATTGCACTCACCTACTTCCAGTTGTCTGGAGAGGATTACCGCTGGTGGTGGCGATCTGTGCTGAGTGTCGGCTCCACCGGCCTCTTCATCTTCCTCTACTCAGTTTTCTACTATGCTAGGCGCTCCAACATGTCAGGGGCAGTACAGACAGTAGAATTCTTTGGCTACTCCTTACTCACCGGTTATGTCTTCTTTCTCATGCTGGGCACCATTTCCTTTTTTTCTTCCCTAAAATTCATCCGTTATATTTATGTTAACCTCAAGATGGACTGAGTTCTGAGTGGCAGAACTGTTGCTCTTCTCTCCCTTTCTTCATGCCTCCCCTGACTTGTCTTGACAGCTTCTCTTCTGACTGGGTGACTGAATTGTGTGCTGGCATTGTCCCCTTTGCCCTTTGGTCCTCCCTTCCCCACAGAGGGCCTGGAAATTATGAATCTATTATATAAGGAGTATATATTTGAACTTTTTAAGTTGCCTTTAGTTTTCGTCCTGATTTTTCTTTTTACAATTATCAAAATAAAATTTATTAAGAAAAAGGATCTTGTAGTTGGACGTTTTGGTCTGCTATAGAAACTCGAGGCCTGCTATTAGGAGCACAATCCTTTGGAAAGCTGAATCCACCTCTGAAGACACTAAACTCGAGTTCTTCAACAGAGCCTGGGAACTTTCAGCGGGAGGAACTCACATTGCCAGAGACCTGTTTCCACCTCCTAGTGGGCGCTCCCCCTAACAAGCCGCGGAACTCCGATTGGTTGTAGGAAGTGAGTTGAATCACCAAGGCGACAGGGGGCGTGGAGTATCACCCTTTCCGCCGGAAGTGGGCTCAGCGCCTCCACGTGCCGTCCCTCCCCTTCCCGGCCTTGTGGTGGCGGCTCAGCCGCTGCCATGGAGCCCGCCGGCCTGGAGGCGATCCTACAAGAACTGCTGTTGCCGGACACCGTGCGCATCCGCCGGGTATGGGACAGGCGGGACCTTGCCAGGGCGAGTGGGAGACTGCGGGAAAGGCCCGACTCTGACCACCAGTGTCCCCCTAGGCCACCGAACAGCTACGGATCGCCCTTCGTGACCCCGCCACCTTGCCAGCTCTCTGCCACCTGCTGGCCTCCTCAGGCGACCCTCAGGTGAGACTCCTGCTCACCCCGCCAAGCTTCCCACAGTACACCACTGGTCCAACCCAGCCCCCGCCCTCTGCAATTCATTCAGCATCTTCTGCCCCAGCAGTCACATGCCTCTCTGTTCATCTTAGATCCGACAGTTCGCAGCCGTGCTGACCCGTAGACGAGTGAGCACTCGCTGGCGACGCCTGCCACCGGAGCAGCGGGAGAGGTGGGCTGGGCTTGGGGTGGGGCGGGGCTGGACTGGACAGGACAGAGGCTGCTCTTGGGCAGGCTGGGCACCAAACACCTGCCACCTGTCTTACAGCCTCAAGTCCCTGGTCCTGGCGGCCCTGCAGAGAGAAACAGAGTAAGTGCCTACTGCCTTTTCTCAGGATCCTAACTGACTCCAGACTGAGACCGTCTCTAGGTTTCAGCTTTCTCTTTGAGCTTCAGACTGAGACTTGGGGGTAGGAACTTCAATTCTGCACTGAGATATAGCTAAGTTCTAAGGGTGGGTTGAAGATGAAAGCTCTTGAGAGTGGATGATGATGATCTGTCAAACTAGAGGCAGAAGAATGAGTCTGAAATTTAGGCTGCTTGAGGCAGAACTCACCAGATCACACACACACACATCCCACCCCACCTAGTGTTACTGGGCTCCCTGTGAGCTGCTGTTTTATTTGTCCCAACTTGGCAAAGACCTTGTGCCCACAACTCCTGAGGGTTTCTCTCCTGGCCACCATGGAGCCTGGGATGCCATGTCAGCAGAGGCTGTTGGAGGGTGATTGCAGGGTTGTTTTGTCTTTTCAGGCACTGTGTGAGCCTCAGCCTGGCCCAGCTCTCAGCCACCATTTTTCGAAAAGAAGGCCTGGAGGCCTGGCCTCAGCTCATGCAGCTTCTTCAGCACAGTACTCACAGCCCCCAAATCCCTGAGAGAGAGGTACCATTGCACTGTTGGCAGGAGGGAGAGACCAACAGACTAGGTAGGCTAAGCTTTTCCCTCCCATCGTCTACTTCTGGCCAGATGGGGCTTTTGATGCTGAGTGTGGTGATGACTTCCCAACCCGAGGCCTTCCAACCTTACCACCGAGAGCTTCTTCAGCTTCTGAATGAAACTCTTGTTGAAGTGGGCTCTCCTGGGGTGCTGTTTTACTCCCTGCGCACTCTGGCCACCATGGCTCCCTACCTCAGCACTAACGACACGGTGAGACATGGGCCCTCACCTCCCTGGGTCTGTATCCTCAAGCCTTTGTAGGTCCTCAGCCTCGTAGGTTTCAGGGATGCTTCAGATTCTTATCCTGCCTTTTGTTTTTGCTAACAGTTAAAAGGGGAAACTAGGTGTGCCTGAGCCTGCTGGGGTGCCTGGGCTTCTTCTCCTTAAGAGTCAAAGTATGAGAAATCTGTCAGCTTCTGAGTCCTGAGATTAGGCTGTTTCATGCTTTCTGTGGTTCATCTTATTGTGTGTTCCTCAGCCTCTTGAACGGATGTTGGTGCCCAAGCTCATCGTGGCTGTGAAGACTCTGATCCCCATAGACGAGGTAAAGACAGGTGGGAGGGAGCTGCTGTTGGAAGGAACTTGCAGGAGCATCCACACTGGTCCCCTGAAGACTGGGATGGCAACCCTGTGACTTGTCCAACAGGTAAAGGCCTGTGAGGCTCTGGAGGCCCTGGATGAACTGCTGGAATCACAGGTGCCCATCATTACCCGACACCTCTCTGAGGTCCTCTCATTCTGCCTGGAGGTGAGCTGAGGGTAGGCATGGCCTTTGCTGCTTGTTTTGGCTGTTTTCTTTGTTTGCCTCTGATTCTCATCATTTTCTGGGCAGGTGGCTAGAAATGTGGCCCTAGGTGATACAATACGTGTGCGTATTCTCTGTTGCCTCACTTTCTTGGTCAAAGTCAAGAGCAAGGTGAGTGCCTCTGGTGTATATCAGCCCACCCCCCTGTCCACCTATATTCTCACTGCTAGGGCCTCTGTTCATTTCCAGGCATCTAAAATATCCTGGTTCAAGCCCAGTTGTTGCCTGGGAGGTTGGGAGTCTCCCGCTAGACTCTTGTTGCCTGGAAGACTAGAATTTTGAATTCAAGCCCATCCTTAGAGCAGATTCTCAGGAACACTGCTCCCTTTTTCTTCTCAAGGCTTTACTGAAAAATCGTCTTCTGCCTCCTTTGCTGCACACCCTTTTCCCCATTATGGCTGCTGAGCCCCCCCTGGGCCAATTGGATCCTGAGGACCAGGATTCTGAAGAGGAAGAATTGGAGATTTGGCTGTTGGGGGAGACTCCCAAGCACTTTGCTGTACAGGTGGGATGTGGGTCAGGCAGGAATGAGGTGGTAAGTGGCTATGAAAGGTTGGGGAAGCAGAGATGGAGTCCTGCAGTCTCCCTGATGTTTCTCAGGTTGTGGACATGCTGGCATTACACCTCCCCCCTGAGAAGCTCTGTCCCCAGCTGGTAAGTATGGCTCTCTCCTAGTGTCCCTACTGCCAGGGGTGCCTAGACCATGGATGTTTGGGCCCTGGTAGGTGTGATGGGCCTCTTGCCACAGGAATGGGCAGGCCCTTGCTGGGTTTTCTGGAGAGTCCCACATGGTCCCCTAGATGCCCATGCTGGAAGAGGCCTTGCGGAGTGAGAGTCCTTATCAGCGCAAGGCTGGGCTACTGGTGTTGGCTGTGCTGTCGGATGGGGCTGGTGACCACATCAGGCAGAGGTATGCATTCAGTCCTGGTCCCAGTGTGAGGGTGGGCCTTGGGGAAAAGGGCTGCACATTCCATGGCAATCCTTGTTCACTTGCTGGAGCTCAATTTTTGATAGCATTAATTAGCTATAGCTGTTCTTCTCACTCATAACAATGTCCAGGTTTAGAAGATAAATGGCCTTCCAACTTCAGGGACCAAGGGGTGGTGCCCACCATCTGGTGACAGAGAAAACTTTGGTTTTTCTAGGGAAAATGAAGAGGATAGGTCAGCCTAAGGCTCTTACTTCCTGTCCTTCAGACTGTGTCCTCTTGTCCCACCCTGCAGACTGCTGCCCCCACTGCTGAAGATTGTCTGTAAGGGCCTGGAGGACCCTTCACAGGTTGTTCGTAATGCTGCGCTGTTTGCCCTGGGCCAGTTCTCAGAGAACCTACAGGTCAGCAAAGCTGAATGTGGGAGGCTGCCACTGGAAGAGTCCCTGATCTGTGCCAGGGACCAACTTCCCATCAGCTTTCATCTCTTTAAGCATCCTTGCTGCCATTGGCACTCAAGAGTGTCCCCTGGAGGTGAACCTAACTTGGCCCCACTTGTTCCTTCCCTCAGCCCCATATCAGCAGCTACTCAGGAGAGGTGATGCCACTGCTCCTTGCCTGTCTGAAGTCAGTGCCTCTAGGGCATACACATCGTCTAGCCAAGGCCTGCTATGCCCTGGAGAACTTCGTGGAAAACCTAGGTATTAATAGCAGTGAAGACTGCAGGGGAGGGGATGAAGCCACAGCTTTGACTCAAGGGAGGAGAATATGTTTCCCTGAATCACTGCCTATGGGAGGGAGAGGGGCATAGAAGGGGTGCAAAAAAGTCAGCTTGAAGGGGCCAGGAATATAGCTCAGCAGCTCCACCCCTGCCTGGCAAACACAAGGTTCTGAGTTTGATTCTTGCTACTGGGGGAAAAAAAGAAGAAAGTCAGCTTGGCAGGAGGTGGACTTGCAGAACGTTAGAGACCTAGGTTGGTTGGTGAAGGAGTGTCCTTTCCCACAGGGCCCAAAGTGCAGCCCTACCTTCCGGAGCTTATGGAGTGTATGCTTCCGCCTTTGAGGAACTCCAGCAGCCCCCGGGCCAAGGAGCTGGCCGTGAGTGCCCTGGGGGCCATCGGTACGAAGAAAGAGGCAGGAGACGAGGGCATAGGATTTACCCAGAGAGCCTGTGGCAGGTAGTCCTTACCCCCTTTCCAACTTTGATTCTGCCTTTCCATCCTGCAGCCACAGCTGCCCAGGCCTCCCTGCTGCCCTACTTCCCCACCATCGTGGAACATCTTCGAGAATTCCTGTTGGCAGGACATGAAGACCTTCAGCCTGTGCAGATCCAGAGCCTGGGTGAGTGAGGGGCTCCCAGGCAGGAGCCCTAGTGCCAGGGAAGGACCGGTGTTTGCCTAGTATTCGCAGGGTGCTCTTCCAGGGCAGCACAGTGTTGTCTTCTCAAGGAAGAAGGTGTTCTCCATGCTGTACCTGGGAGTGGGATAGAATTTTTTTTTTTTTTTTTTTGGTACTGGGGATCGAACTCTGGTCCTTGCACTTGCAAGGCAGGCAGTGGAACCACTGAGCTAAATCCTCAGCCCTGGGATAGAATTTCTAACTCCTCCCAGCTGCCATTTCTGGTCCCTTAGCCCACCTGTGTGTCAGGGTGCTAACTGAGCCCTTGTCCCCACAGAGACACTGGGGGTGCTGGCACGAGCATTGGGGACCCCATGAGGCCTCTGGCTGAGGAATGCTGTCAGTTGGGGCTGGGCCTATGCGACCAGGTAGACGACCCTGACTTGCGGCGCTGCACGTGAGTGACTCCCTTATCCTGCTCCTGCTTCTCCTGCCCACCACAGGATCCACAGTCCTCATCCAGACTCCATCCTCTGGTTTTGGGCCACAGCCAGGATTCCCTGAGCTCTCCCATCCTGTCTGGCTCCAGCAGGCAGTCTCATACAGCTTCTGTCTGTCTCTAACAGATACAGCCTATTTGCAGCCTTATCGGGGCTGATGGGTGAGAGCCTGGCACCCTACCTGCCACAGATCACCACGCTCATGCTGTTGTCACTGCGTTCCACTGAGGGCATTGTGGTGAGCAGAGGGTGGCCATTGGCTGGGCTTTTAGACAAGGGTAGCACTGTGCTGAGACTTACTGCCTGGGCCCAGCTGAGTCAGAGGTCCTGCTGTCCTCTTTCTTCCAGCCTCAGTATGATGGAAGCAGCTCCTTCCTTCTGTTTGATGATGAAAGCGATGGGGAGGAAGAGGAGGAACTCATGGATGAGGATGCTGAAGAGGAGGATGACTCTGAGATCTCAGGGTATGGAAGGTGCTTAGAGAAGTGCAGGCTTTGACAAGGGGTCGGTGCCGCTGTTACTGGTACCTGATTGCCATCTGCCTTCCCATCTTCCTCTAGGTACAGTGTGGAGAATGCCTTCTTTGATGAGAAGGAAGACACCTGTGCTGCCCTGGGGGAGATCTCCGTGAACACTAGGTGAGCACCAGGCCTTTTCTGGCACTGGGAGCCTTCCCTAGGAGCACTTTCCCCATGGCTATGTGTCTATCCACAGTGTGGCCTTCCTTCCATACATGGAGAGTATTTTTGAAGAAGTATTCAAGCTGCTGGAGGTGAGTTGGCGAGTGGGCAGGATAGATAGGGCTGTGGCTGTGTTGACCCTGCACCAGTAAGCACACACCTGCCCTCTTCATTACTCAGTGTCCTCACCTGAATGTGCGGAAGGCAGCCCATGAGGCTCTGGGTCAGTTCTGCTGTGCACTGCACAAGGCCTGTCAAAGCTACCCCTCAGAACCCAACAGTGCTGGTGAGAAGGGGAGGCCAGACCATGCTGGGAACTCTGGTGGAAGGGCCAAGGCCTGACTGGGGCTTCAGCCAATAATGTCCCCAGCTCTGCAGGCAGCTCTGGCACGGGTGATAGCATCTTACATGCAGGCAGTGAATGGGGAACGGGAGCGCCAGGTGGTGATGGCCGTGCTGGAGGCCCTGACAGGAGTGCTACGCAGCTGTGGGGCCCTCACGCTGCAGCCGCCTGGGTGCCTTGCTGAGCTATGCAGCATGCTCAAGGCTGTGCTACAGAGAAAGGTGAGCAGGGCAGGGGCTGTAGAAGGAGGTGCTGGACCCCCAAGTAGTGGCTAGTTGGATACAAATCCAGCTCCTTGTATCCCTCCACCCCCAAAAGGGGAAAGGGCAGGAGATCCCAGGCTTAGCTGAGCTATATCTTCCTACAGATAGCCTGTCAGGACACTGACGAGGAGGAAGAAGATGACAGTCAGGTGAGAGCTACAGATAACAGGTGAGGTAGTCCAGGCAGTCCCATGGGGCTGGGGTAGAAGGTACACTTAGGGTGGCCCCGGGGAGCCAGGGGTGCTGGGAGAGATTGGTAAGGCCCAGAATGATTCAATCCTGACCACTAAGGCAGTGGATGGGGGTGGGCTTGAAGTGCTAGGCATAGCAGGAGAACTAGAGCTGCAAAAAAGCCCGGTCTGAAAGCAGGGCAGTCTGTGAACCAAGGCAACTCCTGGAGCCCCTATGGCCAGTGGCCGAGCCAATTGGAGAAGTGCATAGTCACAGAGCTGGCCCAGGTGCCCCAGCCCCTGACCTGGCTCCACAGGCTGAATATGATGCCATGTTGCTGGAGCACGCTGGAGAAGCCATCCCTGCCCTGGCAGCTGCAGCTGGGGGAGACACCTTTGCTCCTTTCTTTGCTGGCTTCTTGCCATTTTTGCTATGTAAGACGGTGAGTGTTTCCTCCTCTGGCTTCAAACCCAGTCCACCGCAGTGCCCACCACACACTGTGTCCAGGTCCCAGGCTCATTTGCAACCCTTCCCTGCCCTTGCCTACAGAAACAGAGCTGCACAGTGGCAGAGAAGTCCTTTGCAGTAGGGACACTGGCAGAGTCCATTCAGGGTCTGGGTGCTGCCTCAGCACAGTTTGTATCTCCGCTGCTCCCTGTGCTGTTGAGCTCCACCCGAGAGGCAGATCCTGAGGTGAGAAGCAATGCCATCTTTGGGCTGGGCGTCCTGGCAGAGTTCGGGGGCTGCCCTGCTCAGGAGTATCCTTGGTTTGCAGGAATGGAGGGTGGCCTGGGAGAGTGTCCCCTGGGCTGGGGGATGGATGAGGTCTACCTATGTGTGCGCCTGTTCCTTGACCAAGGACCAGCCACTTCCCCAAGCTGCTGGGCCTCCTTTTGCCCCTCCTGGCACGGGAGCGACATGATCGTGTCCGTGACAACATCTGTGGAGCCCTCGCCCGCCTGCTGATGGCCAGTCCAACAAGGAAACCAGAGCCCCAGGTGAAGTAGAGGGCATCAGGCAGGAAGGTGGTGGAGGGGACAGGATTCGAGGCCTGAAGCATCTGTGTGTCCAGGTGCTGGCTGCCTTGCTGCATGCCCTGCCACTGAGGGAAGACTTGGAGGAATGGGTTACCATAGGGCACCTCTTCAGCTTCCTGTACCAGAGCAGCCCTGATCAGGTAACCTCGATGCTGGCAGCCCTCAGACTCAATGATATGCAAAGATGATATCAGCTGTAGCTAGTGCAGGGTTTCAGCCATCCTTAGACATAGCCAACATAGCCATTTTATTTGTCTGCTGGGATTGGCAGCCAGTCTTGTAATGGGAAAGAAGGGGCTTCCTCTCCCCAAAGTATTTTTCCTCAGTGAGCTGCATTCCTACCCTCTGCCCTGAGCCTGTAATGGCAACTTCCCTTGTTCATTTCCTAAGCCAGGGCTAGGAAACTGTTCTGGAGCCTGAGTACCTCTGGGCTACCCCAGTGTATATTTCAATAAGAGAAGCCCTGGTTTCTGAGTGAAGTTTTGCATATACCAGATAACTGTTTGGACTCGTGTCCCGGTGTTTTTATGTCACTTTTGTCTTAGAGGTTTAGAGTTGTTGTGGTTTGTGTTTTTTTGAGTCTGTCTTGTTGGAGAGTGCCTGGTGTCCAGGCTTCTTTTGGTCTTGAGGCTATGACTATAATCATCTGGTCACACATCTCCCCTCTCCTCCAAAAAGTTATTACCATGCATTCTTATTCCTTCTCATGTCCACATTTGTCTCGGATGTCTGTGGATTCCTACTGGGCTCAAACCGCCCTGCTAGGAGACTGCCTGTCCTTTTCCTGACCACCCACCACAGTGGCCCAGGGCTGCTACTACCCCTGAGTTGATCATTCTTTCCCACAGGTTGTAGATGTGGCTCCTGAGCTGTTGCGCATCTGCAGCCTCATACTAGCTGACAACAAGATCCCACCAGGTGAGGGTGGCAGGCATGTGCAGGAGCTGGGGGAGGCTGAGAATAACAGGGCTCAAAGGGCATGGGGCAGTCAGGGTTTGGAGTCCAGTCCTCCCCTGTAACCTCTCCCTGTGCTCTCCCCCCACCCCAGACACCAAGACCTCACTGCTGTTGCTGCTGACATTCCTGGCCAAACAGCACACTGACAGCTTCCACACAGCGCTGGGCTTACTCTCTGCTGACAAGGCTCAGGAGCTCCAGGCCATGCTGAGCTTCACCTAAACTTCAGAGAGAGCTGAGCCTGCCCAGGCCCTAAGACCGCCTCACAGCCCAGTTCCAGCTCACACCCTACCAAAGATTCTGGGCCTCGTCTCCATTTGGAGCCAGCCCTGCTTGCTGCCTTAACATGGGTGTCCTTGGGGCTGGGTCTGTTACAAGTGGAGTCACGACATCAGATTGTAATAAAGGTAATTTGTTTTCTGCTTGGACAATAGCTCTGTGAGCAGGGAGGCTAGAGATGCGCATCTAGAAATGAGATAGGCAGGCCCAGTGAGGCAGGACGTGGTTTAATGAAGCCAGTTGTTTAGTAGCCTTGTAAATGGGCTCTACCCACAGTGGAATCTGGGCCCCGGCCGAATCAGGAGGCGCCCATATGGCTTCTCTTGTTCTACATGAAAAATCTGCTGTGCTGAGAGCACTAGGCAAGAGAAGAGAAAAACATTTTTAAATGAATAAAAAGCAAAAAGTTTTTTAAAGAGAGAAGGCAGGTCACAGGGATTCTCTCTTGTGTCCTCTGTTCTGTGTGTCCCTACCTTACTTTCCACACACACATGCCCACACTCACCCAAGAGGAGGTAGAAGACCCTGGCAGCCATCCTGCGAGGGCTGAGAGGTGACACCAGGCTGCTGAAGTCAGGCTCCCTGTTCGCCTGGAGCTCCAGTGCCACTGCCCTGTAGGAATCAAGAACCATTAGCTGAGGCACCAGCCTAGGTCCACCCCATCGAGGCACCCTCTTCCCCAGCACCTGTGCACCGCCTCTAATGAGGGTAGCTCGGGCTCAGGGGGCAGCTCCAAGGGTAGCTCCATGGGCACCTCAGGGAGTTCAGGCACCACTGGCAATGCAGGGGCCTCTGGCTGCTCTGCCTCAGCCCAGGGCCTAGGAAAACAAGGGAGTCAGAGCAGGGCAGTGGCAGCTATGGCAGTAGGGGCACAGCCATCCTAGTCATTTCCCCCACCCTGGCCAAGGTTGCTGGCCTAAGCTTCTTACCACCTTTCTTCTGGCGGGGCAAAGCTGATTCGGGACTTCTCCTCTTCAGCTGCTTCTAGTGAGATCTCTGTTGGGCGAGGGAAGGTGCTGAGGGGGGTTTCTGCTTGGCTCTAAGCAGTCAGGGCCTTGTGACTAGATGGATATGGCTTAGTGGTAGAGTGTCTAACGGCAGGAAGCCCTGGGTTCAATCTGCAGCACCACATACCATACTGTGGCCACCCAGTTCACCTAGACACCAGAGCTGTTTTGACTGGTGGAAAATATCTAGGTGAGCGACCTGCAGAGAATCAGTGTGTGCTTCCTTGTTATACACCCTTGGTCTGGTAAGAGACAGCTTTGCAGTTGGAACAATGATTAGGGTGGTGGTTTCCACTGTCCCCACTTCTACAGGTGCTTTACCTGAAGACACCATGAGGGGACCACTAGGTTCCTGGGCCTCTCTGAGGACCTAGAAATGGGAGAAGGGGAACTGAGAGCCAAGCATCTGGGGCTTGGAGCTCTGATAGAAGGCTCAAAACCAAGTTTGTGCCACTGATGAGTGGCAGAGCCTGGTGGAGCTCAGGCAAGGCAGGAAGCAGTGAGGTGCTGTTACCTCAATCTCACTCAGAGCTTCAGTCTTTCTCCTTTCCTCCTCAGCTGCTGCCTCCCTTGCAGCAGCCTCCTCTTCAGCCTCCAGGGATGGTCTTCGCCTAACCAATCTTGGGGGAATCTGGGCACAGTGGGTCCAGAAATCCAGTAGTTCCAGGGGTAACCACCCAGCTGGGGATGAGGGGACAGTGTTTGAGTCATAAGGAACATCAAAAGTGCAGAATCTAGGTTCTGAAGAGCCCATGTCCAATTCCTGCCATTCTTACGGAGAGCTGGGGTTCTGAACAGCTCCGCAGGGCTTGTGATTGTCTTCTCAAGAGGCTGTACCATTGGCTGTGTGGAGGAAAAGGCCAGGAGCCCTGTTACTGGGGAGCCACTCCTCAGTGCCCCTTCACCTCTTGTGTGCTTTTCCAGTTTCTGCACATCTCTCAGGCTCATGATCCTGCCTGTCCTGCTCATTGATAAAAGAGTTTTTAACCTGGTGTCCATTGGTGTGCATGCAAAGTTGGGAGTGTATGTAAACCCACAGATCACATGCACTTTCAAGGGAATGGGAGCTTTCATCACATTCCCAGTGTTCCCCCAAGAGTTTAGAAGGCCCACCCTGACCTGTGTCTATCCCTTCCCCCAGCAGTCTGGGCTTCACTCACACACTCCCAGCAGTGGGCTCTGGTTTGCAGTTGTTCCTGGAATTTCTCCCGGGAAATCTGAGTTTCCTTGTCCCAGAACAGTAATGGGCGGCGTCGACGGCGAGCTGGTGGCCTCTCAGGAGGTGGGGGCCGTCTCTGCGGAGTAACGGGAGGTGGAGGCAAGGCTACCCATCATTCCCTTCCCTGGCATCTTGGAGGCCTGCTAATGGCTGCACACACTGCCTCTGGGGCTTCTGGGAAGGCTTAGGCAAGGCTACCACAGGCTTGCACTAGAGCATACTTACCTATTTGGAAAGTGAGGCCACAACAACGAGGCATAGAAAAGGACATCTTTTACTGATGTGCACAAAGACTCCACGTAAGCAACCAGTGACCCTGAACTTGGGGAAGCAGCTCTGGGTGCGAGTGCAAGAGGAGGAGGCTCCTAAAGGATCCACTCACCTCAGGGCTGGGCAGGGCCGGCAGACGCAGCTCCTCTGGGGGAGTCACCTCTGCAATGACACCAGAGGTCCTGGCTTTCCTATAAGGCCCTTCACTCTGGTGGCCACCAGGACAAGAAGCTACAGGTTTCCCACACCCACCTCCCTTCAGCAGGCTGGCAGATGGCTTTCATCTGCAACAGCTATGCAGGTATCTGCACTACAGCACCCAGGCATGGTGGACACTCACCCGTGACTAGGGTAATAGGCTCCCAGACTACTGGCTTCAGCTCTTCAGGGGCCAGGACCTCTTCAGGAAGTGGCTCTCTAATCTCTTCTATTCTGTAGGGAAATAGGAGAAATTAGAAACACTTTTCCCAACACTGATCCTCCTACCTGGTTCAGGAACTCCTGCTCTTACTGTGGAGGAGCTGGAGGTGACACTGAGGGGACTACAATTTCAGCCTCCGGGGCCCGAATCTCTTCCTTGAACTCTGCAGAGATAGGATCAGAACTGAGAGGGCAGAAGAGATAAGGGCACTGCTAAGTCCCAGACTGCCCATGCCAGGGGTCTGCCCATCCAGTGCAGGCTGCCGGGGAAGCCTGCCTTTCCGATATTCCTCTAACAAGATAGCTTCTTCTTCCTCTGCAATCAGTAGCTCCAAGTCTCGTCGGGTGACCTCTGGGAGTTCCCGTTCACCCTATCAAGAGAGGAAAATCAAGGGGAGAGGGACCATTTATTTTGCTTTTTTGTCTTTGTTTTTGTTTTTTTGAAACAGGGTCAAACTATGTAGTTCAGTCTGGCCTTGAACTCAGTATGTAGTCCAGGCTAGCTTCAAACTTGTGGCAATCCTCCTGCTTCAGCCTCCGGAGTTTACAGGCCTCCCTGTTTACAGGCCGTAACCACCATACCTGGCTCATCAGTTTCATTTACTTTGTTTTGAAATAGGGTCTCTATATGCTGGGGATTTAGCTCAGCAGTTCCGGTGCCTGCCTCACAAGCACAAGATTCCAAGTTTGATCCCCGGTACCAAAAAAAAAAAAAGGAATAGGGTCTCTATGTAGTCCAGGCTGGCCTCTCTCTTTTTTTTTTTTCCAGCCAGGAATCAAACTCAGGACCTTGTGCTTGCCAGGCAGGCCTGGCATCACTGAGCTAAATCCCTGGTCCAAGGCCTCTAACTCTTGATCCTTCTGTCTCAGTCTCCTTAGTGATAAGATTATAGGCATGGACCACTATGCCTGGCTCAATTCAAGTGCTGTAAAAGGTGAGTGGAAAGCCAGGCAAGGTGGCACATGTCTGTAAATCCCAGCACTTGGGAGACGAAGGCAGGAGTATCACTGCAAGTTCAAGGCCAGCCTAGGCTACAGAGCGAGACCTTGTCTCAAAAAAAAAAAAAAAAAAGGAGTGGATTCAGGAAAATGAATCCTCTGAGATGGATCCTGGATCCCACAGGGCCAGACCTGAGGAAGCCCATTGTATGTGCTCAAGTGCGAGGGTCAGGGACAGGAGAAGAAGAAATGGAGACAGAGAAGACAGGACTGTGGGAGGCAGAGAAACAGATGCAAGGGGGTGGCGTCTAAGGCCCTGTATGCAGCAGAATGACTCACCTCGATGTGCAGCATGCGTATGGGCTCCACTTCCCGGAGTGTGATGACCTCAGGAGGCAACACAGTCACCAAGAGCCTTTCTGGAGGGGTAAGGGAGTCAGGCCAGCCCCTCTGCTTCTATCCAAGTTCCCAAACCCATGTTGTGAGGCAAAATCAACTTGCGTTCTAGTCAGACACAAGGCAGCTTCTGGCAACCTGATCCTGAGTCCACTACTTCACCACTGGGGAGCCTTGCTTTCCTCATCCGCAAAAAAGAGGCAAGAATTCTGATCTCATAGGACTCTTACAGGGTGTGATGAGGTTATACACATGGGGCCTGGCTCAGAAATGGTTTATTTCTTTAGTTCTTGGACCTTCCCATACCTCTCACCGGAAAGAAAGTTCTCTGCTGACCTGGCTTCCTGGGCTCTGTAGGAACTTCAGGAGGGGTCACCTCATAAACTCTCTCTGGGATTGCAGCCTCTAAGAGATGTCGAATCTTTGGGGAAGAATTGGGGACAAAGATAGTTTTCCACGTCAGCCCTGTTTTCCCACTTTCACACTATTCAGCCAATGAAAGGTAATCTGGTAAATCTCCTTTTATATATAATTCTTTTTTGGGGTGATTGAATCCTACATGCTGAGCAAATGCTCCACCACAGAACTACATCCCCAGACCTATACCTAATTCTTATGCATGGACACCAGTGTGCAGTAAACCCACTTGCCACCTAGTCTCCTCTGCCCCTGCACATTCCTCACCACAACCCCCAAATTATCTAGTCTTTGTCAATCTGAACAAGAAAGTGTTGTGAGAGACAGGTAAATGGGAAAGATCTGTGTGTGTCTGTGCGGGGAGGGATACTGAGGATTGAACCAAGGGCCTCCACACTGAGCTACATCCTGTCTTTCCTTCCTTCTTTCCCTCCTCCTTTCCTTCATTTCTTATTCTCTAAATCATTTTTTTATTTTTGAGATAGAGCCTTGCTAAGTTACTAAATTGCCCAAGCTGGACTTAATCTTGTGATCTTCTTGCCTCAGCCTCATAGAGTGGTAGGATTAGATGTGCACCACCACGCCCAGCTAGGTGAATAGAAAGATACCTGATCTTGTGCAGATGGTCTACTAGTGAAACACATTTGTATATGATCCCAGCCAGTGTTGATGCAAAGGATGAAACAGGCCCTTGTAAAGTGCTGAATTTCCAAAGAGCATCTACTTCTGGCTGGGAGTGGGATAAAGACTTCATGGAGGGCTGGGGATTTAGCTCAGTGGTTCTGGCGCCTGCTATGCAAGCCCAAGGTCCCAAGTTCGATCCCCGGTATCAAAAAAAAAAAAAAAAAGTCTTGGGCCAGGGATTTAGCTCAGTGGTTTCACCGCCTGCTGCACAAGCACAAGGACCCGAGTTCGAACCCCAGTACCAAACAAAACAAAACAAAACAAGACTTCGTGGAAAAGGGTGGCATTTGAGCTAGGTCTGTAAGGATGTGTAGGACTTGACTAGTAGAAAATGAGGAGTGACCATTATGGGCCAGGGAAACTTCTTTTGCATAAACAAACAAGTGAATGTGGTCTCTTTGGGACACAGTGGGGCAAATTGATATAGGGGAGCTGAGGATGCCCAGGGTATGGGCTGAGATAGAAACATGAGGAAGGCCGTCCTGCCCTGGAGCACAGAGAGCACACATGCTGGGAGCCACTGTGTGAATGTGGAAGCAGGCAATGGGGTGACAGTATCTAAGCTTGGGGGTACTGGGAATGGATGAGGAGGAAAGAGATGAGGAAGACCAGTGCACAGACAGTGAGCCTGGATGAAACCTTGGCAGTGGGCACTGTGTGGAGATCAGTGGGGATAAAAGCTGTCTCATGCAGGGAGACCATCATTGTCAGGCCAGCCCTTAATAGACAAGCTCAGGGGCTTCACCAGCACCGGCCCAGGATGACGGGCCCTCTCCCTGTGTGCTGTGGGAGAGCTACGGCAGGCTCCGTTCCCCGAACCCCAGTGTCAGACTGACACTCCCCTTCTGCACTGTTAGCTCACAACTTTGAGGTGTGCCGGCAAGTGAGCCCCACCTGAGGGATATCAAAAGGACTGGGAAGTCTGGGATCCACAGACATCATCCCAAAAAAGGGGTCTGGAGCATCTTCCAGGGCCTCCATCATGGCCAGGTGGCTGGGAAGCAGCAGGCTGGGTCTAGGGGAGAATGTGGGCTGTCAGGGATGGAGACTGAGATAGGCTGAGGCTGAGCAGGTAGGTGCTCCACCAAAGCCTGGGTGGCCCCGATACCAGAGGCACACTCACAGTTCAGCCTCTACCATATCGATGCGGATCTGCAGCTGAGCCCGGTGCAAGCGCTCCAGGATGTGCTGGATGTCCTCTGAGGGAAGAAAGGCAAGGTAGAGAGTCAGCATAGCAGAAGACTGCTCAGCACTGCCCCACCCCTCTGGGCTCCCAGCCTTACCCACAAGGTACTGGCATTGCTGGGAGTAGACCCGGATGACGCCGATCTGCAGCTGGGCAGAGAGATACAGAGAGAAGCGGGGCCTGGGCAGGCCCGGCATCGGCGGTTCCGCTCGTACCAGCACATAGTTGAGGATTTCCTCGCTGGGGGAACAGGCACCCTGATCGTTGCTGCCCTAGCACTGGCTCACCCCACACTGCCGCCCCAGGCCCTCCTTCTGGCCTTTTCTGGGCCTTACCAGGTCTTCACAACATTCACTTCCAGGTATTCACGTTTTACCAAACGAGTGCCGCGCGTTGCCGCCAGCCTGGAGGAGAGGTGGGGGTCTGGAGGGGGCGCCATCAGGGTGGGCTCCCTGGGCGCCCCCTACCCTGGCGCACAGCAACCCAGCCCTCACCAGATGGTGGCGAAGCAGCCAGTGTGGCGCTGAAGCACGTTGGGATAGTAGAACATGGTCCCTCCGGATTTCAACCTGGACTCCCCCTCTTCTAGGTTTGGATTTCAATCGGAATTCTTTAGAGCCGGAGATTCTCAGCACCCTCAGGTGACAGGTTAGGATCTGGATTCCACCTCCAAAATGCAAATGAATGAAGCAATCAACTGGTGACTTAATGAAGGGGATAAGGGAACAGAGACGCAGGAGGTGGGCTGCTGCTTTCTGAGAGTGCATCGAACTTACTGGAAATGCGGCTTCCAGACGAGACTGGGCTCTCCAAGGGGAGGCCCCAGGTGGGCCGCCAAGCAGTGACCAAGGGAGCAGGTGGTCTCTGCAGCAGGGTTTCTTCTTCACTCCTGAGTCTTGCACTCAGTCCGGGTGGCCTTCCCTGGGGCGGGGTCACTATGAGCGGAGAAGCTCGTGCTGAGGAGCCTTTGTATCTATCTAGCTCCTCTTCGAGGCGAGGCCTCGCGGACAGCCAATGGGGAGCCAGCATCAGTGGGAACGCCGGTTCCTGTCGCTAAGCCACAGAGCCTTGGAGACAGGTAGCGAACCAATTGAAAGAACCCCCGTGGGGCATTGTGAGGTGTGCTGGCCAATAAGCTCTCATTCTCACCTTTAGTAACTAGGACTTCTTGGAGGGGCTATGCTGACCAGTGATTGGGGAGCAAATCCAGGCTCTCCCTGGCAACAAACTTGATAACAAAGTACCTCAACTGGTAGTGGGAAATAAGGTCATGTTGAGGGCAACTGTCTGCTTAGAGTGTAAAGGGGTGAAGGAGGCCCGCACTAGACTTGTGCTTAAATTCTGCTTCCCCCCCAATTCCACCAGGTCTGACTTTGCTTTCAGTTTACAGGAAGGGGAGGGGGGAATGGGAGACCTCAACAGAGACATTTTATTTATTTAGAGAAACCGTCTTGCTATGTAGTTCAGGCTGACATTTAACTATGCAGCCTAGGCTGTCCTCGAATCCATGGAGATCCTCCTGCCTCAGCCTCTTGAGTGCTGGGATTACAAGTGTACACCACCACACCCAACTCCTAGCCTGTTTTTGAGGTCCAAAGCGAAGGCCTCTAGCAAAAAAACTGTGGAGACCAGATTTTCCTATGTGAAGTGGCTATAGTGTTTGGGTGTTCAGCTATAGGCTCAATAACCCCTCTTCGTGGCTGACCCCAACCTTTTTTTTTTTTTGGTACCGGAGATCGAACTCGGGTCCTTGCGCTTGGGCAGCAGGCAGTGAAACCACTGAGCTAAATCCCCAGCCCTCAACCTTTTTGTTTTTACTATGGATCTGTACATAGGATTTCACTACAGCATTCAGGCTGGCTTTGAATGTATGTATGTATGCCCAGGCTCACCTTGAACTCATGGCGATCCTCCTGCATCAGCCTCTCACATACTGGGATTCCAAGTATGGACCACCACTCCTGGCTGCTACCTCTCCCACATTTTGGTAGCCTAGTGGGTACACCTCTGAACAGCACCAGGCCCAAACCCCATGGAACCCAGGCAGTATCTTTCCTAGATGTCAGCAAGAAGAGAACCCAAGTGCCCTGATTCTAAATTGGTATCTTTACCATCTCCTGCTACCTTCTCCCAGTAAATCAGACAGTGATTCTCCTTTGAATAAAATTTTATTTTAGATCCTTAGTGAAGACCTAGGAAGAAAATATAAAGTGCTTAGCTTTAGAGTTGAGGCTTGGGGAAGAAGGAAAGGACCCCTGAGTTCATACTACTTGGAAAGTTCCCAGTTCCTTAGGGATAAAAGAGAGCATGTTTCAAAAAAAATACTGTCAAAGGATAAAGTGTTCTCCACCAGTCAGGGTGCATAGAAGTTCCAGGACAACGCGGAGGCAGATCATACTGGAGTAAACACAAAGGAAGGCCGAGCAACAATTCGGAAGGGAGGGCTGGGAATTTAGCTCAGTGGTTCCGCCGCCTGCCTCGAAAGTGCAAGGTCCCGAGTTCAATCCCCAGTACCAAAAAAAAAAAAAGAGCAGTAACAATTTGGAAGGGAGTCCTTTCCAAAGGAGACAGGAGGAATAGAGGGGAAGTGGCAGGTGGATCCTCGGCTCTACATCAGGAACAGAGGGGCTCTCTGCTCCTCTGGCGTCTCCTTCAGTAAATGCCGGGCAAAGGCTTGCTCCATCTGCACCGGAAGAGATGGGGACTGGGGCTCAGTGAGCACAGCAGGGGCAGACACTCTCCCCAGGGACAGCCTCCCCCAAGGAGCCCCCTTCTCCCTGAAGACCACCTCACCCTCCCCTCGGACAGGTTACTGTGCCCCTGGTCTGACTCACTTGCACCGTGATAGGATTCTGTAGAGTATGGCTGGGGCCAGGGCTCTCTTCCCAGAAATGCAGTGTTACCTGGGACTTGGGTGGGGGGCCCAGGCCTTGGGAGTACCTGTCAAAGTCTGCAAGAGGGTCAAGGGTGAGAAGAGAGTGGGCTACAGGCAAGGAGGAAGTGTCAAGGAGCCCGTGGTGAAGAGGGGTAAGTGGGGCCACACAGAGATGAAGGCCAGAGCCTAAACTGTGGGGTCAGGAGAGATGCCAGGAACTAAGCTGCTACCCACCCCTGTACAAACAGAAAGGAAGCCTCTTCTTCAAGAGGTGCTTAGAGGTAGCCAGTTACTCTACAACCTGAAAAAGCTCTCCTGTGGGAGAGGTGGCGGCAGTCCTGGCAGCTAACAGCTTTGTTGTTGTCACACCCTCCCAGCACTAGAACACCCATGGCTCTGGGACCCCACACTCTGCATGCCTTCTGCTTTGGCCCCCTCCTAAGGTCAGATGTAGAGTTGAGAGGCAGCTGGAAATGGAATTCCAAGAGTGGATGGAGAGAGGACCATCTCAGGGGACACCTGCAGTGTGGCAGACGTAGTGTGGCAGGGCCAGGGAGTGTAGGGCACACTTGCTCTCCTACATGGGCATATGTAGAAGGGGCCCACAAGTCAAAATCTCTGTGCTCACTTGTCCACATGTTTCCCATAACTACCGTGTGCTTCAATGTGACAGTGCTCCCCAGGACATGACACTCTTATGCTAGCTCTCCCTGAACCTCATCTTCCATGACCTTAGCTGAGGAGGCAGAGCTGCCAGGGCTGAGTGATGGCCATGTGCACTGTGCACACGCAAGTGCAGCGGTACCAGCAGGACAGTCTCCTGGAGGACAGGGTGATGGCAGGACCTACCAGGCCAGGCTCAGAAGATGCTAACTAAGGTAGGAGGCTAGGCTGGGTGCCTAGCTCGAAGAGCCTCACCTCTGCAGAAGCAGGCAGTTTTGAAGAGCTCCATGCACTTGTTGCTGGGCAGCAGATGTGGGCCCGGGCCAGGTGGGGCCTGGGGTGCATTCCAGGAGATGGGGATGGGACAAAGGCGCTGCACAAAGACGCCTCGGGAGTTGCTGGCTACCAGGATGCCTTTTTCGAGCTGGCTCAGCAGGCGCTGGCTGGGCTCTCCTGGGTCAGGCTTGGGAAATATCACCTGTGTTATGGTGCTCTCAGAGCTGGAGGCCTCGGCCACAAGGCGACAGTCCAGGCTGTCCACCTGGCGCTGGTCCACCACACGCCCACTGTAGATGAAGGTGAGCAGCAGCGAGTAGTCTGGGGACAAAATAGCCCAGCTGCACCAGATGCCAGAGGAGCATGCAGCCCCGCTCCCCCAGGATACATCAGGTGAGCAAAGGGTTTAGAAAATGAAGCGGAGGTCTGGAGAATTCAGTGTCCTCATTTTGCTAATGAGAAAACTGAAGCCAGAGAGGGAAACCAAACAAGGACTGGGGAGGACTGAGGGGCTGGGGAGGTAGCTGCACCTTCCCAGGTTGAAACACATGCCCTTAGTTGGGCGTGGTGGCACATGCTTGTGATCCCAGCACTCGGGAGACTGAGACAGGAGGACTGCTGTGCGTTCAAGGCCAGCCTGTGCTACATAGTGAGTTTAAGGCCAGCCTGAACTACAGAGCAAAATCTTGTCTCAAAAAACCAAAAATAAAATAAAGTAGAAAAAGGTATCCCCCTCTCCTTAACCTCACCCCTACACCGGCTGGGGCATCCTCTTAGGCTCTGCTACCATTCAGGACAGTAGCTAATGTATAGGTTTACAGGTCTTAATACCCAAGGCCTTGCTGTTTAGAAGGGCCCCAGAAACTGGGCTTCTGTTGAACACAAAGAAATAAATGTCTCACCAGCCTTGGTAATGCACACTTGTGATCCCAGGCTAAGGCTCAGGAGGCTGAGGCAGGAGGATTGAAAGTTCAAGGCCAGGGCTGGGGATTTAGCTCAGTGGTTCCAGCACCTGCCTCACAAGCACAAGGTCCCAAGTTTGATCCCCGGTACCAAAAAAAAAAGAAAGTTCAAGGCCAGTTTGGCCAACTTAACGAAATCCTGTCCCAAAATAGATAGGGCCAGGGATTTAGCTCAGTGGTGCTGCTCCTGCCTCGAAAACTCAAGGTTCTGAGTTCAATCCCCAGTACCAAAAAAAAAAAAAAAAAAAAAGACAGGGCTGGGGTTGTAGCTTAGTAGTAGAGCAGTTGCTTACCATGTGCAAGGCTCTGGGTTCAATGTTCAGCACAAAACCAAAACCAAACCAAAACAAAAACCTCTCAATGTGGGTGTCAAGGGAGCTGTGTATGTTAGATTGTATTTTCTGGGGTAAAAAAAAGCTTTGGGGAGTGTGGTCAGGTATATAGAATTCTCTGCCTAGAAGCCATTGCCTCTCTCTAAGGTAAGGTGAGCACAATTTGCTATAAGGCTGACAAGACAAAGGATGCAATGTCAGAGGAAGCAGACTTAGAAAGGAAGGGAGCAGGAAAAGATCATAAATGTCAAGTACCTGGGTTCTGGGGGAGCAGATGCTCCGTCTGATCCTCCTGAGCCTCAGTGCTGTCTGCACCTGGATGGAAGGCAAAAGCACCGGTCATTCAGAATGGGGCCAGAAGGTGCCGCAGAGAGGACACAAGAGGCAGGGGAGGTGGTACCTTCCTGTGGGTCAGGGCTGCTGCTGCAGCTCCCACTGTCTAGGTGGCCTGCTCTGCCAGCGGCTCTCGCCTCCTCCTGCACGCAGAGTCTAACATCAGCCCACCTCGCTCTCTAGTTACTGTCCTGCCTCAGGCCCACCCAGTCCCCTCCCCAGCTCTCACATTACTGAAGGGGTCCTGGAGGCAGGATAGACTGAGTGTGCAGCTCTTCACGGTCTCTTCCTCCTCCTCCCTCTGTGGAGACACAGAACTTCGGTGTCGCTTTGATGATTTCTGGGTCCCTGGCTGGGCTGTGCAATTGTTGAGGGAAGACAAACAGAATCTTAGGAAAGAAGGGAGGCAAGGGGTCTGAAGAGATGGTCTGGACTGGGAAGGGGAAACTGGGCAGCAGCTCCTCAAAGGCAGGGACAGGGCAGAAGCCTGAGGGGCCTTAGGAGGCTCCTCTCTTCATCCTTCCTCCTCAGTCTGCTGGGCGGTTGGGGAAGTGGTCACTCACCAGGCAGGGTTCCTGGAGGCAGCAGCCGATATACCTTGTAGGGCTCAGCAACATCCATACGGCCTCTCTCAGGAACCTCCTTAAATTCTGGACTCTTGTTGAGGGCACAGCGAAGACGAGTCTTCCAGACAGCAGGGCCTCGTGTGTCCCCCTCCTTGTACTTTCCCTTAAATACTGCCCAGGCCTAGTGAAGAGGAGGGAAATGTTACATACCCCAGCTGTCCCTCCAATGGGCTAGGTCCAGGGCCTGTGCAGGTGCAAGGCTGTAAGCTCAGATGGGCTTGTGCTAGGTGACAGAGGCAGAGCCGGACCTCCCACCAGGCAGATTCTCCCACCAGGCAGATTCGCTACCTGCATCCACAGGAGCAGAGATAATAGAAAGCCAGGAACTGCACTGCTGCTCTCACCACGGCCCTCTTTATCAGCCAGCCCCAGGCCCATCACCCATGGGACTCTAACATTTTCCACCCTCTGGACCAGTTTCCCCTTCCCTACCTACACTCCCCTGTATCAACTGGACACACCCTCCTCTCAGTGCCAATGGCCTTTTTCGACCTTGGCCCATCTGCACCCAGATGACAATAAACTCATCGCATGTTGCTTCAATTTTGCCTGCCTTGGTGGTCTCAATCGTGCCTCAGTCTGACCTTACACTAGGTTTGTGTTTTGCTATCTTGAAATCTTTATTTGCAGTACTGGCAGTTGAATCTAGGGCCTTCCTACTGAGCTAATCCCCAGCCCTTTTTATTTGAGGTAAGGTATGTGCCACATTATCTAGGTGGGACTCAAACTTAGGATTTTCCTGCCTCAGCTCCCAGAGCGCTGGGATTACAAGTGTGCCACCATACCCAGCGCCGTATTGAAATCCTTAATAATAATTTAATGTGGGATTCTGCATTTTCATTTTGTATTGAGCTCTACAAAGAACACAGTTGGACCTATGCCCCAAGCTGCCCCATATCTGAAACCCAGAGAGAGAGAGAAAAGGGACTTAGAGCAAGCACACCAGTGTGTATTCCATCCCCGAGGAGGTATCGGGTTCTAGGCCCTTTCACCTTGAAGAAGAGGGCATCCTGGTCCTCCCGGAAGTCCTGCTTGCCTGCATGCTTCCAGGGAATCCGGAACATGGTCTTAGCTGGCTCATCATCCCAGCACACCCCTGGGAACTGCCCACTCTCCACTTGTTCCACCACCCAGCTTCGGAGCTTCCGGGTGCAGCGAGCCCTGCCTGATGCCATCCTGGGAGAAAGAGAAGCAGCAACCATCACAACCAGCACTTGGGGAGAGAACATCTACTAAGCCCCTGACCACTGAGGTCAGCTTCTGGCAACAGCCCCCAGAGACCCATCCATCATCTTTTGGCTCTACACATACCTCAACCTTCTCCGAGGCAGATTTTTGTTGAGACAGGGTCTGGCTATATATTTCAGGCTGCCCTCGAGCTCACTATGTAGCCCAGGCTGGCCTCCAACTTATGGTAATCCTCCTGTCTCAGCCTCCCAAGTGCTGGGATTACAGGCGTGCACCACCACACCTGGCTTTTGAGGCAGAATTAGTCCTTTCTGCCATCACTAGTAATTATTTTAAAAGTAATTCTTTTTTAACATTCCAAGCTGATACTTGAAAGGAAACCTTAGACACTGGTCTAAGACTTCAGCACTGGATTGCTTGGGAGAGAAGAGAATTCCCTTGGTGTTCTGCTCCTGGTGAGAGGCTGTTTAGCGTCTCAATCCTTTGTTACAGGCAGAGATGGTCTCTGAGATGCTTCATCAACCCTCCTTACCTATCCCCCTCCACGGCCCATCTTTGACCTTTGGCCCCCCTGTTTGCCCCAGGGGTAGGTGGGGCAAGGAGATGAGGTCAGAGTCGTAGCTACAGCATAAGTGGGCAGAGCCAGTGGGCAAAGAAATAAACAGGGTCAACTGAAGCTGGGCTAAGAGCCTTCCTCCAGACTCACAGGCTAGTTCCTCTCTGCCCCTTTCACAGGGCCTGGGAACACTGGCCCTTACCGGGTCTCTCCTATCAGTACTCCAGCCAATTCACCCTGCTTCCTGACTCACAGGCCTTTTGTCTAACCCTCCAGCAGAGGACCCCAAGGAGCCCCCCGACTTCCCGGGGGGTGCCGTCCGATATTACTGGGCCTTCCGGCTCCAGATGCCGGGCGGACTCCCGTCTTTGGCTGCTCTTACCTGAGCTGCTGTCCGGGCTGTTCCAGGGCTCAGTGCACCTGAGCTTTTAGCTAGGCCGCTGTATTATCTCTCCACCCCTTTCTAGAGTCCCCACCCTAAGTTTCAGTTTTCCTTCAGGGACTTCCCATTCCCAGAAATCACGTGGTTGGTCCGAGTTGCAGGGCAACCGGCTACCACTAGAGGGAAGCAGCACTTCAGGTTTGTCACACAGTTCCACTGTCAGCAGCAGGGGTCTCCCCTCTGCTCCTGCATGACTCCTTCCTTCCCTTTCCTGGCTGATACTCCTTGCTTGCATCTGTCCTTTTCTGTGACACTGCTTTCTCCACAGGGAGGCCAGTTTTCTGAGGTCTGGCGTGGAGCTTCAGGATCACATGTACACCTGTGTGTCTGTGTACCCCCACAGTGGACACTTGGTACAGCTGGGTTACCTCCAATACTAGCTGAATTCCATGAAAGGAAGAAGGGAGGCCTGCAGGGAAGCCCAAGCCAGGTGGTTGGATGGGGAGAGCCTCCCTGCCCTTCCATGACTCCAGTTTCTTTCTTGCCTTAATCCAGGGTGGGTCAGATGGCAGGCAGCAGGAGAACCTTTCAGCAAAACTGTTCACCCCATTTCCCTGGTGCCCCTAGATGGTGGGACCAGGAAGAAGGACCACCAAGAAGCCTGGCAATAAGATGCCTCTTTATTGGTGCTGGAGCTGATCCTGAGGGAGCTGGGCCACTGGGCCTTCCTGAAGACCCTTGCCCTCAGCTACTTCCTCCTGCGGGGGATACTCTGTCCCAAGGGCACCTCTTCCATCAGCTTCTGCAGGAAGAGAGAGAGGATAATGATACTGGATGCCTGGAGCTCAGAAATAGGCTGGGACAGGTGACTTCTGGAGGGTGGTATCAATAAGGTTGAGCAAAAGCATTACCTGTAACAAACGGGCTTGGTAAGCAGGGGGATCCTCTCCAGCCAAGGCCTGGGGGTGCACATGCAGGTAGCGCTCAGTGGCTGTCTCTAGCTCCTCCACTTCGTACAGAGTTGCTGGGTCCAGTGAGTGGGCATTGATGAGGCTCACAAGATACTCTTTGTAGTGTGCCCTAGGGAGATGAGGGAGTAGGACACTTGTTCTCCTGTTGATTAATATTAACTGAGTGGGCCTAGCACCTTGCTGGGCACTGGGATCCTCAGACAAACAAGACAGCTCCTTGCTGAACATGCTGGTGCATGCCTCTAATCCCAGCACTTTGGGAGGTTGAGGCAGGAGGATAACAAATTTGACCTCAGCCTGGGCAACTTAGTAACTTCAAGACCTTAGTCTAGGCAACTCAGTGACTCTGGAAGACCCTATGTCAAAGATAGGAATGTAACTCAGTGGGAAGGCCCCAGGTTCAATCCCCAGTATCACAAAGTCATGGTGGTACATGCTGGTAATCCCAGCGCTTGGGAGGCTAAGGCAGGAGGACTGCTGTGAGTTCGAGGCCAGTTTGGGCTACATAGGGAGTTTAAGACCAGCCTGAACTACACAGCAAGATCATGTCTCAAAATACCCAAAACCAAACTAAACCAAACTGACAATTGCTGCCTGTTGTACTTACAAGGCAGTGCCAGCCAGTGTCTACTTCTACTACCCATCCATGCCCCATTCCAGAAGAGCCTCCTCTCTCCTACTCTGTAGGGCCTACTGCTCCCAGAGACCCTACTTCATGGCCTGGCCACACTCTCACCATGCCTATCTCCCACCCCCAACACCGTGCTTTGTGCCCTGCCCACCACTCACTGGCAGAGGCCGGCATAGCCAGGTAGAGTTTCCTTGCCACAAGCTTCATCCCTGAGCCCATTGGGAACCTCCTTCTGCTCCATCACTCGGCAGCCACCTAAGGGTAAGGGGAGGAAGGGACCTCTTGTTGGGAGGGGACCGTTGGAGGGGCCCTCCAAAAGCCTGGAGACTTGGGATATTCAGGGGCACGTGGAGGAACCTCCAGGGAGAGGATGGAGCACAGAACTGGGCTCCACTGGTGGTGGTGGTGGTGGGCTCCTTAAAGGAGGCCATTAGCAGCACACCAACTCTGATCCAGACACAGGGACCTTGCTGTCCCTACTTTTACCCATGGTGGCTTTTGTCCCATAATCACATACTCTCTCGTATCTCTCTTGTTATTTAGTTCCTGCATGGTTAACTTACCTGTGTCCCTCATGGAACCTACAACAGTAACCCTGAAACCAGCAGGTCTCATTAAATACTCGCACAATTTATCAATGAAGCATTATCATTTGAGAATGTGAGAAGAAACAGCATAAGCACTATGTGATTTAATGATTTTGTAAAACAGCTTAGCAGCAAAATGAATATTATCATCCTCACTTCATAGAGGGGAAAACAAGACCTGGGGAGGATAATTAGCTGGCCAAACTGCTCCCACACTGCCACATAGGAGTCCCACACACCATCTCCCCTTCTCAGAGGCCTGTCCGACACTCACCTCCAGGGACTGCTCGGGCTCCAGCGGGAGGCTCTGTATTAAACATGATGTGATTGTCCTGAGGAGGGGCAGAGACAATGGGTGTTATGTTCTCCTTGATGCCAGCTACTGTTGCACTTCCTAGCCTTCTGTGCCCACCTTGGACCCTGCAAGAATGTTTCCACTCATGCCCACCCTGTACCCTTCTTCCTCCTCCTCCTGAACAACCTGCAAACCCAACCAGGCCAGCCACCTCTGACCTGTAGCAGCTTCTGGAGCCGGCCAGCAGACCAATCTCGAAGGTAGAAAAGGCAGTCTCGAGGGTGGTGACCATGCAGGGACTTTTTCACTCTGCAGTTAGGGTCTGGACATTTCTGGTGGAAACCCAGATGGGAAAGGAAAACTTAAGAGACTGCTGGGGTCTTGGCTTCTCAGGAACCCCTGTGCGAGGGGCATGGGAGGAAGGGACACTGGAAGGTCCAGAGCAAGTGAAGGGCATCCAACTGATCTCTTTTTCCCCCTGGGCTGTTCTTCAATGGGCCCTGCCCCTCAAACCCAATGGCAGCCCACCCTTCCCTCCCTTCCCCACCCTCTGAGCTCACATTCTTGGCGTAAAAGGTATTGTAGCAGCCACTGCAGAACTGGTGGCGGCACTGGGTGCAGTGGAAATGCATGCAGCCTCCTCGAGCCAGTGCATATGAGAACTTGCATTTAGGACAGTCTGTAAGGGACAGCAGTTCAGGACTGGAGCTGCCACTGTAACTCAAGCCCCTCAAGGACAGAACTGCTGCCAATGATAGACTACCAAGCAGACAGACCAGAAGGGCGGCCTTACCAATGCCATTTTCCTGAAGATACATTGCCAGGCCCTGGGCCTGGTATTCTGGGTCATTATTGCGTTTCCAGTTCTGGAAATCCTCACAGCTCTGTCCTCGGTGCTGCTCCTCCCACTGCCGGAAGGAAAGGAGCTCTGTCCCATGCGCTGGCCCTTCCACTCACACCTGGTGGTTCCCTGTTTAGTGTATTTGCTCACATGCTGAGGGGTCATCTTGGTTCTTATACCTATGTTCTTATATCTGTGTTCTTATACCATCTCATATTCATTAACAAGTCTAGTTTCTACCACTCCAAACCTATCTCAACCCTGTCCCTTTTCTTTATCCCTACTAACACCACATTTCTCCAGGCCATCCTCAAGGCTTGCCTCAATTACCTGCTTGGGTGACTAGTCTTTCACTTCCACTCCCTGTGGCCCATTCTCCATACTCCTACAAAAGACCTTTCAAAGCTAAGTTGCGAGCTTAACAGTATTGGTAGGTGGCAGGGTCTGGTGGCAAGGTCTCAGGTGTTCATTTTGTTATGTTTCATAATGTAGATGCAAGTCTTTCGGTATCAAACGTTACATTTCATAAACGATAAATGAGACATGTCAGCCCCTGTTCAGTCTCGGAATGAAGGCACATGCTTGTCTGGCTTGGCCTCAATGGCTGCAGGATCTAGCCACATAAGACTTTCTCACTTTGGCCTTTTTTTGGTTTGTGTTCTCTGTCCCAAACACTCTGCATGGCTGGCTTCTCAGCTTTCAGGCCTGAGCTTAAATTAAATCATTTTAGAGAAGACTTCTTTGACCTTTCTATCCTCAGTAGGTCCCTGCTGCTATTCCATTGCTCAGATTTCTACTGTTTCTGTTTTCTTTATAGAATTTATTATGGCTATGTAAAATTATTTCCTCCCTCCCTTGATTTTCTTCCATCCTGTCTCTTTTCCCTTTCCTTTCTTCACCTTCCCTTTTCCTGCTTTCCCTTCTCCCTCTCTCCTTCCTCCCCCTTTCTTCCTTCTTGCTCCCTCTCTCCCTCCTCCCCCTCTTCTTGGGCATGGCTCCCTATCTCCTAAGTTCTTTGAGCTCAGCGCACATGTCTGCGTTGCCTTCCAATACACTCCGTGAGTCTAACAGTTCCCGGAAGTAGCTTAATAAATATTTCTCTAAGAAAAAAAAAAAAAATTTCTCTAAGGATAAACACTGAGACTCACCTGGCGCTTGCAGCGGACACAGAAGGTATGGTGACACTGGGGACACGTCGCCTCCAGCTGTTCACGCTCATATATGAAGCCGAAGGAGCACTGTGAGTGCGAGAACATAAAGCTATTCAAGGCCTTACCTGCATTGTCCCTGTCCCTCGACAGTCAGCTCTTCTGGGCTGGCCACTGACCTGGGCACACCACAAGAAGTTGGGGTCCCGCATTAGCTCGGCCTCAGTCAGCTTCTTAAGGAACAATGCATAGGCATCTGGCTCTAGACTCTCCCGAAGCTGGGGACAAGATGCAGAGGTGGTGTGGGTGGGTACAGTTACTGCCCAAAGCCTAAGGCACCTGAACCCTAAAGGCTGCAGTACCTGGATGTCAAGGGTAGAGAAGTAGCCGTGTAACTGTGTGTCATCTGTGAGGTCGGGGCGGCCACAGGCAGGGCATACCATATCTGTGATGTGCTTTTCCTTCAAGGCAATGGTGAAGTGTTGGCGGAAGCAGTCAGGGCAGATGGTGCACTCACAGGAAGTCAGAGCTTGCATCTATGGGGGAAGGGCAAGAAAGATGCGGCGGGTGGTAATGGTGGTGTCAGAAGCCACAGCTGCCTGCTGCCTGCCCTGGGAAGGGGCAGTAGCTTTCAAGTGACTACTGTAAAACAAAGATTTAATTAACTGGGCAGATGTACCAATTTCAAATGCCAACAAGGTGCCCGGCAAGCAGCCCAGCAACTCAAATGTCTGTTAACAGGTGGAGGTAAAGACAAAACTGTCCCTAAAGGCATTCATGTTCAATTAAAAGCAAACACAAATAACATCGCCGAAATGGCACTAAAGAGATGCAGAACAATTACCGGTTGCCAGGTGACCACTGTGGGGGGGATTCCTTTTTTTTTTTTTTGGTACCAGAGATTGAACTCGGGACCTTGAGTTTGCGAGGCAGGCAGCAGAACCACTGAGCTAAATCTCCAGCCCCTTAGGCGATTCCTTTGTGGTGATAGAACAATCTGTATCTTGATTATGGTGTTGGTTATATGTATCTATACATGGGATAAAATTGCAAAAAACCCCACATACACACATCCATGAATAGAACAGATCTGCAGTGTCATTAATGGTATCAGTGTGTATTTCTTGGTCTTAATATTGCATTATAATCATATAAGAAGATATCACCATGGGGGAGTGAAAAGCCTGTAGAATTCTGTGTACTATTTTTGCAACTTCCTGTGAATCTACAATTATTTTGTGTTCTTTTGCTTGTGGTACTAGATATTGAACTCAGGCCAGGAAGAAATTGGCACCATGAATGGGCCAGGAGGCTCTCCCCATCCAACCACCTGGCCCGGGCTTCCCTCCAGCCCTTCAGGTCTCCCTTTCTTTCATGAGAAATTTATCAGTATTGGAGGTCATCTAATTGCATCAAGAGGGCACTACAGGGGAACACAGATGCACAGGTGGACACATGATCCTTTGCACTAAACTGTATCTGTTTTGGGTTTTTTTGAGACAGGGTCTCACTATGTAGTTCAGGCTGGCCTAGCCTTGAACTCTCTATGTAGCCCAGGCTGGCTTTAAACTCATGGCAATGTTTCTGCCTCACCCTGTCAAGTACTGGAATCATAGGTGTGCGCCACCATAGCCAGCTCCTAGGCTTTTAAAAGTTTTGAGTCAGGGTCTCATTAAGTTGCTATGTTGGAAAAAAAAAAAAGTTGCTATGTTGATCAGGCTAGGCTCAAACTTGTGATCCTCCTGCCTCAGCTTTCGAGACTGCTGAGATTACAGGCATGCACAAGTATGTCCAGTTTATGATAATTCTTTTTTTTTTTTTGGTACTGGCGATCGAACTCCGATCCTTGGCAATGTGCAGCAGGCGGTGAAACCACTGAGCTAAATCCCTGGCCCAGTTTATGATAATTCTTTAAAATAAAGAGTAAGCTGGGCATGGTGGTGGATGCCTGTAATCCCAGCAGTTGGGAGGCTGAGGCAGGAGGAATGCCATGAGTTCAGGGCCAGCCTGGCTACACATTGAGGTCAAGACCAGCCTGAAGTACAAAGCAAGACCCTGTCTCAAAAATCCAAAAAAAAAAAAAAAAGAGAGAACAAAACAAAATGCATACAGAGCTGGATTACCTAAACTTGACTGCATTTGGCAGTAAACTGCCGCTTCTGACCTAGATTAAGCTGAAGCTCAGAAGTTAAGAAGAGCTTATGCCTACCAACTGGGTTGTTTGCTTTTTTTTTTACAGTACTATGGATTGACTACAGGGCTCCTCATACATGTCAGTCAAGTGCTCTACCACTGAGAAATGCCCCCAGCCATTTTTTTTTCTTTTTCTGGAGACAGGGTCTCACTATGTAGTTCAGGCTGGACTTGATTTTTTTTTTTTTGGTACCAGGGATCAAACTCAGGACTGCAGTGCCACTAAGCTAAATCCTCAGCCTAGACTTGAACTTACTATGTAGCCCAGGCTGGCCTTGAACTCACATCACAGCAATCCTCCTGCCCCAGGATTACAGACATGCACCACCATACCTGGCTCCCTAGCCAGTTTTTAAAAGCTTATTTTGAGACAGGGTCTCCCTACGTTGCCCAGGCCAGCCTTGAACTTGTGATTCTCCTGCCTCAGCCTTCTGAGCAGCTAGAGTTACAGTCATGCACACCACCCAGTCCAACTGGATATTTTACAGAAGATTTTTTGGGGGGTACTGGGGATTGAACTCAGGACCTTGCGCTTTTGAGGCAGGTGGTGGAACCACTGAGCTAAATCCCCAGCACCCCCCAACTGTTTATTTTAATATTAAAAAATTATTGTTTGGGAGGCTGAGGCAGGAGAATCTCAAGTTCAAGCCCAGCCTGGGCAACTTAGTGACTGAGTGAGAGCTTGTATAAAAAAAGTGTGTTGCAGGAGGCAAGGAGGTAACTCAGTGTGAAGGTTCAACCCCCAATCCCTCAGAAAGAATTACTGTTAATTTTTTTTTAGTGTGACAGTGGTACCATGGCTTTGTTTTCAAAGAGTTTTCCTTTTAGCGATACACATGGAAGTATTTACAGACAAAATTATATGGCACCTAAGATTTGGTTCAAAACGATCCTCCGTGCGTACAGATGAAACACAGATTGGCCGTACATTGCTAATTGCTGGAGGTCAATGAATGCACTGAGGGGTAAGGGCTGTAAGGGATTTATCACACAATTTTATCTACATTATTTATTTGCTATAGTTCGGGTCTTAGGTGCCCCTCAAAGGGACAGTGGTAAAGGCTTGCTCCCCAGGGTGGTTCTGCTGGGAAATAGAGGTGCCTTTAGGAGGCAGGGCCTGGTAGGAGGTCTTTAGGGTGCACCCTTGAAAGGGTTATGAAATCCTGCCCTCCTCCTCTTTAGCTTCCAGGCTTAGGTGAGTGCTTCCACCACCATGTGCCAGAAAAAGGCCCAAAGCAATGGGGCCAGCCAATTAGACTGAACCCTCTAAACTCTGACCCCAAATAATCCTTTTTCTAAGTTGATTATATCAGGTATTTGTTATAGTCACAGAAAGCTGACTGAGACAATGTTTGAAAATTTCTACAACAGAGTATTTTATAAAGGGAGAAGGCCTTCCCTCCCTCAGAAGGCTTCAGGGGTACCAGAGAACTGCTGAGAAGAGGGCCAGGCAGGGCTGAAATGGAGGTCCAAAGGGAATACAGTAATTTTCCGACCAGGTGCAGTGGGGAGGGGCTTACCCGGTTTCGGGGCAGGGTCCAGCTGCACACGGCACATTCCTGGGCAAGCAAGCGGCGCAGGAAGGCCCGATCCTGGTTGTGCCTCACAGCCTCTACCACATCTAACACCTCATAGTTCCTGGGAGTCTCCTGCAGCAGTGACAGTGCCAGTTCTGCGCGGCCCCAGCTGGGGAGGTCATAGACTGCCAAAAGCCGTCTGACCAAGCTCTGCAATGTAATTCAGGTGGAAGGGGAAGGAGTGATTGTCAGACCCCAGGGATCCTCTCGCTGTCTTCCCGCTTGCCTTTCTAGATGGGCTCTTGGGCTTCTCGCCTCCTCCCAGCACCTGCTTGTCTGGCCCATCCCAGGAGGGCTCAGGGGCACTGTCCCAAAGGCGCTGGTGGAAGGGCTCTAGGCGCTGGCGCTGTAGCTCAGTCAGGGCCCGTGCCACATCACCTCCATGTTGGAACAATGCTTGAAGAGAGCCTTCCTCAGGGCCAAATCCCAAGGACCGAAGCTCCTGCACCTGCAAATTGGGAGTAGAAAATGGGAGTGAAGAGGGAAAAGCAAACAAGGGAGAGTGTGAGAGACTCTGAGACCCTCAACCCCATCCCACCTCCAGAACAGCCATTACCTTCCTCCTCCGGGCCCTCACACACTCCTCCACAGCTTCATCAAGGTTGCCATGACGATCCAGCCAGGCTTTCCGGGCTTCCTGACAGGAAAAGGCACCTAGCTCGGGGGACTGCTGGCCAGCCAGCTCAGCCACCATCTCCAGCACATAGGGCAGCTCTGAGTGCAACCACTGCAGGGGCACCTCGGTGCCTGAGTACTGTAAAGCCGAGAAGATCTCCTCTGGACAGGCACCTGCAGCCTCTCCTTCCTAAGGGACAGTAACACACAGACAGAAGGCCTATCAGGAGGGGCACTCTCTATCCAACCTCAGCCTGACCCAGGATGCCGACAGTGGCTAAGCTCACATATACTGGTCATATGAATCTGATCATGTGACTGTGCATAGTGTTCAATAAGAGGCAGTTGCTGCTAACACTGACAGGATTTATGAGAACTCTATTAAAAAGCCACAGCATCCATCCTTCCCCCTACCAGTTCAGCCCCACCCCATCCCAGGGCCAGTCCTCACCCGGATCATGATCACTAGCTGAAGACCCTCCTCCCGCATCTTGTCTTGGCGTTGTTTCTCAGGCTCTCCACAGGAACTGGCTAAGGAGGCACTGAGATGCTGTGGAGGTGCAGGCTCTGGCGGCTCCTTTTCCAAAGAGCTTGCATGCAGCTGGGGAGCATGTCGTACTGGGACGGGGCTGCTGGTCCGATTGCACATAGCACACACCCAGCCAAGGCCCGAGTTGCAGAAGGTACAGTGAATACAGTACCAGACTTGAGTCTGAGTAGAGGAGGGCAAAGTATCCTCCTGCTGGGAAGGTAGAGAGAATCATCCCATTGGCTGGCTGGCTGAGGTTCATGATAGAATATATACAGGGAGTTGGAGAAACTGAAGGAAAACTAGCAACGGGGAAGTAGAGAATAGCCTAAGGTACTGGGTGCAAATAATGAGCTGAGAAGGCCAGGAACAGGTTACCTTAAGGGGCTGTAGGCAAATGCCAGCATCGTGGGAATCCACCACCAGGCTGGGAGGCTGGGCCAGTCGAGGTCGCTCACACATGGCACAGAGCACAGCTGCTGCCTCATTCTCAAAGGTACAGCTCTGGCAGGCCCACTGACCCCGTGCAACCTCAGGCTCTAGGCCTCCAGTTCCTTGAGGACTCTCAAGCCCTGGCCCCAACACCTTACAGCCTCTGGGCCGACCACATGCCACACAGAGCACTGCCCAAGGCTCGTTTAACACGTCACAAGCAGCACAATGCCAGCGAAGACGGGCACTTGCAGGATCAGGGGAAGAAAGAGTGCCATCTCCCAGGGCCAGCAGGGAGGTTAAGTGGGGCTGTGGTTGAGCTGAGGCAGGTAAACTGTAACAGAAAAGCAGACATGGCCTGCTGAGGTGGGACCTGGTGCCTGGGTCCCTCACCCCTGTGCATCCCCCATTTCCTAAATAAAACACATAGCTCTGGCCTTTGCACATGCTGAGCTCTCTGTCTGGATCACTCCTGTAATCTACTCAACATTTAAATGACAGTTTACAGTTCATTTCTTTTTTTTTTTTTTTTTGGTACTGGGGATCAAACTCAGGACCTTGGGTTTTCGAGGCAGGCAGCGGAACAATTGAGCTTAATCCCCAGCCCTACAGTTCATTTCTTCCAGGCAGATATCCCTAACATGGGACCTGTACCCCTATGAAGTGTTTAAAATACTGCTGATTGAGATGATTCTTCAGGCCAGATCACATCCACCTACAACCTATTTGCACACCATAATAATCTATCCTCTTGAAACTGCCACTTGCTTGATGTATATGTTTATAACCTCCTTAAAGACTGTGACTGGGCCAGGGATTTAGCTCAGTGGTTTCGCCATCTGCTGCGCAAGTGCAAGGACCCGAGTTCGATCCCTTGTATCAAAAAAAAAAAACCAAACCCTGTGACTGGCTGCTTGTCCTCTACTAGACAGTGTTTAACACAGAACCTGGCACATAACGAATACTCAGGTGACTTGAAGTTCTCTTAGTTGTACTCTTACCAAGAAGAGAAAGCCTCTTACCTGGGGCTCAGGTGGGTGGCCTGGATGGCCCCAGGCAGGGTCTGGCGGAGGTGATGAGCACGAGATGGATGTCCATGGAACAGGCGGTCACAGGTTGGGCATGAGACCTGTTTACAGGCTGCGCAGTGCAGTGTGCCTGGAGCAGAACCACAGAGAAAGCAGGGACCAAGAGGGAGGCCTAGAATGTAGAAACAAACAAACAAACAAACAGAACATCTTTCTTTAAAAGACCAGTTACATATGAATCCGCTATATGGACTAGGACAAATCACAAGACTACTTTTTAGCACATGTGGACCCAAGGAAGCAATTTTAATCTCTTTGAAAAACAAAAATAACCACAAAGATCCTAAACTTCCATCAATATAGTCTGCCACCCCTCCCCACACAGGACCAGTCATACCTGGGGCAGAGGGTGTAGTGAGGGGGCCAGGAGCAATTTCTCTCAGTAAGGGGTCAAACTCTGAAAGCTGCAGCACCTGAGAAAGAAAGAGCAGGGAATGGGCAAATGCTTGGGGACACAGAGTCCCACATTTCCTGCTTCATCTGTTCAACAGCACCCTTCTTGCCTCCCTTACATCATCTTCCGCTTTGTCTTTTAGCAGCTGCTCCAGTGCTTTCTCTCTTGGATGTGAATTCTGCAAACAAGACGAAAAGAGTTCTCACCTACAGCCTTAGAACAGGACTCTCCCTCTAAGTCCTGGTCCCCTAACAGTCACAGGGAGAACAGTACCCGGAGCTCCCAGATTGCTGTGGAGACTAGGCCCATGGTTCAACAGCATGGGGGTTCTCAAAACGGCTGGAGTTAGGCTGGACTTCCCTGGCCTGGTACTTAAGACCTCAGGACTAGTGGAACATCTCACCGCCAACAGCAGACTGAGCTCTGTCCGAAGCAGCAGCACTTCCAGTGTGACTGCAGCAACGTGGTGCCCATGTGGCTCCTCCTGGTCTTCTGGGAAGCTCAGACCATCTGGCTGCTCCTCGGTATAGCCATACAATCGCAGCACATCCCGGCCCCCCTGCCACACATTCACAAGAAGTCACCACCCAGCAAGCCCGGTTGGCAATCGGACTGGACCATTCTCATTCAGCAAGCCCTTTGGCCCTTTCTAGCCAACCCCCAGCCTCGGTCTAGTCCCCTTTCCCGTAACGCCCAAAGGTTTCACCTGCACAGCATCCACGGTGCTGTGAAAGACGGGGTTATTAAACTTGACCGAGCGCCAGTACCGAGGCCGCTGAGGGCTGAGGAGGTTTCGGCCGTATTTCTCCAGGATGTTCAGGGCCGTGGTCAGAATATTGAGGTAGTTTAGGGGCTGGGAGCAGTCAGAAAGCAGAGCTGTGAGCCCAGCCCTGGCCTCTGGACCCACGTTCCCTTTATGAGCCGGGCAGGGAGGGCCTGACCTCACCTCCCCAAGAGCATTGCAGCGAACCAGGCGTGCGGCGTCCAGTAACAGGTAGCGGGAGGCTGGAGGCAAAGAGGTATCCAGTAGTGGCCGAAGCTGCTCCAGGGAAAACGACTGTGCAGAATCCTTTCTCAGGGCGCTCGCGAGCTCCTCGCGGGCGAGCAGGAAGGCTTGTTCCTCCTCCCCGGGCATCCCGAGACAGGAGTCAGCCCCAGCCTCGCCGCCCACCAAGTCCCGGCGCTGGCAGCGCGTGGCCCGAGAGCCACCCCTCCCGCCTTCGGTACGGCTTTCCGCAGCCGCCAGGAGGTCACTCAGGCCACGGTCACTCTCTAGCCAAGGGTCCGGCGTCACGGTTAGCAGAGAACCGGAAGTACTGAGGAGGAGGGCGGGACTGCGAACCTGTTCCAGAGGAAGAGGAGGGGTTTAAAGTTAAGGAAGGGGCGGTCTGGAACCAGGGGGCGTGATCTGAGGGGCGCCAGGCACCAACCAATGAGGAGGTAAACAGCCCCAGCTCCTCCCACTGCACGTTCCTGCCTATTTCTCCAATTCTACAGCTCTTCCCCGCCTTCTTCCAGGTTGGCTCCGCCTTTTCCGGGTAGTCCCAGGCGAGGGGTTAGCGCATTTATATCAAAGCCTTCCTCTCTCGGTCTGTCCCCACTTGGGGCGTACCACCCTGGCGGACCCGACTCTGGTCGGCTCTATCTTGGCTAAGCGAAGTCCTCAAGACAAGGTGCTCTCCTTGGGAAAGTCCCCGTCCCTGCTCCCTTCCACATTCCACTAGTCCTCGGCTCCAGACCCTCCCTTTACGCCCCTCCCACTCTCTCCACTCCCTCCTGGCAGTCGAGCTTTCTCCGAGGACTTGGGCCACTGAATATTCCCTTTCCCATTCTCCCACTCCTCTCATCCCAACTCTGGACTTTTCCTGGACAGCCTCTCTAAAAGCCCTTCCTGTCTTCGAGGGACAGCCCCTGTTGAGGTCTCCAAAGCCTTACTCTCCCTAGTTCCTCCCTCGGACTGCCCCTGGGTTTGTGACCCAGCCCACCGCTCCCCCTAGTGGCAACGGGCTGGAAATGGCTGAGGGGCTACCTACAGTTTGCAGCCTGCCAGGGAAAGGGGAAAGGGAGAAAGGGGGCGGGGCCGAAGGGGCCGGGCCTGGCCCTGGGGAGTGAAAGCGAAAGCCCGAGCCGCTAGCCCGGAGATCTAGCAAGTGGAGCAGCATGGCCAAGGCTTGTGGGGTGCGTTTGAGCGAGGAGGCCCGCAAACAGGTAAAGGGGAGCCGGAGAACAGGAAGGGGACAGGGAGACCTCCTAATGGAAGCCAAGCTGGGTGCTCCATGGGAGCAAGGCGATTCCAGAGAACTCCCCCAACCTCTCTTTAGTGCTTTTGCTTCTGCCCGGGATTCCCAGATTTCTATCCTCTGGCTAGTCTGCACTGAGCAGAAGCTTCCAGGGAAAACTGGCTGGTGGGAAAAGCCTGAGCCACAGTTGGCGGCCACCCCGTTGGGGCTGGGATCTTACTCTTGGCACCCGAAACCCTTAACCAACATCCGGGTACTGTTCTCTGTGCAGGTAGATGTCTTCAGACAAAATCTTTTCCAGGAGGTAAGTCTTTACGAATTCGAACAATTTGACCCAAAACCTTGGAGTAGTATTTTTGCATCACAGCCTCTTAGAGTAACCCCCAAACTCATCCTAGACTTGGTCCTTACTTCCCTTTACCAAGCTTTCACCCAACATGAGCTCTTACTTACTGATTTCTTCCTTTAACTGGACCCCTCTTAAAGCTTTTCCCACCTCTGCCACTTCCTTTCCTATCTTTTGGAGAGGACCGAAGGCATGGCCCCAAAGCAGGAATACCATGTTCTAAACTTGGTTCTGCCACTTACCGGCTTGGGCAAGTACCTACATTTCCAGGGCTTCGGTTTCCTCATTTATAAGCCTAGGACTCAGTGATTTCCAAGGGGCTGTTTGGTCTCACTTTTCACATATCTCATCGTTCATCTTCTGATTCCCCACCCTTGCAATGTAACCCACAGGCTGAGGAATTCCTGTACAGATTTTTGCCACAGAAAATTATATACCTGAGCCAGCTCTTGCATGTGAGTAGTGTGGGCCCTTTCTGCCCCATCTATGACTGCCTTCTTTGCTCACATTCTCAAGCTAACAACTGAGTTCAGCATGCAGAGAACAGTTATGAATGGTGGATTGAGAATGTTGGCCTGGTATGAGCCCGAGCCTAGGTTGAGAGGCAGAGGGCAGACAATCCATGGAGGGAAGGCTGTGACTCAGGGTGAGAGGAAGGGGTTGGGTAGCTCTGACTGAGCTCTGTGCAGGAGGACTCCCTCAATGTGGCAGACTTGACCTCCCTCCGGGCTCCCCTGGACATCCCTATCCCAGACCCTCCATCAAAGGATGATGAGGTGAGGCACTCGGGGTTTGGGGCTATAAACCCAGTGAAAATGATAGTCCTTTAACCTCCATGACTTTTCTAAAGCTACTTTCCCCCTTTTTGCCCTAGATGGAAACAGATAAGCAGGAGAAAAAAGAAGGTAATGGATGAGGGGATAACTAGGGAAGGTGAAAGGGCACATTGACTACTTGATGCGAAAGGACTTGAATTTCCCCTTTCTCACAGTCCCTAAGTGTGGCTTTCTCCCTGGGAATGAGAAGGTCCTTGCTCTCCTTGCTCTGGTTAAGCCAGAAGTATGGACTCTCAAAGAAAAGTGCATTCTGGTAAGCTGGGGAACTGGGAAAAGTGGGAAGAAAAGACAAGCAAGGCTCAGTCCTGGTAACCTTCAGGGATACAAGTACTTCATTTAGAGACCTGGTCTTCATCAGGGATACTTCTTTTTGTGTCTTGGGTTTAGAGCCTATTTTCCTCATTCTCTTAGACCTTGTATTTTTCTTTTTTTAATTAAAAAAAATTTGGACCTCATAACAGTACCCTTGAAATCAGAGACTATGCTATATCCACCTCTATAACTCTAGAACCTACTGCTGTACCTGCTACACAGTGCAAATGATATAATATAGTAAGTTAGTTTAAAAGCTTGGGCTCTAGAGGGAAACTGAGTTCAAATCCTGACCCTATCATTTACCCAGCTGATATCCTTAAGTAAGTGACTTAGACATTCTGTGACTCAGTTGTTTTGTCTGTTAAATTGGCACAATAAGAATATATACCTTGGATGTTTTGTTTTTTTTGTTTTTTTGTTTTTTTGTTTTTTTGTTTTTGGTACCGGAGATCGAACTTGGATCCTTGCACTTGTGAGGCAGGCGCTGGAACCACTGAGCTAAATCTCTGGCCCTTTTTAAATGATATCCCACATTGTAGGTTGTCTCTTAGCTCTGTTAGTGGTTTCTTTTGCAGTGCAGAAGCTTTTTGCCAAGGACTTTTTTTTTTTTTTTTGGTACCGGGGATCGAACTCGGGACCTTGTGCTTGCAAGGCAGGCGCTGGAACCACTGAGCTAAATCCCTGGCCCTCCTTGGATGTTTACTGTGATGATTAAATGATAAATAATTCATAGCACAATGCTGGGCACATGATAAATGCTCAGTTATTAAAAAGTGGCATAATAGGAAGAACCTAGTAGGTTGATTGAATGATTCCTTCACTTAACATAGGTAATTGCATGGATCCAGCATCTGATCCCCAAGATTGAGGATGGAAATGATTTTGGGGTAGCAATCCAGGTAGGAAAAGGCTGAATGAGGCTGGGCATGGTGGTGGACATCTGTAATCCCAGCTGCTCAGGAGGCAGGAGGAATGGATGTTTGAGGTCAGCCTAGACAATTTAACAAGACCCTCTCTCAAAAAAAAAAAGTAAAAAGGCTAGACATATAGCTCAGTGGTAGAGTGCTTGCCTAGCATGCATGAGGCCTTGAATTCAGCCCCCAATTTCAGGGGGTTGGGGGTTAATGAGGACACTGAGTGAGGAGACTTGGGACTGATAGGTGGCAGGCATGAACTATGAGAAGAGAGAGTGAGTGAAGGAAAAAGATGAGGTGTTTTCTTTGCATCCTATGTCACCACAGGAGAAAGTTCTGGAAAGGGTGAATGCAGTGAAGACCAAAGTGGAAGCCTTCCAGACAACCATTTCCGTGTGAGGGCCCTGGAGTACCTGCATGGGGGGCTGCCGGGATACTTCTTTTTTTTTTTTTTTGGTACGGGGGATCAAACTCGGGACCTTTTGCTTGCTAGGCAGGAGGTAGAACCACTGAGCTAAATCCCCAGCCCTGGGACGCTTCTTTGGTACCCCCAAAGCTAGATAGTCCCATTAGAATGATGGAGACTCTGAGAAGGTGTGTGCATTCTAATCCTCTCTCTGAATACACATTCCTGTGGTACCCCTTGCTCTGGCAGGTACTTCTCAGAACGAGGGGACGCTGTGGCCAAGGCCTCCAAGGAGACCCATGTAGTAAGTGCATAGTCCCAAGCCTCTTAGCCGTGGCTGGTGAGGGGTGGGACTGGGGGCAGGGCGAGGAAAGAGGTTCTTTTTATCTTATTCATGACTTTTGCAGTGGGTAGAATATTAAGCCAAAAGCATAGCCTACTTTAAAAAAAGAAAGTAACAACCCAAAACAACAACAAATAAAAAGAAAAACATAGCCAGACATGGTGGTACACACCTGTAATTTCAGCACTCAAGAGGCTGAGGCAAGTGGATCACTGGAGTTCTAGGCCAGCCTGGGCTACATAGTACCTAAGGCCAGTCTGAACTACATAGTGAGACCCTTTCTCAAAAATAAACGTAAAAACTTACAATGAAAAAGAGAAAAAAATATGTGAAAAAGAAAGTTGCCTAGAAAAGTTGATCTGGACTTCAACAGTCTTGACACCTTTCCCTGCTTGATCCTATGGATCCTGTTTCTTGGTGCTGAAAAGGGACTTATCTTCAAGTTACCTATTTCCTACATGAAGAAACCAGACTAATGTGCCAGCCTCCCACAGGGCTGACTCAGCTTTGCCTCCCATATGCCAGATGGATTACCGGGCCTTGGTGCATGAAAGAGATGAGGCAGCCTATGGGAATCTCAGGGCCATGGTGCTGGACCTGAGGGCCTTCTATGTGAGTGTGGAATAAGCCCCTGATGGAGATGGGTAGAGGGGCTTGGGAAGGCCAAGAACTTAACTCCTGCTCCTCTTGCCTTCCTCTAGGCAGAGCTTTATCATATCATCAGTAGCAACCTGGAGAAAATTGTCAACCCAAAGGGTGAGGAGAAGCCATCTATGTATTGAGCCCAAGACTAGAAGGAAAATAAAGGATCTGTTCCTTCTGTGGATTATCTCTGGTGTGTGTCATTGATGATAGCATATATTGAGTGCCATGTATGTCCAGACACTGAGGTGAATGTGGTAGGGGGAATGTGAAGAGATGCTGATTGCATAATCCTCCACCCTTTTAACTGAGGCCAGCAAGGAGCGGGATGTCAGCCTTGCAGATAATCCACATTTTGGAATTTCACAAGGTTATTTCCATGTGGTGGTCTCATGGTCAAGGTGATATTTGGGAGAGACCTTATAGGAATGATTAGGAGAGACAAAGGGAAGCTCTGTGGCTGAGGTCCACAGAGCTGTATCAGTTTGATCAAGCCTGAGGGAGAATGAGATTCCTGGGAAGATTGAGTGTGGAGGCAGGAGCTTTGTTAAGTTTGAACTCAAGCCTGGGCAACTTAGTGAGAAGCTGTCTCAAAAATAAAAAGGGTGGGGCCAGGGATTTAGCTCAATTGTTCTGGCGCCTCCTTGGAAAGCGCAAGGTCCCGAGTTCTATCCCTGGTACCAAAATAAAGGGGAGGGGGGTTGGGGGATGTAGCATTTAATTCCCAGCACCAAAATAAATATTAAATGAATAAAATAAGGGTAAATGGCCTTCTGAAGGGGTGGCAGGGGGAAAGTCCTTCAAAAGCATTATGGTAGGGCAAATTACCACAGGACATTAAGGATGATTTGTACGTTTTTATTTTTGACTCTTGCCCTCATTCAGCCTTTTGTCTTTGTATATTCCTTTCAGATTCTGCTCTGAGAGTGGTAGAGGCAAGGGTTCCTCTACTGTGATCTTTGCTATAACTTCATGGAATTAATTGTTCTTTTAACTCGGGGACTTGTCTCGTTTTAAAATATGGAATAAGAATGTACTGCACAACTCTTGGCAGTTTGGGAGTCTGTGCCCACATATCTCTTTTAATAGGCAGCAGATATTGCCTCAAGGAAACCAAGTGCCTGCAGTTGGGAAGGTAACACAGCTCATTTGTCAGTGACAGCTGGTCTAGAGTGTCGATCCATTCATTCTAAATAATACCAGCAAGCCCAATCTTCAAAGTCTACTGGTACGGGACCCGGGTGAGTCTCCCAGGGGCCTGTGGGGGACGGACAGAATAGGTAAGCAGAAGAGCACCCAGCAATCAAGAGCCAAAGTGAACCTAGCCAAGAACCATGCGATTTTCTTCCGGTACAATAGTGCGTTCGCTTCAGTTCCCTTGAAATAAAGGCGGGGTCAGACTTGGCTGCAGCAGCTGATTGAACACAATGAGAACTTCTAGGCCTATCAAAGAGTACTACGTGGGCGGGGCTGCAGCTGCGGGTACAGCCAGGAGCAGGCGCAGATCTGCTCTGCCCGGCTAAGGACTGGGGGTGCGGGGGAGGGGGCAGGGCTGGGTGTCGCGGGATGTCCTGAAGACCGGGTTGGCAGCACTGGGGACAAGCTCGGGACAGGTGGCACGGAGCAGTCACCGTGGAACCTCAGCTAGGGGGGCACAGGAGAGGCCGAGCTCGGTTGCGTGGGGCGGGGAACCCCAGTCATCGGGCTTGCAGCAACCTCCGCAGGCCCTGCTCGCCATGGGGGAGGTGGAGATCTCCGCCAGGGCCTACGTGAAGATGTGCCTGCACGCAGCCCGGTACCCGCACGCTGCGGTCAACGGGCTGCTGCTGGCACCAGCGCCGCGGTCCCGAGAATGCCTGTGCCTTACCGACTGTGTGCCCCTCTTCCACAGTCACCTGGCCTTGTCAGTCATGCTGGAGGTCGCCCTCAACCAGGTGCGGCCGCTGGACGCCAACCCGCACCGCAAGCCCCCTAACTCCCCTAGGGCAAGTTCGTGCCAAACCCTTGGCAGCAGTGCGCACCCACAGAGCAGGCGGTGCGGTTCAATTACTGATGGCCCCTTTCCCACGACAGGTGGATGTGTGGGGCGCGCAGGCCGGTCTTGTGGTGGCTGGGTACTACCATGCCAATGCAGCTCTGGACGACCAGAGGTGAGTGGGAGAGCCAAAGACAGAAGGCCAAGGATTGTGTCGGGGGTGGGCTGGGGTGCAAATAAACCAAGGTCATTCTTTCTGTCTGGGTCAAAAGCTTAGGAGCAGTGTCTGTACCCCAGGCACTATGCTGGGCACTGGAGTGTGAAAATACAGGAATGAACAAGGCAGACTCCTGCCCCGAGGAGCTGTTTTAGGGGTGGGAATGGCAAATGTGTTTCAACAATGACAAGAAAGATGATCTTGCTTTAATTGGTGCCCCCAACTAGCAACTTAATGACTTTATACATTATGTATATATCATGTAGAGAGATCAACTTAAAAATACTGTGTTATAGTTTTGTAATTTGGTTTACCCCCCCCCCACACACACACTTAATAAATATTAGAAGATAAGCCTGGTGGTACAGGCCTGTAAATCCAGCACTTTGGGAGGCTGAGGCAGGAGGTTTGAAAATTTGAACCCAGATTGGGCGATTTAGAGACATATGAGACCTATCTTAAAATACAAAATAAAAAGTGGGCTGAGGATGTAGCACAGTGCAAAGGCCCTGGTTCAATCACCAGTACTGCAAAAATAAATAGGTAAGTCCTTGATATCTTTCCAGCTCCACACCAAAATCTACCTTAACAGCTGTACCGGATGAATATGAGTAATTATAATTTATTTGATATCTTACTCTAAACATTGAGGTTGTCTCCCTGTTTATAGTATCCTGTTACAGTAAATTCTTCATAAATGGAATTTATTTAGCGTATGTATAGTATACAGTTTCAGTTTGGATGGTTATGTCAAATTACCCCCAAAAAGACCACCTCTGATTTCCACTCTCACCAGCAGTGTCTGAGCGCCTGTTTCCCACAGCACACAAGCATCAAGGGGGCCTAACCCCCAGGCCAGCCACAGGGAAAGACCACAACTGCGCCCACATCCATGAGATCTGGGAGGGTCTGTCCACAGTGGATCCTCACTCCTCTGATCTTCCCTCTGCACAGCCCTGGGTCCCTGGCCTTGAAAATCGCTGGGCGAATTGCAGAATTCTTCCCTGATACAGCACTTATTATGGTGAGGCTTAGGTTTCAGGGCGGGAAGGTCGAGAAAAGGAGGGAGGAGGATCCTTGAAACTTTCACCTGCCTTTCTTTGTTCACCTAGTTAGATAATAAGAAACTGGTGCCTCAGCCTCCTGTGCCTCCGGTTATCGTCCTGGAGAACCAAGGTCTCCGCTGGGTCCCCAAAGACAAGAACTTGTGAGTGCCCCGTTTCCTCTACCTGGTTTTGGAAGCCCCTGGACCTTGTCTGTCCTTGGTCCTGCCCCAACTCAACCTCTGCTAAGTCTATCTGGCCCCACTGCCCACTGTTTGACCTCTACTGGTCTTTTTCCTTTCTTTTTCCCTCCTCTTTCCCTGCCTCCATCCTACCACTCCCTCCTTCCCTTTCTTTCCTTTCTTCCCTGCCTCCTCTCTTCTTTCTTCCTTCAGTTCTGGGGACTGAATTTAGGGAGCACTGAGCTACATCTCCAGCTCTTTTTAATTTTGAGGCAGGATCTCACTTACTTGGCTGGCTGAAAACTTATGATCTTCCTGCCTTTGCCTCCTGAGTAGATGGGATTATGGGTGCAAAAGCATACCCAGCTTCCACAGAGTTTTCTATTTCAGAGTGATGTGGAGGGACTGGGATGAGTCACGGCAAATGGTGGGAGCACTACTGGAGGGCCGGGCCCACCAGCACCTTGTGGACTTTGACTGCCACTTTGATGACATCCGGCAGGACTGGACCAACCAGCAGCTCAACAGCCAGATCACCCAGTGGGTGGGTCCCACCAATGGAAATTCCTGAGCTAGGGTCAGGGAGGCTGGATCCAATAAAGAGACTTGGGCTGGTGGGCAACCGTACGACTGTATTTATTGTGCTTAGGAGACAAAGTGAAAGAGAAACTTCAACAGGAGGAAGGTAAGGGAAAGGCTGGGACCCCAGTAAAAAGAAGGTAGGTTTCTGCTGTACCCATCAAAGTGACAGAGGAGGCCCTCAATAGATCATTCCCTTTGTTTCTCCCCGGGGCTTCTTGAGCTTCTCAAAGTTCTTCAGGATGATGTCATATAACACAGCCTACAGAGCCAGGGTGGAGTAGGAGTCAGCCACGGGCCTGCAGGGTTCTCTGCCCCATTTCTAGCCTTGTGGCGAGGCTAGGCTTTGTCATCCTTTGCCTGTAGCCTTCAGGGTCAGGGAGTAGGTGGCCTGGGACAGGTGCCTTAGCCCACCCCTGCCCTGCCCTGCCCTCGCCTTCTCACATAAGCATTGCGGATCTCCATGACCATCAGCCGGATGTCCCGATACTCTGCCTCATCCAGCTCATGCACCAGCTGCCGATAATCACCCTGTGGAAACTCAGGGTCAGGCATGACTTGAAATGTGTCCTTCCCCTGTGAACCCTGACGTGGGGCTCACCTACCACGTGGGGCTGCTTGGCTGCTTTGGTTACTGCATCTCCACGCTCAGAGAAATACCTGTGGAAAGTGGAAGCAGTGTGTATGAAGCGGGAGAAGGAAGAGGGAGCCTGGGCCTCTGTTCCCAAACAGGCCAGAGTGTGTATGGGGGTGCAGGTGGCTAGTTACTCACTTAGAGATTTGAGTGTGGAAGCCTTCTAGCTTTGTGTGGAGGCTGGTCATCAGTTCAAACACCTTCTCCTGGGGAAGAAAGTAAGAAGGAAGGCATAGGAGGAGTGGAAGGAAGCATGAGCTACACAGCAGGGCAGAGGAGTAGGGGGCAATGCTCCTACCTGGACAGCCACCCCAAAATTATTTCCATCCTCAATCCGAGGTATCTGTAGCTGCAACCAGGTAGTGACCTGGGGGAAAGGCATGGCATTAAAACCACATCAACCAATTTCAGGGTTCCTACTGTCCCTTGCACCCTGCCCATGCGGGATGGAGGGATGCCAGGTCATCTTGAGCCCCAGGGCCTGGACTGCTAGCTTCACTTGGTGTGCCCTCTCCTGCTAAGATCTGGCAAGTACCATGTCCTAAATGGCAGTGACCAAGTGGACAAAGGATTCGACCTGAAGCCTGGGGGTGGAAGTAGGAGGGCTCACCAGGTTGAGCTGCTCAATGACATCCTTGATCTCAGGCTTCAGGCGCTGCAAGAGGACTACAATCTTCTCGTTACAGTTCACTGGGCCACAGGGAGGACCTAGAGAGTAGGCAGTGGGTCAGTTCCACAACTGAGCCTACATGAAGGGAGGGAGAGTGGAAAGGAATGTTTAGGGCTAGGGTAGGACCCAAGTCTCCCCCACCCATTAGTTTCAAGTACCTTTGTCTTCATCTTCCCCTTTCTTCTTTTCATCCTTGTTTTCCTTCTGCAGGGAGAGAGGGGCTTATGGGAGGCAGGACTAAGGGTGATTTTTCCCATGGCTGGGCCCTTCCTCCCAGGTCCTGCCTTGCCTCCTGTTGTTTCTTTCGCTCCTCCTTCTCTTTCTCTTTGGCTGGATCAGGTATTGGAATGTCCAGTGAGGCCTTCAGATTGTTCAGGTTGGCTTCATTGAGAGCTGGCTCCTGGTATAGGGTGAGAGAAGGGAAACTGGAAATGAGGGTGTCCCTGTCATCCCCTCACTCTCATGGTCCCCACACTCTCCTCCTGCCCCGCCTCTGATACCTTTAAAAATGCATCCAGCTCAGAAATCTTCTTGGGGAAATAGCTCCCAAGCAGGTTCTCTGCCTGAGGTGGAGGTTGAAGAGGAAGGGAATCAGAATCACAAGCTTTTCCTAGGCAGTGAGGCCAGGCTGACACTGACCCCTACCCCCAGGGCTGAGCCGAGGGAGTTGGGCACGGGTAGGGGTGCTGATGGCTGCTCTTACCTTGGTGCACAGATCTTCACGGAACACATCCACCTGTGGGGCACAGGCAAGCCTTCAGAAACCCGGCTCTAGGCCAGTTCATTTGAGAACTGTTTCCTTAGGGCTATGTAGGGCCTGACCTGGGGAAGGGTGAAGTGGGTCCCTCTAAGGCCACACCTAAAGAAGGTGGGATGGGTCCCTGTGAGGGTGACTGGGGTGGTGGAAATTTGGATCTGGGGCTCGTGGAGTGGATCCTGGTAGGGCTGGATCAGGGTTTAAGAACATTGCTGGTGGTGAATGGGGAGTGGTCCATGTGAATACATCCCTGGGGTCTCCTGGGCTTGTGTGAGGAGGGGTGTTAAGAGAGCCCTCTACGTGTGTCCTGTCAAGTGGGCCCCGGGGACCCCACCTAAGGGAGAAACCACGATGCGGCATGGGCAGTCCAGTCCCAGCTCTGTGTGGGGCCCGGGGCCAGCGTGGTTCCCCTTCACGCCAGCTCCCCGCTCCACTTCACCCCGCTGAACCGGGGTGGCTCGCCTCTTCCCCGGGGCTCAGGTGCTCAGGGCACCCTGGACTCGGTGGATGGACCGCCGACCAGGTCGGGGGCTGGTCGGAAAGGCCCTCAGCCCCTCGGAGCCACGCCCCTCGGCGGGCCCCTTCTCTAATCCTAGGAGCTTACCTTGGCTTGAGCTTCAGGCTGGACCCTGAGCGTGGCCATGGCCGGGGTAGGGGGCCCAGCGCCGCACAAGGAGCCAGGAGTGGGCACGGGGAAGGGAAAGCGAAAGCAGCACTTGCAACCCGCTCGGTCTTCCTGGGTATCGGGGAGTGGAGGGATGGGAGGAGGCGGGGACAGCCCGGGGCCGGGGGCGGAGGGCGGAGGAAGGTTGTGGGGACAGGGGGCTCCCCCTAGAGCCGCTGAGGAGCGTTTTCAACCCGCTCTTCGGCCTCCCGGCCCTCGCTCGCACCCGCCTCCGGAAGCCTCCGCGCTTCTGCCAGCCTGTAGACTGCCCGCCTCTGCCTCCGCCCCTCCCTGCCCCGCCTCCCATCTGCTGTCTCCTCACCCTCTTTCTTCTTCCCGGGCTTGGCCTGGGACAATGATATGCCTTACTTGGCGCTCTTCCATCTTTACTGACCTGGCCTCTCTGCCCTAGCCTTACCAGCGTGGCTCTCTGGCTCCACCAGGCATCCTCTGGCCCACGAAGCGACACACAGGCGCTGGCACCATCGCTGCCCAAGCCCAGTCAGCTCTTCCAGGACCATTGCTGCAATCTCAGTTCCTATAAACCCTCTCTCCCAGAGCAGCAGGTTCTTGCCTCTCTAGAATGAAATCCGAAGGCTTTCTTTCATAGCCTGCGCGACACCTGCCTCCCCTCTGAAGTTCAATTTCTGCTGCTCTCCCTCTCATTCATTACACTTGGGCTGTCCATTTGTTCTCAAAGGCATCCTGTTCATTCCTGCCTCAGGAACTGTGCCCTTGAGAAACCCTTTGCCTGAAGCACCCTTTGTCATCCAGTTCTCTGCTCAAATGTCACCTCTTCAAAGAGAACTTTATCCACCACCCCTTATAAAATATAACCTTCCAAATCTATTACAAATTAGTCTGTTTAAGTAGTACCTTCAAAGCACTTTCTCTCTAATGTTAGCCAGTTTATTTTTTGAGACAGGATAATGTGGTAGTTTTAAACAAGGGCTACTGGACAAAGTTTTTCTGTAGGTGGTCCGATGGTAAATGTTTTAGGTGTTGTGGGCCTTACAGTGTCTGTAGCAACTACCCAACTTTGCCACTGTAACAAGAAAGCAGCCCATGTGCATGAATTAGGGTGCCTGTAAAAATTTATGGGTGCTAGAATTTGAATTTTAAGTTTTCACGTGTCATGAAATATTATTTGATGTTTTTGTATTTATTTATTTTTGGTACCGGAGATCGAACTCAGGACCTTGTGCTTGCAAGGCAGGCAGCAGAAACACTGAGCTAAATCCCCAGCCCTATTATTTGATGTTTTAAAACCATTTAAAAATGTAAAAAGTACCTTGGCTCCCAAACCACACAAAAACTGGCCACAAGAGAGCCACAGTTTGCTAATCTCAGAGCAGACAATATACTCATATTGTCTGAATTTGTAATCCTGGCTCCTCTGTCAGCTGTGAACAAGTTGCTTCACCTCTGTGCCTCAGTTTTCACACTGTATAATAGGAATGCAACAAAGTCACCTTACTGGTGAGGATTAAATGTGTGAATTTATATATAAAGAAATTATAGATACTTAGAATTTAAGAGTAAGATCAGTGCAAGTGTTTGCTATTATTTGTGTGTTTATCAGCTGGCTCCTTCAGTTAGCTCATAAATTCCCAAACAACAGAAACCTTGTCTTATTCACAAGGCACAGAACTATGCTTGGCACAGTAAACATTTGTTAAATAATTAAGCACACACAGACCTCCAATAAGGGAGACAATGTCACTGCTGGGGCGATCCCTGAGGAAGGCAGAGAGGAAGTTCAGTGGAGACAGGAAAACCAAACTAACTAGGCTGGAGATGGAGCAGCTGCTCAGTGAAGACGACACACACACACACACACACACACACACACACACACCCCTAAGGGTACTGTTACCTGCCTTAGCAGTGTTTTGTGGTACTGGTGAATGAACCCAGAGCCTTCATGCTAAGCTATATAGCCAGCCCTCAGCACTTTATTGTATTTATTTTTTTATTTTAATTTTTGGTACCAGAATTAAACTCAGGACCTTGTGCTAGCCAGGCAGGCACTGTGCTGCTGAGCTATAACCTGGCCCAATTGTTTCCTCAAGTGCTAGGATTATAGGCATGCACCACCATGCCTTGCTGCACCATTCCTTGGTATTATGGCCCTGGATAGGTAGCAGTCTGTAGACCAGAAGACTGAAAGGATAGTAGAAGGGGTGGAGTTCATGTACCAGGGAGGACATTCAAGACTGATGAAAGCAAACAATGACTGAGGAAACCCAGAGAGTCCCAGACCCTTTTCTTACCCTTCCCACCCTTTCCAGACCCCAAACTAAAGATGAGAGGAGACAGAGCCAGGCCTGATGTGCATTTATTTCTTTTCAGTTATGCTTGCGGCTGGAGTGGGTACGGGGGAAGAGCCCATGGCCTGGGCTCCCTGGAGACCAGGGCTGATGATACCAGCTGCCATAGGTGAGGTACCAGGCAAAGGTGCCTACTGCAGCACCCACCACCTTGTGAGTGTATTGGTGGAAATAGATGACGGTACAGAGCAGCAAGAAGTTCCAGAGACCCAGGAGTAACATGTTGAGCAGGAAGACAAGGCGCAGGGGGGCGCCCGCAGGCAACCCGTGGGCCAGGTACTTGGCAAACACTGCTGCTTCTTCGGCCATGAGCAGGCAGCAGAAGGTGAGCAGGAAGGTGTGAGAGGAAACTGTGTACCCCCTCCACTGGTGACCAGCTGCCAGGCAGCTGCGGCGATCTGGCAGCTCGTGGAGCAGCAGGCCTTGGGGCAGAGGCTCAAAGCAGGAACCAGTCAGGTCCTCGATGAGCAGGAAGGCTCGGCCAGCACCCCGCCACACAGCGGCCCCCACCACTAGTCGGCTCAGGTGCCTGGCAGTCACTGCTACACGCCGAGTAGCCAGGAATACCACCAGCAGCACAAAGCCCCCCAGAAAGGTGCATGTCCAGCCCCACGCTGAATTCACAAACTTTCTGTGGGTAGAGAAGAGGGAAGGCTACTGAGACCCCCTGGCCCCATCCTCCATCCTGGTCTGTGTTCCCATTCCTGCGTCCCTAGTCCTACACACCCTCGCTGTTTCTCTTTGCCATGCCCTTACCACCCCCAGCCATTTAAAAATTGGTATTTCCTTAGAAGACCATTCAGCATTCTCGGGTCCACATTTCCTCTTCAGCCCTACTCTTCTCCTGTACCCCCAGGCTTGGTGCCCTTCCCCCTCCCCCTGACCTTCTCCTCAACCTCTGTGCCTATTTTTAGCGTAAAGACTGGCAGGACAGCAGAAGCCTGGAGAAAGGAACTGGGATCCCAGAGCTCAGGGAGCCAGCTCCCATGCCCGAGTGGACTCACATGTTGAAGAAGTTGCCGTGGCTGGCGAAGATAGTCCGGGAGTTGACATGGAACTGCAAAAGTGGCCCAAAGATCACTACTGCTGCCAACCAGGCATGGTAGAGGCGCCGTAAGCAGGGGCTGCCCAAGAGGCGGGCGGCCTGTTCACTTCCAAAGTACAACAAGGCAGAGGCCACACAGAGCAGTACCTTGACCAGGCAGCCCAGCAGTGCCCGGATTCGGGCCCCGGCCCCTGGCCCTGCCCCCACCACCTGCCCCCGCTCCATGTTCCCTCCCCTCCCCACTAACTGCCTGCTCTGCTGGGCAGCTGAGGAGGGGCTGATGGGGCCCCCCCGGACAAGGACAGGCAGTGACAGGTGTGGGAGACACAAGGCAGAGCCCTGTTGGCAGCTGGTGGGCGGGGGAGAGGGGTGGGGGGCGGTAAGGGGCCAGGGTGGAGGGCTGCGGCATCAGCAGGGTCCTGGCCTCGGGTGTCCAGTAGTGTCCTGACAGCAGCCCATGTCCTTTCTGTTAGCCCTGTCTTCAGCTCCAGCCATGTTCTAGTTCATGTCTCAGGGCCAGGCCTGCTGTTCAGGGCTGTCCTTGTCCATATCCGGTTTGAGTCTTCCTGCCCCAGTATAGTCAGCCAAAGTCCCTCTATGTGTTTTTGTTGCACAGGAAAATCAGAGGTCATGAACATAAAACTAATAAAGCCTTGAAAGTCAGTAAAACAAATCTAGAAGGTCTGGCTCATCTCCTGGGGTCCTGAGCAGCAAGGTGGGTGAGAAGAGCACTGTGTCCACCTCAGGCTGTCGGAGGCCTATTGGCAAGGGTATCTGCTTCAGTGTGCTGTGCCCCTGATGGCTCAGCCACATTCTGGCTCCTGTCTGGACTGAGGGGCTCTCTTGAGGGCTGGGTGGCCCAGGAGTGCCATGCAAACTGGTGGTTGTGCAATGAGTGAACAAGGCATCACATCTAATAGGGGACTGTTTGTGCCTGATGACCAACAGATGAAATGTGTCTTGAGAAAGGAATCCTATACAAAATGAGGGTAACCATGTTGGATATTCATGGCCCTACAGATCAGGTTTACTCTCAGGTGATGGGGAAGAAGAGACCCTAGGAAAAAAGTGCCATCTGGAGTCCATCAAAACCTTAGGTTTGCCAGGCATGGTGGCACATGCCTATAATCCTAGTGCTCGGGAGCCTGAGGCAGGAGGATCACCTAGAGTTTGAGCCCAGTCTGGGCTACATAGTGAGTTCAGGGCCAGCCTGAACTTCAAAGTGAGATCTTGTCTCAAAAACAACAAAAAAAGCCCCTTAGGTTCTGTTCTCCACAGACCTCCCAGCCTGACCAGAGCAGAAGCAGCAGGGTGAAGAGCAACCTATGCAAGAAGTCCCTGTTAGTCAGAAGCTGTTTCAAGATCACTCTGTTTTCCTTCCTTATTCCCCAACATTGGCGGTGGGATTTCAGAGCACAGTGGAGGCCCATGAGGTAGTGAAAGGAAATGAGCAAGCAAGGACATGCAGGTTATGGACCCAAGGTATGCGACTTTGGGAAAATCAATTAACCCTTCTCTGTCCTCAGTGCCCCATTTGTAAACCGATCATGGTAGATTAGAAAACCAGTTAGGCTCCTTCCAAATCGGAAAGTTCACACTTCAGTAGAGTTGCCTTCAAATCTTATCACTTGAGTTTTGAAACTGGGCATGGTGACACATGCCTTGAATCCCAGCACTCTGGGAGGCTGAGACAGGAGGATAGCAAGTTTGAGCCTAGCCTGGGCAATTTCAGGACTTGATGAGATCCCGTCACATAGTAAACAATACAAAACAAAAAGTTTTGAAGGGTTGGGGATGTAGCTCAGCACTTGCCTAGAATACAACAGGCCTTGGTTTGAATCCAATACTAAAAAAAAAAAAAAAGTTTTAAAGATCAACAGGCCTCCTCATACTGTTTTTTTTGAGACTGGGTCTCACTAGCAGGCCTGCCTTGAACTCACTATGTTGCCCAGGCTGGCCTCAAACTCTCTGAGAGTACAGGCACGCACTACCATGCCTGACTTTACTCACACATTTTTAAGTGAATATAAAATATTTCATTGTAATTTTAAACAGTTGAAAAGGACATACTTTCCAGCGTGTTATATATGCTGACATTCGTATTATAGCACTTTATTTTTCTTGTGATGTTGGGGTTCAAAACCAGGGCCTCCCATATACTAGGCAAGTGCTTTACCACTGAGTCCTGTATCACTCTTTTAAATATATCCAATGAAATCTAAATACTGCAGCAATGAGATACCTCATAATTACCCACTTAAAAAACATGTCACAAGAGCTTAAATTGGAAATATTTCCATTCTTCCTAGGATTTATCCTGTTTTTACACTTGAGTCTTTTACTGATCATGTCATAATTATTAGTAAAAAAAGGATATAATATAAAATTTAATTTTTAAAAAATTTCCTGTGACTATGAAGTCCTAAGAATTAGTTTTTTCTTCTGCGCCGAATTTCCTTTCTTTTTTGGGGGACTGAATCTTCATAATTGTTAGCAGTACAAAATATAGTAGTACAAAAAAGTTTATAGGAGCCAAGCATAGTGGTGCACGCCTATAATCCCTGCTGCTAGGGAGGCTGAGGCAGGAGGATCACTTTAAGTTTGAGGCCAGCCTGGACTAGTGTGTTCAAGGGCAGCCTGAATTACATAGCGAGAACCTGTCCCTCTACCCCCCCAAAAAGGTTTACACATTTTGATAAGAACATAAGATTACACTGGAAATGCCTCTTACTGGGAATGGTTGATCTGTGGGGCCTTGATGACATGAGGTTTTGAGGATAGCAACAGTTTTAATTTGCCACTTAATTTAACACCCTGGATGTAATACAGGTCTAGGTGAGCTGGATAGCATTTAGTGGGCGAAGAAGTGGCAAAGGGAACTGAAAGGGCATGTGAGAAAGGAGATCTGACATGACAGCTTCACACTAGCAGATTAACTGAGGAAAGAGAACACAAAGAGGCCAAGAATCTAGACACTTATTGTTTAAATATTACTGATTTGGAGCCAGGCATGCCTGTAGTCCCAGGTACTCAGGAGGCTGAAGTAGGAGAATCATTTGAATCCAGGTGTTTGAGACCAGCTTGAGCAACATAGAAAAACCTTAATTCAAAACAAAATCAAAAACCTAAAAGAACAAAACCAAAACCCCTACTAGCTATCTGGGCATGAAATAGGCATCTGTCTTATCACTTTCCTCATTGCTGAGACAATAACCACAACGTAAGTGGGAGAGAGGTTTATTTGGGCTCATGGTTTTTAGAGATTTCAGTCCAAAACTGGCTGGCTTCAGGGCAGGAAGGGAATGGTGGAAAGGCCTGCTGAGGATGAAAGCTGCTCACATCACAGTGGCCAGGAAGCGGAGACAGAGAGAGGAGCCTGGGAGGGATGTGCTTCCAGCTCATACCACAGTAATTCGCTTCTTCTGACTACCCCGCACCTCCTAACAGCAAATCAGCTACAGTGCTTCCATGATCCAATCACCCTCCAAAAACCCTACCTCTGAACACAAGACTCTTTAGAGATACTCTAGATCCAAACTATAACAATACCCCCCTTCTACCTCTTGCTATGACAGCCTATGAGCACCACAAAAGTTTGTATCTTGGTTTGAAAACTGCTTTAGAGAGCGTGACATGCTACAGGGAAAGTTCTGGTCAGATCAGGGTGTGAACCCTATTCCCTCCTGACCTTGTTTGGTTTGCTCTGGGGCCAAAGGTTCTGAGCAGGAGGCATGTGGATGGGACGCTGCTGGCCAGGTTCTCTGGCTGTGTTTTTGAGGTTTTTTTTTTTTTTTTTTGGTACTGGGGATCGAACTCGGGTCCTTGAGCCTGTGAGGCAGGCAGTAGAACCACTGAGCTAAATCTCCCGCCCCTCTCTGGCTGTGTTTATGAGCCACCTCTTTAGTTTTCTTAGGAGGCACCACTTATGAAGACCGGAGCAGCTCCTAAGCAGAGGAGCTGCAGATATTCCTGGGCTCTAATAGAAAACATGCTTGCCCTCCATGTGTACATGCTGGCAAATTTCTGAGCTTGGTGAGGGAGAGCCTATTGCAAGCCTCAATTAATAAATGATTTTAGTATTTCCTTTCATCTTGAGATATAAAAGAGAAACCTGAAGACTTTGTGGAAACTGTTTTCTTGATGTGAGAGGACAAAAGATCTCAGATAGGAAAAACAGTGAGACAGGGACACTAAGCCAGGTTCCCACAGAGAGTTTATTGAGGGCGCCAAAGTAAAAGGACAAAGGGGTCCTACTTCAACTTCCGCCCTTGAAGCTGCTGGCCTCCAGCATGACAGGAGCCTCTGGGAAATTAGGACCTGCCCTACTGGGGCCATACGGAGCTTTGGAGACTGCTGCCCCTCACACCACAGCCTGTCTAGCCCCAGTGATACAGGAATGGTAATGAGAGACTTTATCCCCACCTCAGAAGGGTGGGGAGGAATACCTCTATCACCCTGCACTTCCCCAAAGACCTCAGGAAGAAAAGCCAGGACACCTGGGCCTCTCTCTGGCCAAACAAATCCTCAATGGGATGACCTGGGCAATGGGACTGGATGACAGGTCCACTCAGACCTGACCTTAGGTGTCTACTCTAGGAGCCAACACCTAACATCCAAACGTGATTAAAAACAGGATAGTTCTCTTGCTGGCAGAGGCTACATCCCAGATAATGGCAGTCCTGCCAGACCTTGGCCAGAGATAGGGACCCCAAGCAGACTGGCTGTGACTGCATGAGGAGACCATTCAGCCCGTGGAGTGGATCTTCCAGGGCTCAGCTGGGGCCCAGAGCTTGGGCTACTGTTTCATACCATCCAAAGCCAGTGATTCCTCCACACATTCCCCAGAAAGAAAAGGGAGGAGGAGCCAGAGAACTTGGTGAGAGATTCACCCTATAATAGGCTAAAGGTCAGAGTGATCTACTGGGGTGAGGAAAAGGCTGTAGAGGGGCGGGACATCGGGGCAGGGGGACTGGAGCATTCCTCAGACTCTGGCATGTCATCCTGGAAGTACTCAGCCTGTCGGTACTGCCACAGACGCAGGTTCCCATCCCACTACAGGGCAGAAGATGGCAAGTGTCAGGAGGTACTCCTCCTTCCCAGGTCTAAGCCCCACCTGTATAATGGACCCTAACAATTTGAAGCTCACCGAACTGCTAACAATCTTCTCTTCAAAGGGGTGCCAACTGACATCACGCACACAGGCCTTGTGGTTGGTCAGCTTCTTCACAATGTGACCGCTGAGGAGGTCATACACTGTCCAGGAAAGGCAAGAGCAGAGAGGGGCTGCCATAGCACCTCCAAACCACCCCTCAGCTGCCTGAGTGGCACCACTGACCTGCCTCTCAGGCAATTCCCACTTTCCCAGGGGGGCAAAGCTCAACCCAGAGAATGGTATTATTTCTGTTTTTTTCCCTGCTCCTTTTCATACCTTGGGTTGAGGATATGGTGTAGTGGAGTGTGGGTATCCCTGGCCCTTCGTTAAAATTCAGAGGCCTACAGTTAAGAAAATGCAGTGGCTTTAAAGCTTTTAGCAAGATATGAAGGCAGTAAAAGTGAACCCCAGGCTGTCTGCAGGTGTGTGCACCTTCAGTTTTCTGTCTGGACTAGGTACAGCTCTCTTGGGCTGCCTGGGACTCTATCTCAGTACCTGCCTAGGTGCAGCATGCAGGCAGCTCCTTCTGTCCACAGCTCTGCTTCTATTTCTGTATGTGTGTTCCTCCTGCTTCAGTAACTACCTATCTTTTCTTACTCAATGCTGTCTTTCTGTGTCATTCTTTTTGCCTGTGTTCCCTCCTACCTTTTATCTTCAACCCCTTTCCTAAACTGTCTAAAAAACAGAACCAGCTATATTTTATATTTACTGACTAGAATTCTATGTCCCTTTTCTTATTTTGAAGTGTTCATAAATAGAATGTTTTCCCTTTCTCTGTTTAAGCCTTCCTTGCTCTAAGCAAAATAAAATTTCACGTGTAGTTCTCATTAGGTCACTGTGGTTCTAGGTGGAAAGTCAAAGAAACATCCTGCCCTTCCCAAGGCCTGACTGACATAATCCTTACCAACCACTTTGCCAGTGGAGCAGCCACTGTAGATGAACTGCTGGCCCGTGCTATGGGTAGGGGAGAATCGGCAGCGGATGAGGGTGTGTAGCACCCCATGACCCCGGTAGGTCATCAAGGAACTGTCCCCTGGGAGCTTCAGCTTCCGCCAAGCTGGGTAAGGATATAGAGAGTCCTAGATTAGGAAGTCTGCTTCTGGACTGTCCTGTACCCACAGCCCGTAAGAAAAAGACTCAGGGTCAACTGCCTTCCAAAACTTAACTATCGACTCTTTCTCCATCTAAGAGTCGGCAGTCACCAGTATGGCCCTGCTGTCTTGATACTAAACACTTTTGTACTGGTTCAGCAAATAAAGGGTTAATGCTTGGACAAACAGGTTGTGGCAGGGCTCCAGGATTCCCAGGTTACAGATAAATTCACTGTGCCCATGCCAGGTCCTATCAGTGATGAAGTATTTTAACTAATACCCCTGACTCTCAATCTCCAGAGCTCAATTCTACTTCCACTCACCTTTTTTGGGCACCTGCTGCCAGCGATAGTCCCAGTTTTGCTGTGTGGCTGCCTGCCGTGAGGCTTCCATGCCTTCTCGGTTAGAAAAACGTCGGATATCCCAGAGCTTGATGGTCTGGTCTTTGGAGTTGGAGATGAGATACCGAGCATCACCCTATGAATCCAAAGACGAATAATGGAGTACCAGAATGTGCCAATGTCAGTGCCAGTTGGTCTAGTCCCCTTACTCTAGCTGCAGGGTAAGAACTCTAGTCCTCTGACTGCCCTCACCTTCTTCTTCCTCTAAGTAACCTTGCCTTTGATGCTCTGTTTCAGATCCCACCCCCTGGATAGGCTTTCCTTTCTCTATCCAGAGCACTGGTTGGGGATCCTATTCTGTCCTTATTAGACTGTCTTCTACATTTCTTATAAAGAAAGCCTGCCCTGCAGCTTAAGGACTGGTGGGAAGAGGGAGCTCATGTTTCCTGGCTTAAGCCCCTTTCCCAAGCTCTTAATGCCCTGGCTAATAAGGAGTTTGTCAAGTTCTCACACCAGTCTATTTTTACGCCCTCCTGGGAAACCAGAACTGTAGCGGCCTGGCTGTGCAGTCCTGCCTTCCTGCTCACCTTGCTGTCAATGAAAGTGATGCCATCCTGGTGTCCAGCCAGTGCACCCACAGGCTTGGGGTCATCCTCTCGCATGGTGCGCCGATCCCACACTTTGCAGATGGCATCATCTCCTCCAGAAAACAGGATTTGGGAGCTTCTATCAGCAAAGGCCACTGCATTCACATCATCCTCATGAGACTCAATCTAGGGGAGAAGGAAATTGGTATACTTAAGATTTCTTTCTAGTCTTAAAACAGACCAAAGAGCAGGACTCAGAAGCTCTAAATCTCAAGAGGAATACCTGAAGGGTGCGCCGGTTTTGTTCTCGGTCAAAAACATACAGGCAGCCATCATTGGCCCTGAAAGGGAAGGGATAAGAACTGAGAGGACCGCTGCTATGTATGCTCTGGAGAGTCCTGCTGAGGAGCCTTACTGAGGGGCAAGGAGAGGAGTTATTTGGCTTTGTTTTCAAAGAGGCCCAGGACCTGCCATTCATGCTGTGGAAATGGTAAACAAGAGGTAAAGCAGCCCATAAACCTTGACCTTGGAGAAGGCTGTTCTGCACAGCTACCAGTGCAGTCTCTGTAACAGCAAAACTGATCTCTGGCAGATCCTCTATGTCAGTAATCTAGGGAGAAATCCCCCATAAAGACTCACCCTCCTAGTACTTCTCGTCCATCTGAGGACACAGCAATGGAGAAGACAGCAAAGCGACGTTCATCTGGCCTGAAGAGAGCAAAGGAGCTGTGTTAGTGGACTTCTCTTCCACATCTGTTTATCTACACAGAATATAATATAAAGAAGAGGATGAAAGGGGCCTGACAGCACATGCTGGAATGAGGATCACCTTAGTGAGAACGCAGAAATAATCCTGCAACCATCTATTTTACCCTAGTCCTATGGGTGAGAGGACAGGATGGATGGTTTCCTTCCAGGAATCCACATAGAGAAACTTGCAACCAATATACTTTTCCCTCAAAGTGGGAGCTCCAGTTTAAGAGGTTTGCTCCTGTAGAGCTTTGCTGGAGATGAGTATGACAGATGGGAAGCCAATACCTTAGATCCAGAGCAGTGTGTGTGTCTCCTTCCCCATAGATGTTGCAGATATGAACTAAGAGAAGCAAGAGAAACAAGAATCTCTCATGACTTGGGGAAAGACAGTGGAAGGAGAGACAGAACAAAGGGCAAGAATGTCAAAGAACCTTGAAAGTATTTTTACAGGACAAGGCATGGAGTCTTGGCTTAGAGAAGGGCACATGGAGATATCCCAGGCTGGAGAGACAACGAACATCTGGTGCATACTCACTATAATCAGACCAGCTGGAGTACAGGAAGTGGTTGCCATCAGGGGTGAAGGCCACATCCAGGACACTCCAGCCTACGTCCCGGGCCTTGATGCTCTTGAATTTGTGGAAGCGGCCATATCGGCAGTCATACAGTCGGATTGTCTGGTCTATATAATCAGGGATCAGGTAGAAGTATGAAACAATGGCCTTTCATTCAGTGTATTTTTGGAGTATTACCTTTATCATGGGAAACATGCTCTAGCTAAGCCAGGCTCTGAGTTCCCTGTGTCTGGGGCTTTCTAGTCTCAGTCAAGGGGAGTTTTTCTTGTTCGGTAGAAAGGCAGTTTACAGGACCAGGGTCTGGTACCTTGGCAAGCAGACATGAAGATCTGACCATCTTTGCTGTAGATGCCACAGAAAGCCTTCTGAGAGTAGGTATCAGTGAAGCCCAGATTGTTGGGCAAGAAGCTGGCAAAGCAGAAGGAAAGTGGGGGTCAGGGGAGCTCAGAATGAGGAGAATCCCAGTTAGCAGAATGGAATATCAGTATAAGGGCATTCTTCTCTTTTGGCTTTGTGCGTAATACCCATCTTTCATTTATTTCACCATCTTCTAAATTTCTACACTTTTCTGCTTTGTTTACTCTCAAAGCTTTAACCCCATTTAACCTAACCTTAATATCCCTGGGGGATCCTTTAACATCTACCCCTTTCAAGTTTAGAAGATAAGACCTATCTGGCCCTTAGCGTCTCTCCATCGAGCCCCATACTCACTGAGACATCACTCGAGACTGTTCTCCAAGGGAGAAGCTTCCCCGGTGGCAGAGGCCCCGTTCTCTCTAAATGGAAGGGATTGGTGAATATTGCTAGCAGACAAAGAGGGCCACTTCCAACATACCAAGCCCCCAAGTCCATAGATATTGCTTTTGTTACAGAAATGGACGCCACATACAGTAGTGTGTCCCACGCACTCCAAAGCAGGTTGACTAACTCTCCAGCCCCAGCACTTGAGGCTTCCTTGGAAAGTTTACTTTTTCTTTCTTTGGGGATGGCAAAGCTTCTGGCTGCCTCATCAGGTCAGCTGGAGGAGGAGAGGCCTACCTGGTACAACATTCGAGGAAAGCTGTGCTCCTGGGCTGCCCGACTAATCCCTAGCCGTCCTGTGGCCAATTCTACCTGTGTCTTGATCTCGTTGCATTCCAGCTCCTGGGTGTCAGGGGTTGCATCCACTGTGAGTACCAAAAAGACGTTTCATCCTACATCTTTCAGTCCACAAGACAGCTAATAAACTGTGCACAGGCCCACCCAATATGGCTGAATATCTGAATATTCTGGGACTGAACACTTCCCTTATTCCCTCAATTATCTCATCTTCTTTCAACTTAACCTATTTAAAAATTTTTTATTAGTACATGTTTGCAGTACATAATGATTACACTCATTGTGGTCAACTTAACGTATTATTCTTCATCAGAACAACAACAGAAAAACGGTTTCTAGTGAAAGCCTTCCAAAATTAATGTCTTGGTCTCTTTGTGCTTACCAGGTGGGTTGTATCGATCCCCAAGACGACCATCCCAGGCACTGTCATGCTCTTCCTCCGAGTCGGAGAGGGCCTGGATGAGTTGTAAATTTGCTGCACCTCCTCCCTGCACCAACCTCACTTGGCCTCTGCGGAGAGACCCCCATTATAGAGGGACCCCTTCCCCCAAACTAATCAAATTCAGACTCAATGGCTAACTGGCTCTTAAACCATTTGGTATGCATTTTGAAGTCTGAGGTTGACTAGATTGTGGTTGTTCAATCCATCTCCCATAAAATAAGGTCAGAAACTATTCTGTACTCTTAGAGCAAGAGCAGAGTACCCCAACATGCCCCCCCCCCAAGGAGTTACTATATTGACTTCCTAGAGATCTAAAAATTCGGAGCATCTCCTTCTGAGCCTCTGCTGGAGGAATTCAGCATAGAAAACAAGCTTATCTTCTCCCCAGGGAGCCATAAACAAAGAAGCAAAACCAGCTGCACCCTTTTCAAGTCAATTCCTCGTGGCCACTCCCTTCAAGGCATTCTTTCTTCAAGAACAGGGTTAATTTCAACTTGTTTTACAAGGAAATAAGTTCATAAGGCCTCATATCACATGTCAATTGCTTCACTCCCTCAACTCTTTCCCATACTCATCACTCCTTTCCCACCAGGCCTTCTTTTACTTACTTGGAAAATAGATTACATTTGTGTAGTTATAGCCAGAGAGGCTCCCCTGAGCAGCCCCTCAAACACAAGAGCAGGTCCTATTAGTGGCCTGCCCCAGGGAAGAACCGTTATTACTGCAGCTGAGTGCCATGGCTGCCCAGCAGGGAAAGGCTGTTCTGTTTAGACAGACAACAATCCAGGGCTAATTCTATTCCTGTTATTTTCCTGCCTGGACTTGAGCTCAAGGGACTGTGATGACACCTTGTGGAGTCACACTAAACGGTAAGTTACCTGCGGAGGAGATAGGCCAGTACCTGGGCCAGATCCACATCTTCATCCTCTTCTTCCTCTTCCTCACTCCGACGCAGGCCAGCCCCTCTTCGGGACAAGCCCTCGGAGGGGTTTCCAGACCCGGATCCTGCGCTGCTGCTGTTCCGTGATCCCATCTTCTGCTCACAGCATCCTTAGGTCCTGAGCAGGAGCTCCTCCTGTCACTTCCTTGGTTTTGGTGAAAGCAAAGCTTGCTCTAGAAATTCTAGGGACTCCTAAGAAGAGGTGGTAGCTACCTCTGGGAGGGCGACCCTTCCTAGGGACCGAGATCCCTTCTCTTTAGCCTATGACAACTCCCAAGGCTTCGGGAACAAAAACCTTTCCTAATCATGTGAAGCAAGGAAAGCAGAATGAAGTAAGCCTGGGGCGCAACCCTAGGTCACCAACAAGAATCTTTAGGGAAATTTGTGTTTCCTACCCCAAACTCACCTAACAAGGTTCCCCCCCCGGGGGGGGGAGGTTCCCTGGTAACCTCTTTTGATGACCAATCAAAACCACTCGCGGAAGAAAGCGCCTCAGAAGCCTATCTCATCTAACCAATCAAACGACTAAGGACTCAGAGATCCCCGACACCTCCCCCTTACAGACCAATCAAAGCGCTTTCTTTCGAGAGCAGGCAGCAGAGACAGCCAATGAAGCGAGAATTCGGCCTAACACCCCCTCCTTCTTTGACTCACGCCCACGTGGTGTGCCGGGGGTGTGTACGCCGAGAGGAAGCGGAGAAGCACCTCCCACTGAAACCTGCGGATAACACCCCGCGCGAGACCACCCACCAGTCAGGAGCGGTCGCAGGACCCGCAGTAGTTCAAGGCCTTGTTTACACAGAATGCCACCGCAGTGTCGGCCAACCGCTCCTCCGTCACGCGCCTCCTTCGTCACGCACCTCCCGGCTTCCCGGTCCGCGGCCTGCCGACGTCACTGACGCGCCTACGGCCCCGCCCCCTTGGCTCGCCCACTGGACAGTCGAGCTCGCTGATTGATGGGTGGGAGGGAGAAAGTGCGTGCGGAACCCGAGGGGAGTGGAAAGTGGGTGACGTGGAGAGGCGGTGCTCTCCGGGAGGGAGGCCTGGACCCGAACTGACAGCTTCCTGGTTTAGAGATAGAGGAACTAGATGTACAGGCTGAGAGGCGGGGCTTAAAAAGAAACGGTTGGTGGTTTGCTCCCGAGAAGTATTTTTTCAAGGGATACAATTTCCTGTCGGTCCCCAAAGATCATTTATTTGGTCTCGAACATTTTAATGCCTCAGAGCCTCTGTGTGTGTATTATTAGAAATATAATTTAGGGCCTTTGCACTGAGCTCTATCCCATCCTTTTTAAAAAAAATTTTGAGACAGGGTCTCCTACATTGTCCAGGGGGGACTTACATTTTTTTCATCCTGCCTCAGCCTCAGAGTGCTGGGATTACAGGCTTGTGCCACCACGCCCTCCCAGAGCCTGCTCTTTATCCCTCCTCCCACTTCGAGTCCTTCTCTTTTTTCTGGTTGGAACTTCAAGGGTATGGTCCCAGTGACTGTCTGGTGTCTGGGTCAAAGATGGGGACCAACTCTCCACGCCCTCCAGGGTTTAGCTTCTGGAAGCCCCGTTCTTTTAGGGACGGTCTTTTTTAGACCTCCTCTTATCCGCTCTGGCCTTTTTAGACGATCTCTGGCTTCCCTTTTTTTACTTTGCAGACGCTCCCTAATGCCTTGTGGGCCTCTGGAAGCCTTTCCGGTTCCGCCGGCGCTATCCGACGCTCTCCGGGCGCTAGGGGATTTGCAGACGTTCCCTAGAGCCTGAGTCCTCCAGGTGTCCCCCTCCCCCGGGCCGCGGGTCCAGGGTGTACTTGCTCGCTGCCCCTTCCCCTCCCGCGGGTTTATGAATAACAGGGCCGAGTCCAAGCCCGGGATCTGCCACGTCTCAGGATCTTTGCCCAGGCTGGGGGTTGGGAGGCATGACCTCGACGGGTTGGTGCAAAGGTCCCCTGTCTGAGGTCCCCATCAGCCGCGAGCCTGCCTCGACCTTGAGCCCCGCGACGGCGGGGAGGGCAGGGAGGACCCGGTTCCCTGGGCCCTGCAGCTGCAGCTCACTCGTGGGAGTACCATGGTGTGGCTTCTGGGCCGAGGTCTCCGGGGCCAGCTTCGTGGGCCTGCGACCTGTATATAGTTGAGCTGGGCCCTGCTTGGTTTCTTGATCTGTAGTCGCCATCTTGTCTTGAGATTTTTAGTAACTTTCAAACAAGCGCCCCGTATTTTCATTTCCTGGACTCCACTAGTTATTTAAGTAGGTCTGATACTAGTATTTATTGAGACTTTAGGATCCATGGTTGCAGGCAATCTGGAATCATTTTTTTAAAAACTGATTTTAGGGCCGGGGATTTAGCTCTAGCACCGCGCCTGCCTCACAAGCAAAAGGTCCTGAGTCTGATACTGGGAAAAACCAAAACTGATTTTAGCCAGGTGTGGTGTCGCACAGCTGTGATGCTAGCATTTGGGAGGCTGAGGCAGGAGGACTGGCACGAGTTCGAGGTCACCCTGAGCTACATAGTGATTTCAAGCCCAGCCTGAACTGCATAGGGAGACCCTGTCTAAAAACAAAAATTGATCTTTACTTCCTTTTTGCCCCTTAAGTTCAATTAAAGTTGATTATTTGAAATTATTTTTAGTCATCACAAATTTTCCTCATTTCATGCCTCTCTCCTGGTGGACCTGCTGAAGTATCCTGCTGGAACAGCAGTTAGTTCTTAAGAACCCATTAGTGGCCCACCATTGTTCGTTTCACATAGACAAACTTCCCAACCTAGTTTTTTTCTCCTTTCATTTTTTTTTATTTCTGCCAAGCAAATAATGCCTATAAATGCCTCGATTATTTATACCTCTGCACCTTCCTAGAATTTCTTACGTGAGAGCTTTGTCTCTACCAGTCAAACACCCTTCCTCACAGGCTTGCACCTTCACCCAGTGGTACCACTTCGGTAATCTATCGTGGACCTGCATAAAGATTCATGTTCATAGCTGTATTATTTAATAATGGCATGACCATTATTGTTTGTTTGTTTATTTGTTTGGTACCGGGGATTGAATTTGGGTCCTTGCGCTTGCGCAGCAGGCAGCAAAACCACTGAGCTAAATCCCCGGCCCTGTTTTTTGTTTTTTGAGACAAGGTCTCACTGTGTAGTTCAGGCTGACCTTGAACTCACTATGTTAGTCCAGGCTGGCCTTTATCTCGAACTCATAGTGATCCTCCTGCCCCAGCCTTCTGAGTGCTGGGGCTACAGGCATGCACCATCTCACCCAGCCTGCATGGCCGTTATTGATAATAGTGGAAGACTGGAAGTAAAATAGATCCAAATATCCTACAACACAGGATTGGTTAAATTAATTATGGTTCATATGGTACACACACCTAAATACCCGGTAGCTTTAAAATTGGCAGAGTGAACTGAGCTTATAACTCAGTGAAAGAGTCCTTAGTTTACTTTTGAAAGGCCCTGGGTTCATCCCCAGCACTGGAAAGCAAAAGAAAATAATTGAAGTCTATTTTTATTCTTTGGGAAATTGTATAAGCTACATTAAGTTTTTAAAAATGGTGATGGGGGCAGGGATTTAGCTCAGTGGCACTGAGCCTGCCTTGGGAATGCAAGGTCCTGAGTTCAATCCCTGGTACCACAAAAAAAAAAAAAAAAAAGGCTGTAGGTAGCCCAGCATGGTGGCACATGCCTGTAATCCCAGCTACTCTGGAGGCTGAGATGGGAGGATCAAAAGCTCAAAGTTAGCTTGGGCAATTTATGGGGAATTTGGCTCAAAATATAAAGGGCTGGGAATATAGATCAAGTGTTCCCAGTACTGAAAAAATATAGAAAAACACAAAGGCCTATCACGTAATTAAACAAAATGAAGAAAGCCTTCTATGAATTGACAAAGATGTAGCATGAACAAAGAACTATGATTAATATAGTTCCAGCACCTGAAATCCAGAAAAACAAAATAAAATTTATGTTAAATTCACCTTTTAATCTAATTTTTTGCTTTTTTTTTTTGGTACTAGGGATTGAACTCGAGTCCTTGTGCTTGTGGGGCTTTTTTTTTTTTTTTTCTTGAGACAGGGTCTCTCCTAGTAGTCCAGGCCAGCCTTGAACTCATTATGTAGCCCAGGCAGGCCTTGAATTTACAGTGATCCTCCTGCCTCAGCCTCCTGAGTGCTGGCTTTACAGGTGTGTACCACTAAGTCTGGCTTGATTAATTTTTGTATGTAAAAGATTTTTAAACCTATGAAGTTGATTATTTCACTTGTGTCCTGTAATATTTGTGAGATGTTTTTGAGCAGTTATATTCATAATGTACTATGTGTTCTATTGGAAAAAATGACATTCTTTTAAAATAATTACAGGTAAGTAATTTTGATATACTCTTGGTCTTCCCTTTCTTGATTTTGAAATTGGCATGCTGTTGGTGAGTCTGTAACATGTTTTTTGTTTGGCCAGCCTCTACACTCCCTGGCTACACTTAAAGTCACTTATAGCCACAGAGGTTTTCTGCTTTCAGCACCTGTTTTAGGACCATTTGTGGTATTTGCTAAGTAAATGTCAGCTGGTTGACTTCCGGTCTGACCCTCTCTGGCCTATTTCCTGCTCTGGAGAATTGCCACTAGAGGGCAGCCTGGACTGGAGAGGAGAGAAGGAAAGCAGTTTTTATTTCTGGCTGACCCTATCTAGCCTCTCTCCCACCCAGCCTGGTGACAGTATAGAAATCCTGGGACATATGACTGTCTCTGGGCAACTTGAAGGGAAAGTTAGGTCTTCTGACCTGACTGGTATATATTTTCTGTTTTGTTTTGTTTTTGAGACAGGATCTCACTATGCAGTTAAGTCTGGCCTTGAACTTACTATGTAGTTCAGGCTGGGCTCAAACTCATGATGATCCTCCTGCCTCAGCCTCCTGAGTGCTAGGATTACAGGGGTGTGTCACCGCGCCTGGTTCTCACGCATGTTTGGGGAGAAGTGTGCTAATTTACCCAGGAATTTAAAAATGTGTTCATAAGAAAGCAATTGAGTAATTATGAATTATCCTGATACTTTCACATCTTTGGTCCTTAAGAACTAGAATTATGTGTGTGTGTGTAGTGTTGGAGCTATATATGTAATACAGAAGTAAAAATCCTTTAATCTTGATTTTGAACAGGAAGTATCAGTAAGAGTTTTTGTTTTCTCTTTTTTTGTACTGGGGATTGAATAGAGTACTCTGAATTCTATCCACAGCCCCTTTAAAAGTTTTATTTGATGAACCAGGAGTGGTGGCACACACCTGGGGAGGCTGAGACAGGGGGATCACTGTAAATTCAAGGTCAGCCTGGGCTACATAGTAAGTTCAAGACCAGCCTAAACTACATGGCGAGACCCTGTCTTTTTTTTTTGGTACCGGGGATCGAACTCGGGTCCTTGCGCTTGCGCAGCAAGCAGCGAAACCACTGAGCTAAGTCCCCGGCCCCCGAGACCCTGTCTTAAAAATTAAAAAAAAAAAAAAAAAAAAAAGTGAGAAGCCAGGGATTCAGGGATTTAGTTCAGTGGTTCCACTGCCTGCCTCAAAAGCGCAAGGACCCAAGTTTGATCACCCATACCAAAAAAAAAATGTGAGATAGGGTGTTGCTAAATTGCCCAGGCTGGCCTGGAACTTGGAATCCTCCTTCCTCAACCTGCTGAGTAGCTGGGATTATAGCCATGTACCACCATGCCTGGGTCATGAAGTGTTTGTGGTTTTTGTTGTTGTTGTTGGTTTATTTGTTTTTGTGGCACTAGGGATTAAGACCAGGGCCTCAGGCATTCTAGATGATCGATTACCACTGAGCTGCATCTTCAGGCCTTATGAGATGCTTTAACTTCCTATCTCTGTCCACTGAAGGGGTCTAGAAACCATGACCAATACAGGAAATGAACATTCCTAGTGCACAGATTGTGGTCTTAAAATACCATTTTCCACAGAAAGAGACCAGAGCTTCTTGGAGCTCCAGGCATGGGGTAGGAAATTCACAAGATGCATTTGAACAATTTAGCATACCTGATAAAGGAGTCCAGCAGGGACTGTCAGGGTCATGTCAAGAAGACTCCAGCCCAGTCGGACAATTCAAACATTAATAAGGATAATTAAAAAAACACTAAATATGCTGAAATCCATGAGTTCATAATTGTGTGTGTATATAGCTAAATGGTTACCTTTTGGAAGGACAATAGAAACCAAGTCATTATTTTGAAGATGAAGGAAAAGAAACATTAATATTCTTGCTGTTGCATGATAATGGAATAGAAGATAAAAGGAAACATCCCTTTGTAAAAGTGTTCCAACTATGATGACAACTTAAATATGGCTGTTTTTCAATCCATAGTGAAATAATAAAACTAGGCATTGAACATTTAGATCTGGATTCTTTAATGGCTAACTGGAAATAATAGAGGAGGAAGCTGTGGATTGGTAGACTTAAAAGGTATGAAAGTTCAAAAATGGGCAAGGCTAAACTCTAGTATCTGGGGAGCCGCATGTGGGTGATAAAGCTACAGAAAGTGTGCAGGGAAATGATTGCTGTTCTGCATAGGTTCCTCCAACGGCTAGAGGGAGGGTGGTGGTGCCAGTGGGGAGTGCTGCATGAAGGTGGCTGTTAGGGCCGGGCACAGTTCTGTTTCTCTGGGTGGTGGGTTGAAGGGGGACCACTTTATAATAGTTTCTTAAGCTATACCTTTGTCTTGTATGGTTTCCATAATTTTATTTTAAAATTTTAAAAAGTGGGCTGCTGATTTAGCTCAGTTGTTCTGCAGCCTGCCTTGCAAACACAAGGACCGGAGTTCAATCCCCGGTACCAAACAAAAAAATTTAAAAAAGTTTAATTAAAACATGTTTATATATATATATCTGGAGCTTACAGGGATGTGACCCCATTTTATATTAATTGATGAAAATCATTTTTAAGGCCAACATCTTCCTGTCCCCTCTTCTATTGGCCAGTGTGCCTGTTGCTGTGCACCATCTATTCCACATTATGGTGTTCTGTTGGCCAACGTGCCTGTTTCTATGCATCTTCTATTCCATACTATGCTGTTCTATTTGCCAAAGTGTCTGTTACTATGCATCTTCTAATTCATGACATGGTGTTCTTTTGGGCAATGTGCCTGTTTGTATGCATCTTCTATTCCATGCTATTATGTTCTATTGGCCAATATACCAGTTCCTTTGCATCTTCTAGTTCATGCCATGGCATTCTATTGGCCAATGTGTCTGTTTCTATGCATCTTCTATTCCACGTTCTGGTGTTCTCTTGGCCAATGTGTTTGTTTCTATGCATCTACTATTAGATGCTGTGGTGTTCTACTGGCCAATGCATTCAGATGCCAGAAAGATGCCTGGAACTCCACTTCCCTGCCTCTTTCCTGGAAGGACTTATTTCCAAATCTGTTTTTTTCTGTCTTACATTTTCTTTACATCGTTTATTTTCTTGTTAAACTGCAGTCAACAACACATAATACAGGCTTTTAGGGCCTACTGTAATCATTATAAAGTAGAGAGGATGATACAAACATACATTAAATGGTTATTTGGTGCAAGGGATAAGTGATTACTCTGAGTATTTCATTCCACTGACTCTTTTAATTCAACAACTCCATGAGGTGTAGGCACATTCCCATTTTACAGATTAAGAAACAGAGAAGCATTCCTGGCTTCAGAGTCTACTGTATGGTTAATGCTTATGCTGGTATAGTTTCAGTTACCACATGTCCTTTATGAAGCTGGAAATTTGACTGTATGTTTACTAATATTTTTAAGTTTATTTCTTTTACTTTACATAACATTTGTACATATTTTTAGAGCACTATGTGATATTTCAACAAGTGTAAACATTGTGTAATGTTCAAATACAGGTAAACATGTATATCTCTCTCATCAAACACCATTTCTTTGCAGTGAAAATATTAAACATTGTGCAGCTTTCTTGAAATACACAATATTGTTATCTATAGTCAATCTACTGTGGAATAGCACCCCAGAACTGACTTCTGTTTAACTACAACTTACACCTGTTGGTCAGCCTTTCCCATCCCCACATCTCCCCAGCTGTATGTTTTTAAGCGCAGTATACTCCATTGCTGTGTACCAGCAGTCCACTCCACGTCTTCCCTCACACATTAGAGTTGGGCATTGGTGTTTTCTATAACATGTGGAAATTCCTCCCCCAGTTTTTCCCTTCGAGGAACTGCACAGTAATTCCATTTTATTGTTGGAGTTTATACACTAATCCTGACCCCAAGAGAAGTTATCCTAAGTTAATGCCCCAGACTCATATGGGATCATTGCTCTCATTTGGTTTCTCCTAGTGTTGATTTCCGAACATAGGTTCAGGTCTTGCTACTCAAACTGTGGTCCCCAGAACAACAACAACAACCACCAACAGCAGCAGCAGCAGCAGCCATGGTCTCATAACAAAACCAGAATCTCCGGGGTCTCCCAGACTTTGAGTGAGAATCTACATTTTAACATGATCCTCAGGTAATTCATATGCACTGTTATGTTTGAGAAACATAGAGTAGGTGATGTCTAAGGTGCCTATAGTTCTAGAAGTCTATGCTGCTATGAGAGACATGTCTATACCCTTAGCTCTCTTGTCTATTGTGTGGCCTTGGACAAGTGACCTTTCTGTGTCTTGTCTTTCTCTCTGTCTTTCTCTTAATTTCTATTTCCTTTGTGGTTCTGGGTATTAAACCCAGGGCCTTGTGCATACTAGGTAAACATTCTAATAGCGAGGTACATCCCCAGCCAACCTGTTTCTTCAATTATAAAATGGTACTAGGGATAGGAGGAGTCCCAAACCCTTGAGCTTGGGACCAAAGTGAGGGCTGGGCAGGTCTGAACCAGCTGAGATGCACTGGCCGGGCTGCCTTGGCCAAGTTATGTCACCTCCCTATGCTTCCATTTCCTCTTTATATGAGCTTCAGCCTTGGATCTGTTTCATGAAGAAGGGTGCCAACAGCTATGGCTTCCACCTGCACAGTGAGAAGTCCAAGCCAGGCCAGTTCATCGGAGCAGTGGACCCAGGCTCCCCAGCAGAGGTCTCCGGGCTCCGGGCCCAGGACTGCATTGTGGAGGTGAACAGGATCTGCATGGAGGGCAAACAGTGTGGGGACATGGTGTCTGCCATCAAGGCCGGAGGGGATGAGGGCAAGCTGCTGGTGGTAGACAGGGAAACCGATGAGTTCTTCAAGAAGTGCAAGGTGATCCCATCTCAGGAGCACCTGGGTGGTCCCTTGCCTGAGCCCTTGACCAATGGGGAGATGTAGGAGAACAATGGTGAAGCCCTGGATGAAGTACCTTGGAGAGCCCCAGGCCAGCCCTGGCAAGATCCGATTCAAGCGATACCAGCGAAGTTCAGTTCCCAAGACAGCCCCAGGATACAGGACTCCACAGAGTCCTTGTCTACCTCCTCCTCTCACCCCATCCTGGACTTCAACATCTCCCTGGCCATGGCCAAAGAGAGGGCCCACCAGAAGCACGGGAGCAAACAGGCCCCACAGATGGACTGGAGCAAGAAAAATGAATTCTTCAGCAACCTGTAAGTGCCCATCCACCAGCTGTCCAAGGCTGGAAGGTCCTAGTCAGTAGCCTACCAGTCCTAGCCACCCCCAGCCCCTCCACCCACCAATTGACATTCCAGTCAGCACCAGCATCCCCCTTCTTAATCAATCTGATTTTCCTAGACACTTCGTACTTCCCTTAAGGTATTTTTCTGTCCTTTTCCAACCAAAAAGCAAACTTTACCTCCTCCTTCTTGAGGGCTTCCTCTTACCAGGTGACCCCTTGCCACCCAGCCTGGGACATCACTGGGACCCACAGCAAGCAAGGATCCTGGAGTCAGACCCGAATGTGTGATCATGGGGACAAAACTGATCAGGAAACTTGATTTCAGCAGCCACCACTCACAGTGGACAGGGTACCTTTCATCCTGAGAGTTGTGGCTTGGGCACTTTTTTTTTTTCCCCAAGAGTGCAGTCTCACAGAGTTCAGAAGGATTTTTGTTTCCTCGATTTTCCTGGTCATTAACATCTGAGGCATAGCAGCAGCCTCAGCCTTCAAGTTTTGTTTCTAGTCCCACCCTTGGAGACCTGGGCAGCACAGGAAGGACTGGACTGGCCCCTGCCCATCCCTGAGGCAGGCCAGGCACCACCACTGTAAAGAAACTGCTTCAGAAATCAAGCTCCCTCCTCTACTGTGTCAAAAAAAAAAAAAAAAAAGAAAAGAAAAGAAAAGAAAGAAAAAAGGGTGTCTGGAGCAATGCTACATAATTTGAGGGAAAAATCATTTGGTTAGCTTAGTTCTCCTGCCTACCGCCCAGCTATGGAATTCCGAGACATAATTCCATTTTGGCCTCTGGTCACAACTGAGACTTCAATGATCCGGTGATGGTGTGATTCTCCAGGACAAGAAACATCCTGGAAGCTGAAAACATCTGGGAGGAACAAACATCTACTCAGTTCCTTGTTGTTCTTGTATTGTTACATCTTATTTAAGCAGGATGTACTGAACTCTCTGCAAGTCATTTGTTTCCGATGTACTGAATAAAACGTGAGGTAAGCTGGGGGCTTTTGTCTTTGCTGCCCAGAGCAGCACAGATCAGACCCAAAGCTCAGCTTCTTTTCAGTCTCATTTTTCTACCTTTCCTGTAATTTGCCTTGTGCTGGCTGCCATGGCTCACAGGAGACTAGGACTTACTGCAGTGGTTCTAGTACCATCGCCTTTCCCTGTTCCCTACAAAAAGGTACTAGGTTAGGCGTGGTAGTGGACAGCTATAATCCCAGGACTCGGGAGGCTGAAATAGGATCATGGAGGATTTGAGGCCAACCTGGGTCACATAGTGAGTTCAATGCCAGCCTGAACTACATAGCAAAAGACCCTGTCTCAAAAAAAAGAGAAAATAAAAGAAAAAGAAATGGTGCTGGGTATGGTGGCACAGGCCTGTAATCCCAGCACTCGGTAAACTGAGGCAGGAGGATTGCTGCAAGTTTGAGGCCAGCCTGGCCTACATAAGTTCAGGGCCAGCCTGAACTACAAAGGAAGACCCTGCTTCAAAAAAAAAAAAAAAAAAAAAAGGTACCTCCTGTAGGGAACGGGAAGAGGACATTACTAGAACCTCTGCAGCACACTGTGACTTACAGGAAAGGTAGAAAAATGAGAATGAGAAGCTGAGCTTTGGGTCTGATCAGTGCTGCTCTGGGCAGCAAAGACAAAAGCTCCCTAGCTTGCAGCACTTTTTATTCAGTACATGGGGAAACAGATGTAACAAGTGAAAATGCAGAGTTCAGTACTTTACATTGGGATAAACAAGGTGTAAAAAGACTGGGAGGCAGTGGAACTCTAAGAACAATGAGGAACTATGCAGATGAAGATTTGGTTCCTCCCTGGCGTCTCACACAGGTGTGGTCTTGTCCTAGAGCATTACAGCATCCCGGGATCACTGAGGTCTCAGTTATGATCCGAGGCCAAAATGCAATGATGTCTGGAATGTCATAGCTGGCCTGTAGGCAGGAGAATTAGGCCTACTCAAATGATTTTTCTCTAGAATTACATAGCATTGCTACCAACACCTCCTTCTCAAAGTATTGTTTTGTAATGTGCTTAAAACAGCGCCTGGTACACAGACGGTGCTATAGAAATGTCAGCCATCTTAATATTGAGTGTGCTTTCAAGAATACTTTGTGACTCACAGTTCTAGGTCAGAAGGGGGAAGAATAGATTTGAGAACCAATAATGGGGACGACTTTCACTGGAGACTAGGATTGTACAGGCTTTTGCATGTCTGAGTGGGAGATCATGAATTTTAACCAAGTACTGAGCAGCTTGCTGAGGCTCCTGCCTGTTTAAGATCTCAGGACACAAGGGCCGGGGATTTAGCTCAGTGGTTCTGCCGCCTGCCTCCAAAGCACAGGGTCCCGAGTTCGATCCCTGGTGCCAAAAAAAAAAAAAAAATCTCAGGACAGAGTAGATCACGCCTTCTCCCAGCAGTTCTTACTTACGTAACCCAGCAATGGGATTAGTATTACAAGAAATTAGAGGGAAGAAATACGCTGGGAAATGAAGACAGCACAAATGTTATATAAAATAAATGATCATCTCTTATTAGGCAGTGTGTAGGGTCTGTGGCCTGATCTTACGGCACTGAGATGTTAATATGAAATTACTCATATTTTCTGCAAGGCTGGGGGCTCCCTATTTCTAGGTGGGGTGGGTGCCAGGAGCCTCAGGTCACATTCTGTTCACGCGTCCCTCCAGGGCCTCCAGCTCAGCCAACACCTCCTTGGGCAGATCCTGATTGACCTGCTCCATCAGGTAGCTCCGAATGTCACGAACCTCCTGTTCCCAGAAGTCCTTGGGGAGCGAGAACAGCTGTGTGGTGTCTATGGCTCCAAGGCCACTGAGATTCAGGGCTCCTTCCTTTGGTACCAGCCCGATGGGCGTCTCTTGGGCACTGTCCTCCCCCTCTAACCGCCGGCAGATCCAGTCCAGGACCCGGGAGTTCTCCCCAAAGCCTGGCCATAGGAAGCGGCCTGCTTCATCACGTCGGAACCAGTTGACATGGAAGATGCGAGGTAGCCGGGCCCCCTTGCGTCCCTCCATGCTCAGCCAGTGTTCCAGGTAGTGTCCAAAGTTGTAGCCAAAGAAGGGCCTCATGGCAAATGGGTCATGCATGATGGTCTTCCCTAGGCGGAGAGGAGGATGGGTAAGGAATTTTCTTCCCTTGGAGGGAAGGGCACCTGCATCCCACTGAAGGAAGTTGTGAAAGGTTCTCAGTACTGGAATAGCCTCAGGAAAAGTAAAGAGAATAGGGGAGAAGGTACCAGTGGGAAGAGGTGGGGCCACCAAAGACTCCAGGGGCAAGGGGTGGGCAAGGAGGTCTGGCTCAGAAAGGGAGTAAGGAGGTGACCTGAGAAGCCATGCTCACCTTTGTGCTCAGCCGCGGCAGTAGACTCAGAGCGCATGGCACTACCTACAAACACCCCATGACGCCAGTTGAAGGCCTCATATACCAGGGGTACTCCTAGAACACCAATAAACAGAGTCATGAGCAGCCTTTTCCGCTGAGCCCTCCCTCCATCCTTTCTGGTGATCTTGACTCTTGGTTTCTCTCTCCTAGCACCTTGGCTATCCCAGCAGACCCCGTACCTCTCCAAATTCAGCTTTCACCAAGAGAGAACTCTGGAGACAAGACAGTTGGAGTTGGAAATCCAGGCTGAGGTCCCCTGAATTCTAAGTACAGGAGGATGGTGAGCCCTAATGGAGCCCACATGTTATTTACCTTTGGGTCGTCGGCCTCCGAAGATGATGGCATCAATGGGAACACCTTCTGGGGCCTCCCAGGCCGGGTCCATGATGGGGCACTGGCGAGCCGGGGCACAAAAACGAGAGTTGGGATGTGCACAGGGCTCCTTGTTACCTGGCAAAGGAAATACAAGCACGGTCACTTTCAAGGTGATACCCACCCCCCACACCCACATACATCTGTGGACATTCTTGCACAATTTCTTTTTTGCTTCATCAGCTACCTATAACCTCATGTGGTAAGGAATAGGAAGAAGGGATCCAGGACATCTGCCAGCAAAGATCAGGCTATTTATCCATAGTGGTGCTACCAGAGAAGAATGGGAGGAATTGGGTTTGTCAAGGTACTAATGTTTAGGCTAAGCTACAGGCAATTGCCATTGATTAGGTAGGGCCCATGGAAATGGTGTTAGTGGTATATGGTTATAATAATTTTTCCCCTATAAACTATTTATAGAATTATTATTTCCCAAACCTAAAGCAAAAATTGAGAATGTCAGGTCAATATTTCAGATAGTTGGCTTTCCATCAGCAAATCAGGGTAGAATCTCCTGAGCTACTGAAATGCAAACAGGAATTGATTTTAAGACTAACATGCCAGGCCTGGTGGCGCATGCCTGCAATCCCAGCACTTAGGAGGCTGAGGTAGGAGGACTGTAGCAAGTTCAAGGCCAGCCTGGGCTACACAGTGAGGTCAAGGCCAGCCTGAACTACATAGCAAGACCCTATCTCAAAACAAACCCCCAAAATAAATAATAAAAATAAATAAATAAAACTAACAATCTTAGTGATTCCTCTGGCCTGCTTATACTCTAATGGAGTGGTGGGGCTTGAGGAACTCAGACAGAGCAGGTATAATCTGAGGAGCCCAGGTCGTCTGGCACCTTTGGGTGCTCTGAAGAGGATTAAGACTAAGTCAGTGGCATACATGTGAGGTACCACTGAGAGGACACTGATGGGGCACAATACCTTTTCCACTGGAGGTTGCTGGTCAGACCTGGGGAGTGAGGGATCCATGGAACCAACACTCCTACCCCAACCATTCCCTAGCCCTGCCTTCCTTGTCATGTAAGAGCTAGCCTTCATTTACAACCAGTGTAGGACCCTAGCACAGGGTATTTATCATTCTGGGAAGTGAAGCTGGGCACAAGACGCCCTAGTTATACCCCTGAATTCAGAGATAATGAAAGGGTTGGGGAACTAGCCTGTGGGGAAAGATTAAGGTTTCTTGGGCTTCTCAGTTGGGTGGGTAAGCTGAGGGGTGCTTAAATGATGGTGTTAGAGAAAATGAAGGGTGATTAGACAAGGAGGGCAACTGTTAGGCCAGCCTGGCAAACTCAAATACAGGCTCCAGCAACCACAAGGCCACCCTTCCTGCCATGCTATTTTTTGCTTCTACCCCTCAGTCTCTTGGATCTCTGCAACTGTGGAAGAGCATGGAAAGCTAATGGTCGAGAGTACAGGGCTGGGGGTGGGGTGGGGTCAAAGGAACCCTGTTAATGACAGAATTGAGAAACTAGCTTCTGGGAAAGACTAAAGTGCTGGTCTGATTTAGCGTGGGAGAAGGATTAGGGGGTGTGTGTTGGAAGAATAGGGGAAGAGTGAAGGTAGCAATACTGGCCTTTAGACAGTGGCTATTATGCAGGGGACAGTGGGAGCCAAGTGGCCGGAGGAAAGTTGAGCAGAGGAGGAGGCAGGGTTCCTCTTTCCCTAATGAGTCAAACTTTGTGGATTGTGCTTTGAGCCTAATTCCTTCTGGAACAAGTTTCAAAACAGTCTCTCTCTGTCTCTTAAAAATCCAGTTTATATTTATTATTGAGAATTTACTATGCATTCAGCAATGTGTTAAACCCCTTGTATACATTATTTAATTTAATCCTCTGACACTCTTACGAGGTGCGTACTGTAATAACTACTTCTATTCAACTGGTGAGGAAACTGAAGGGAGATTAAATAATTTAGCCAAATCCCAAAATCAATGATTAATGAGTTGGGGCATAAGCTGAGATCTTGCCTGGGGTTGAAAACTACAAACATTTATAATTTCCTTTCATTAGAATTTGCCTTTCAGTGGCCCAGAAAATGACTGGGGGTCATAGAGAAAGGTTTTCCATCATTAAGGTGCTGAGCCCTGGAGTCCCACCCCGCATACCAGGATTCCAGGGTTTGCCCAGCCAGCAGGTTATGGTGATGCCAGGTGGAAGAGGCTGGTCAATGCCCTCCCAGTACACACCGCCGTCACTGGTCTCAGCCACGTTGGTAAAAAGAGTGTTACTCTGGATTGTGGCCATGGCGTTGGGATTGGTGGTGGCAGAGGTGCCAGGAGCTACCCCGAAGAAGCCATTCTCAGGGTTGATGGCCCGCAGTTGACCTGTCAGGAGGAGAAGGGAATGAAAGGAAGGACCAGCCAGGAAAAGTTGGGGGGTAAGGCTTAAGAGGGTCCTGTTCTACCTCTCCTTGCCCTGAGCTCTACCTGAGAATGGATAGGGAAAGGCTTTGTCTGGTAGGGCTGTTTAGAAAAAGGTTCTCAACCACAAAGCTCACCGTAGATGGTACAGGGATCCACTAAGAGCCAGAACTGAGAGTGTGACTGGAGGCCCCTCACCTTCCTCGTCAAACCGCATCCAGGCGATATCATCCCCCACACACTCTACTTTCCAGCCTGGCAGTGTGGGCCGCATCATGGCCAGATTTGTCTTGCCACAGGCACTGGGAAAGGCGGCTGCCACATAGTGCTTCTTCCCTGCGGGGTTGGTGATGCCCAAGATCTGTATGTTGGGGACAAAGAGAACAGGAGGTCACTGAAGGTCAGGATGTGATTTGTGTAAGGAAGGACAGCTAGGGAGTAACGGGATACCAGTATTTATTCACTAAGCAGATGTACTGCCCTGCCACCAGGCCTGAGGTCACAGCATTTAGCATCCTAGGGCAAAAATGGCCTTTTGGGCAGAGTCCCTGCCCAACAGCTTGGCACCTGGCAGAAAGGAGGCAGGGCCAAGGCAGACTGGCTGGGCCCTCCCCTGCGCCCCCCCCCCCACAGCTGCCCTGTTCCTTCCCAGGCCCTCACCAGCATGTGCTCTGCCAGCCAGCCCTCATCCCTGGCCAGGCGAGAGGCGATGCGCAGGGCAAAGCACTTCTTGCCCAGCAAGGAGTTGCCACCATAGCCGCTGCCGAAGGAGACGATCTCCCGCTGGTCAGGCACATGGCCAATCAGGGTTTTCTCTGGGTTGCACGGCCACTGGCTCACTGGCTCCCCTGGGGATAATGGGATCATGCTGGCAGTGGCACCAGGAACTGGGGTGACAGGGGTCAGAGGGATCAAGGATCGGCAGGAGAGACACTTGGGAGCAGTGGTAGTGCCCAGGGGTGCTAAAGCACCCTACTGCCTCGTAAAACCCGTCAGCTCCCATGCCTCTGTTAGACATGAATACTGACTTTGCTCAACGTTGTGCAAACTGCTCTCCAAACATGCTGCCCTGGGATTTGGGATTCAACTTTCACAGAATACAGGCTCTCACGGTCTGTGGACGGGTGTAATTTGGAGTTCCCTCTGAGTGCAAGAAGGCTTCTGTATCCTCCCCTGGGCAAGGCAGACACTCACCTTGCCCAGTCAGGGGCTGGCCCACAGAGTGAAGGCACTTGACGAAGTCCCCATCTCCCAGGGCCTGAAGCACAGGTGTCCCCAGCCGGGTCATAATACGCATGCTTGCCACCACATAAGCTGAGTCAGTGAGCTGCACTCCGATGCGGGACAGTGGTGAGCCCACGGGACCCATGCTGAATGGGAGCACATACATGGTACGGCCTGTGGAGGAAAGTATCACCTGGATGAAGGGTTCCAAACTGGTCATCCCTTCAGTGCCCCTGCCCAGTGACCCTGCCCTGGTTACCCTGCATGCAGCCCGGGAACCTCTCATCCACAGCTCGCTGGAACTCAGCTGGGGACATCCAGTTGCCCAGCTGCCCACGGGCCCCACCAGCTGGGAGGGGGACTGTGTCCCGCTGAGAAGGAGTAACAATCACTGTCTTGCTCTCTACACGTGCCACATCCCTGGGGTCTGTGCGGGCCAGCCAGCTGGGGAGAGAGGATTGTCAGAAAGATGGTGGCCAGAAGGTCTCCTTCATCCTCAGACCCACTTTTTCAAGTCCATTTTGGACTCTATTCTTTATTCTGTTTGTATTAGCTTCTTCATTGAATGTGAAAATCCCTGCTCCTAAGTGAGTTTCCCTTAAAGCTTCCATTCTTACTTATTCCATCAGGATGGTCTAGTTAAATTTGTTTCCATCTTGGTAACCCCAAAGTAACCTCATTCCAAGCTCTGCCCATCTGGTGGACTGTTGGACTCAGGGCTTACCAGTTATTGTACTTGGGGAGTTTTCTGATGAGGCCCTGCTGTTCCAGCAGGGTCAGTGTGGCAGTGTTCTCAGCCTCAGTCCCATCACAGATGTGGATGCCCTCTGGCTGGCAGAGGCGGGCACTGCGCTCCACAAAGTCTCGAACTCCAGCAGGCAGTTGGCCCAGATCTCCATTGAGCACACGCAGGGTCTGGATGCTGCGGTGTGGTGACCAGGCCCAGGGGCTCAGCCTCTGCCAGCTGAGCCTGCAAGAGAAGAGAAACACAGGGAGGGAGGCGATCAGCCAGATGCTGTCACGGAGCACAGACAAATGGTGGTGGTGGTGGTGGTGTGAACAGAACGCCTGGGCTTCTGGGGAGAGTGCTAAATCACGTCTAGGCGCAGGTACTGTGAAGAGCAGGTTGGAGCTGGTGCGTGGGATGGATTCAGGATACATGCATCCTGTGGGCTTTATGGGACTTAATGAGGATGTCTCCTGGTCAGCAAGAGATGGGTATAGCCAAATGAGCATAAAGGGACCCACCTGGCTGTGGAAGTATACCCTCAGGCATGCTATTTTTGCAAGTGAAGTCCATGCCCATGTTTCACTACGTCTGGTCTGCTTAGAGATGAGCAAGTACCCTTAGACCCAAGTGTCAAGAAACTGTGCCAAGGTGAAAGCTTCATGTATCTGGTATTTAAAGCCTCCTCTATGTTCTTTCCATTCCCAAGTATGGTTTTTAGACATTAAAACGGCAGCTCTTTTTATTTTTTCTTCTGGTGTGAATGCTGTGGGACTGTGAAAGCCTCAACAGTGCTCTTCCAGTGCTGTTTCTAAAGTAGGGCTCTTCCACAGACATGGGGGCTGCTGGCCCCTCAAGGTCAACAAAGAATCCAGGATATGACGGAAACTTTCCTACAGGATCCTACATCTTTAGTAAGTCACTCAACCTCCTGAGCAGGGAGATTGCTGGGCACCAGAGGACAAATGTACCGTGTGCTGCCAAAGGAGGATCACAAAGAGGGAAATATCTCCCACACTTTCACTGAAAGCAACATGGTCGAGCAAGGCCGTGACCCATCCTGATGGCTGACATTGACAGAGGAGCTGAGAGGCTCTATGCACAGTTCCAAAGTAACGCCTGAGGAGACTTAACTGACCTTGATAGACAGCAAGAGGTTCATACTGATTGACACAGGTCTCACTTTAACTTGGTCTTAAATACCCAGCAGAAAAGAACAACCAAAAGAGGTATAAAATAATACCATAGTAATAAAGCTAGATATAAAAAGGGGCTCCAGTCACTGACCCCTTCTGGCAGTTTCTAGCTACACCAGTAGCTAACCACAGTTATGGATCATTAGGAAAAAATTATGGTAAAATCTGTAAGAGCTCAGCTAGAGTTTTAAATTTCTTAAGCAAGATTTGTTCTTCAAATTTTCTCTTATCTTCTTACAGCTAAAACTAGAGATTTATAACAAAGTACCAGACTTATACATAAACTTTATCAATGAAAGAATCTAAGAGCCAGCAGATTACAATCACTATTTCAATTTCTAAGTACAACTTTCTCCCCAACCTGCCCTCATTCTAGTGTGCTCATGCTTAGACTATACATGCTCTAATTTCTTAAAAGTTTTGTTTATTCTTGCCTAGAGGCTGCCAAACTCCAAGCAGTCATACAAATGGGAACCAATGACAAATGTGGTAGACTTCTTTTACCGGGATCCACCAGATCAACCTTGTAAACAGCTCATAATGCTAAACTATACAATACGAGTTCTACGTTGGGATTTTGAAGTCCCCTGGACCTTCTCCTTATCCTCTTTGTGGGAGGCTATTACTAGTTCTTCCCAGTGGCAACTCTTGTTGGCTATATTCATAGCGATGCTGCTGACCTTATAATTTGGTCCATGTATTAACTGTTGGCTTTGTCTCCTCCAGACTCAAAGCTATAGAGCTACCAAGATGACAATGCCTGGCACCTATTGAGGAACTTTAGATAGACTCTCTGTAGAGTAACTCTAACTGCTGATCACAACTACGACCCTCTTCAGCTGGAAGTAGCCAGAACGGTCTTTGCCCTTTGCCCCCTCACAGCAGTTAGGGGTACTTCTTCAGAGGGGGTAATATTGCAGATAGGGAAGTTAATTAGATAGCTTGTGTGAAGTTAGACAGGACTAGCCCTCCAGGAGCCAACACAGCAAGGAGCCAACATGGAGGACAATCAAGACATATTCACTGAAGGCCAGAATTGTACAAGGAGAGAAACTACACACCCTTTGCTTCCCCTGGGGATAAAAAGCTGTGACTGATATTCTAAATATGTATCAATCACCTGGGTGTGTGTGGGAGGATAAAGGTCTTAACCCAGCCTCTCCAGGAAATATCCCTGACCCCCATTCTTACTAAAATCCTTGTATGCTAGCTACGTGACTTGGTCCCCTAGTCGACCCCCATTTAATCAATATCACCTGGGTGACTGTACTTGTAATCTCATTGGTTGGTCATGGTTTTGTCCCACCTCATGCCCACCTTGTAAATTTCCATTGGATCTTACAGTTTTGTCCCACTTTGTACCCACCTCACCACATGGCTTTGCTGTATAAAACATCTTTGAAAAGAGAGTGGGCAACCCACTTTCCCATCCCCCTTCTGTCTCTCTTTGGCAGAAGCTTTCTTTCTCCCAATAAATTTTTCCTACTCTTAAAAAAAAAAAAAGAGAGATGGGGGCTGGATGTTGGGGTTCCAGGCACTAGATCTGCCGCTACCCATCTAGGTCACCAATTGCATAAAATGTTCCCCCTAGGTAGACAGTTTTGAATTACGTGAAGGGGACCACTGGGGAATGAGTATCACTGACTGGGGTTCATGCCTTGGTTCCTAGCAGGCCATGGGCCCTGTGTGGTCTGTCTGTCCCCTTAGAGAGAGAGGCACGGTCTTCTCTAATTGGCCTGGACCCAGGGTGGGATGACCCAGAGGGGACAAAGACTGAGAGAGATTAATTACTCTTCTCATATGCCATGGCTTTAACTCCCAGAAACTCAAATAGCAGGATGGTGTGAGCATATGCTTCCCATGGCTTGCTTGCTTAGAGAGCTCTGGGTGTTGTTGGTAGGGTGGAACATTAGACTGCAAGAAGCTCAGACTCAGAGGACATAAGTCTGGGGAAGGGAGACCGCGGATGTGAGTGCTTGGGCCCTTCTGCGGTGAGGCTTGGGGCACTTGCCAAGATCAGAGCGGGATGGATGCCCAGTGTGACCCAGGGGCAGGGAAGGATGGCTCCTGGGACCTGGGTCTGTTCTGCCCGGGACAGTTTTCCCTAGGACCTATTTCAAAGGCACACAGTCTTGAGGAGAACTCCCTGCCAGGAGGCTGGGTCTTTGCTAAGACCCCACGCTCCCCTCCGGTAGCCCAAGTAGGACCTTCTTTCTATCCTTTAGAGCTGGCCAAATAGGACAGGCTGTGGGATAGAAATGGGCTTAGTTAAGACTCTGGGATAAAAGCTGGGGTGTGGGGAGAGGTCTACAGACAGACGAGAGGAGGCTGTAAAAGGGCAGGGCAGACAGGTAGGACAATCCTGGAGCTTCAGGAGGGGACAGAAAAAGAAGCCAGCTGTGTAAGAACGGAAGGCAACGGTCTCCTGCTCTCATCTAACTCCCTTTGCTGGCTCCGGGTCCCTCAGGCTGCGCTGGGCTTCTCGCCAGCTTCCAGTCGGGGTTAGGCCAGGAATGAATGTTTACCTTTTACCTTCTCTGGGGACCTCTGATCTCAGGCCCCCAGGGGCGCATGTCCCACAGCCCCTGAGCCCTACAGCTTTTCATAGCACCCTAGGTGCATGCTAAGACCTCGTCAGGGGTCTGAAAGCATTACGTCCCGGAAGAAGAGACGGATGTGAGGAGACACGGCAGAGCCCGAAGGCGGAGGAAGTTCTGAGAGCGGCAGAGCTTGGCGCGAGTAGACAAGCGACGCGGGGGTGGGGGTGGGGGTGGGAGCGGACAGCAAAGAGGAGACCCTGCGTGGTACGCACGGCCGTGAGGCTGGGATGGACAAAGAGCCCCCCTGCCTACCACCTCTTAAGATGGGAAACCAGGAGGAGCCAGCCCCGAGGGCGCGAGCACGGCGGAAAGTGCGGGTGGGCCCCGGGCTGGGGGTCACTCACCGCAGGCCGGGGCGATACACAGCAGCCATGGCACCTGGGCGGGGGCTGCGGGTGGCCACCGGAACCGAGCAGAGTCGGGGAGGTAAGGAAGGCGGGGAAGGAGGGAGCGCGGTGTAGCGAGCGGGAGCGGAGCCTGGGCGGGAGGCGCTTAAAAAGGAGGCAGGCAGGCTCAGGGGCAGCACCCAGCCCTGCTGTCTCCGCCCGTCGGTAGGCACGCTCCCCGGTCCTGGGATCCACGCCCCAGGTCTGCTCGGCCTCAGCTCCAGCGCCGCATCCCAGCCCCCACGCCCACCTCTCCCCTCAGAGGCCGGGGTCCGCTCCCGGGGCCCGCCCACCGCGAGGATCCGCCCACTGCGAGGCCCGCCCTCTGCTCAGCCACGCTGCCCAGCACCTGATGTAACTTTGAGTACTCTTGCTCCCGGAGATAGCGACGGAGTGTCACAGAGTGGCAAACAAGCTGGGAATGAAGGGTGAGGCCAGCGGCAGGAGCCCACAGGGACTATATATCTATAAGATTGGGGGTTGGGCATTGCCTTTCTAGTTCTTAGGGACTGGACACTCCCAGCTCCAGGCCTTGCTGATTTCCGAGGTCCCAACGCTAAGGTCTCCTTAGTCTCCAACTCCTAAAAACCCTTGTTTTTCTTTTTTCGTGGCTAGAGTTCCTTTCTGCCTTTCTACGAAATGATGAGGGTCTCTCCACCATAGGGGCTCTCCCTTGGCCCTCTGATCTGGCCATTCTCTCTACACTTTCCTGAAGAGCTCTGTTCCCACCTAGCCATTACCATAAAACCCTCGGGAAATTTCTCAGTCTGCCTCTCCATTTGGACATCTCTTTGCCTCAACTTGAGGCCACTAGATATGTACCATCCCAAATGCTGTAACCCCTCTAACTCAACGTGTTCATGGTGGCGGGCATCTGCTCAGCATCCTCTTCCCCTTCTGGTAGCAGCACCCCGATTTCCTCCGGGGAATCTCCTCAGTCTGGGTAGTCCCATCAGGCTGGCCTCCTCTTGGGGAAGGCTCTCAGCTTGGCCAGTTTGCATGTTCCTTGCTCAGCCACAGCAATCAGAAATGTTCAGGTATGGGATCCACTTTGGGACTTTTTCTGTAAACTTTGGAAATAACCTCTCCCTCTGATGGGATTGTTAAGCTGACAGAGTATAAGCAGTGTGGGTTTGACACTGCAAAGCAGTAAGCTGCCTGAGACCAAAGGAGGAAGCAAGGCAGAGGGATGGAGTGTGATGGATTCCTGATTTAAGCTATGGGAATTAATACATTTACTCTCTTTCTCTAGCTAATTTTAAGCAGATTTCTGCCACTCACAACAGAAATATAATCTTGGTTCTCAGGCCTGTCCAAGTTCTATGCTGCAACATAGTGACAAAAGGAGAGCTGGCCGCTAGTCTCCAACTCTTCCTACTCAGACTCCAGCCTGCATTCAATTCATATTTAGATCTCTTCTCACTATTTTCTGTATCCAAACTCTGCCCATACCCACCCTGCTGCCTCTTGGCCACTCCTTGGGCCTAAGGGTGTATATACTGGCAGCAGCATGGTCAACCTTTGAAGGTCATTATCTTGTTCATAATCCTGCATCTGCTCCTGTGATTTAGGATTCCTTACCTCAGTGAATGATATCACCAACTAGTCATTTGCCCAGAGGGAACCTGAATCAATCTAGACTTTTTTGGGGGTGGGGGGTTGAGACAGGGTCTCACTATGTACTTCAGGCTGGCCTTGAACTCACTATGTAGCCCAGGCTGACCTCAAACTCATGGAGATCCTCCTGCCTCAGGCTCCTGAGTGCTGGGATTACAGGCATGTGCCACCATGCCCTGCTACATGACTACTATTTTCTTATCAGACATCAGGACCTTTGTATTTGTTTTTCATAATTATCTCTCAAATCTGTGTCTAACTCCAATGGCCATTGCCTTAGCCTGGGGTTTATCTCTCACCTGGATGCAGGTAATGGCTTCTAAGACACTTCTTGCCCCACCCATCCCCTCTCCCTCCACCAAGCCACCTCCCCCACTGTGCATATAAAAGTTCAATTTGGAGATGTAAGAGAGAGGAATGTTTATGGTGTGAGGAGTAGGTGCCAGGCTCTGCACCAGCAGCTGTATGTGCACAATCTCATTCAGTTTCACAACAACTGTTTTATAGGTGTGGACACTAAAGCTTTGAGAAGTTCAGTCATTTGCTCAAAGTCACAGATCTGGTTGTCAGGGGACATGGAATTTGAATCTAGGTCTTTCTGACTCTTCCTCTACCAGCACCCCCCCATCCTATACTGTCCCTTTGATTTATCATTTTTAAAAAATTAGATTATATCACTCTCAGATTTAAATTTTTTTTTGGTACCGGGGATCAAACTCAGGACCTTGTGCTTGCAAAGCAGGCGGCGGAACCACTGAAGTAAATCCCCAGCCCTCAGATTTAAATTTTATTTATTTGTTTACTTTTTGAGACAGGGTCTCACTATGTATTCCAACTCACTGTGTGGCTCAGGGTGGCTTTCAATTTGCAGTGATCATCCTGCCTCAGCCTCCTGAGTTCTGGGATTACAGATGAGTCTTCCTGTCACGTGGAATATGATGTCCTTCAAAATCTGACTTCCATTTATCCGGCATTACCACTTCCACCTCCCTACCTGCCTTCTTTTCTCTTACACAGAGACAAGGGCCCAGATTTTAGTTGTTTTTACCCTACCTCCTAGAAGTATCTGAGCTAAAATAGTTACTTAGTAAATGTTAGTTAAATGAAAGAGTGAATGAGTCCCGTCTTTCTGAATCCTTCTCACCATTACTTCCTTCTTTAGCTTTAGGCAGACTTTCCTGGCATTGCTGATTTCTCCTTGTGCGCCACACTGTTTCGCTCAGTTCTTCCCCTACTCTCCGGCCTGACCCAGCAGCTGGGCCAGTGTCTGAGCAGTGCCACCAGGGGGCAGGGTGTGACCAGCCTTGACCTGTTTTTTTTTTTGTACCGGGGATCCAACTTGGGTCCTTGCGTTTGCGCTTGCGCAGCAGGCGGCGAAACCACTGAGCTAAATCCCCGGCCCCTTGCCCTGTTTTTTCTTCCGCTTCTGAGTTCATTCCTTCTGTGTTTCACAGACCTCAGCAATGGACACCCTGGTGCACTGCCCAGATCCCACTTTGGGATGTGGTTCTTATTGCCCCAGCAGCTGATTATTGGCTGGGGATGGCTTCCAAATGAGCCCAGCCCCTACTTATCTGAGAGGGGTACATTCCAAGACCCCCAATGGATGCCTGAAACTGTGGTTAATGCTGAACCATATATATATGGAGATATGGATATATGAATATATATATGATCATTTTTCTATACATACATACCTATGATGAAGTTGAATTTATAAACAGGTGCTGGGAGCGCTGTGCTGTAAATTGCTATGATCAGGCCTAACTCGCCTCCTCCCAAGGGTGAGGCAGGGTCCCGAGGCAGGAGAACAGGGAACAAGAGGGCATGGTGGAGCAAGGCCTGGCGGAGAAGAGAAGAGGATTATCTTCCTTCCCGCCCATTCGCCAGAGAAACATCAAGTATGATCACCTGCAGACCCTAGCTGCTCCCCCTGTTCCAAGCACAGACATCCCCTTTGACCTCCCTCTGTGTTTCCCTTACCTCTACACTCTAAATAAACATGCTGCAGTTGCCAGCCAGACCTTTTCCCTCATCAGGAAGAAGGCTCCACCTGGCCCCACCTTTTTTCTTTTGTATCTCTTTGTCTTTGTTTTTTCTTAATTTCCCACCATCATTTCGCACTCCGTGGACCCTTCAGCCATGCGGGCCATGGCAAATAGGCACAGAAAGAGAAAAAGAAGAACAACAGAAAAATTATAGCAATATACTACAATAAAAGTTATGTAAATGTGGCCTCTCTCTCCCTCAAAATATCTCATTGTACTGTACTTATCCTTCTTTTTTTCTTTTTTCCAATACCGAGGATTGCTAGGCAAGTGCTCTACCGTGGAGCTACGTCTCCACCCCTCAGCCTTCTTGTGACGATGTGAGATGATAGATGCCTACAATGATGAGATGAGGTGAGGCACAGTGATAGATGCATCATTAGGCCACTATTGGTCTGATATCAGAAGTAGGATCATCTGCCAGCATTGCTACTCTTTTTTTTTTTTTTTGAGACAGGATTTCACTATGTAGTTCAGGCTGGCCTTGAACTTACTATGTAGCCCAGGTTGGCCTTGAACTTGTGGCAATCCTCCTGCCTCATCCTCTCGAGTGCCGGGATTACAACAGGTGTGTACCATCATACTTGGTTCAGCATCACTACTCTTGCATTTGTGGCCATTAAGTGAAACAGGGTTACATGAATGCAAGCACTGTAGTGCCATGACAGTCCTCTGATAACTGAGGCAGGTACTAAGTGACTAATGGGCAGGGACGTACACAGTGTGGATACTCTGAACTAGGGGATGATTCATGTCCTGGGTGGAACAAGGTGAGGAGGTTTGAAATTGCATCATACTATTCAGAATGGCCTGCAATTTAAAACTTGAATTATTTGTTTTTGGAATTTACCATTTAATATTTTTAGGTCATGGTTGGCCACAGGTAACTGAAGCCACAAAAGGTGAAACTCTGGATAAGAGAGCTACAGTTCCTCCTTGAGCACCACCTATGGCTCCGGGGAGCTGTCTCACCAACAGAGATGCTGCCTTCCCAGGAGCAGTGTGTGTCTAAAGATTGGTTGCTACAAGAGTACAAAGGCCTCCCCCTTGCCTCAATTTGTGACAACTCTGAAGGTCCATCTCAGCTCTAGCATTCCTATGGGATTAGCTGATTGCAACTGTCATGCAATTCAACTTTTCCCTTTCTCTGTAGTCCTGCTTCTCTCACTTTCTTCGATAAGCCAGTGTACACAAGTTGGCATGGGCAGATGATGGGCCACATATCTGTGCACAGAGCTATCTAAGATGATGTCAGGGTAGGAAAAGAAATGGTCCCAACTGAGAGTCAGTGGTCAAAACTGCCTCTCCCCACATCATCACGTGGTGCATGTGCCAGCTTATTATACCTCCAAATTCAACTTGGGTACTGTGTTAGCCTCCATTCTGACTCCGTATACACAAAGTGCCCCACTCCACAAACACAAAATGCTGAAAATGATCTTTCCAAATACAAATCTGATTACATCATATCTCCACTGGCAACTTGAAGCAGTGTCTCACTGATTTTATTTTATTTTACTTTTTAATTTTTTTGGTTTTCTGGGACAGGGTCTCACTGTGTAGTTCAGGCTGACCTTGAATTTGTGGCAATCCTCCTGTCTCAGCCTCCTGAGTGCTGGGATTACAGGTGTGCACCACCATGCCCAGCCTCACTGATTTTGGAATAAAGTCCAAATCCTTGACATGGTCCACCAGGTTCTGCATGGTCTGACTCCTGCTGACTGCTCCAACCTCATCTATCAGCAGTTTTCTCACCTTCCTTGCTTGCTATTTTCTGGCTACATGTTTTGTTTGTTTTGCTTTTTTCAATTTAATGAACATGTATATCCTCTTTCCTGCCTCTGGTCCTGCTTACCCTATTTCCCAGAAAATGAGATTGCATCTTGTATTTGCTCCAGAAGACTTAGTAGTGCTTATTTTCAGGGGATGTCTTATTTTCTCACATTAAACAATCTGCATTTATTCAGGTACAACAATCTACATTTATTCGTGTGCAAAAATCTACATTTATTCAAATACATGTCATCTTCTGGGACATCATCATAACTCTCCAAACCCTGAATTCCAGCCTGGATTTCCTGACTCCATATTCTGTCCTCCACATCTCCACCCTCCATGCCTGCAAAGCCCTGGCCCCTGCAGAGCTCCTGGGCTGGGTTTCTGTACAAGGTCCGAAAGAGGACAGGGGACCCCTCTTCTGGAAAATGGCCAGCATCTCGAGGGCCCAGGAAGTTTGGGGATATCTGTGTGGCCATACAGGGGAGTGGATAGGACCCTAAGGCGCTCGGTAATGATGGAGTGAGTAGTGCAGCCGACTCCTGAGTAGAGCCCCCTACTCCTCAACCACCTCCACACCTCACACCCCTGGCTCAGAGGCTCAGAGGAAGAGATGGGCATGGAAGATTCATATTAGATACAACCACATCTGTTTGCTACTATGCCCACACATTTGTGTGTTGTCTCTGTACTGTGATTGGTCATTTGTCTGTTTACCTAGGTATTTACCTTTCATCCAAAGGCACCTTAGATATTTACAAATACAGTACTTACTTACAATTTATCTTACCATTGAAGTATTAATATCAATGATATTTACATTTATATGTTAATATTATTATTTTATAACTTCATATGTCCATCGTGTGTTGTAACAGATATACTAAATGCATCCATCTTACTGACAATCTTAACTGGGGCTTATTTTGGGGATAGGGCTTATATTACCAGCATCCTGAAGAATCATCGTAGGGCTTATTTTCCAGTTAGGTCTTATTTTCAGGGAAATATGGTATATTGTTCCTGCATCCTGGATTCCCTACCTTGTGCACGGTCACTTTCTATTCATCTGACCTGTCCCAGTTTATTGTGAGTTGCTTAGGCAACCTGTCCCTACAACACTACACCCTGTGTGCCCCAATTCCTTCTATTAGAAGATGAAGTCTTCATGAAATAAAATCTCATAGCACCCTATCCTTCTCTTTCATAGCACTCATCTCAGTTAAAAGGGTTTGTTCATGCCTTTAGTTCCAGCTCCTGGGGAAGCTGAGGTGGGATGCTTGCTTGAGCCCAGGAGTTTGAGGCCAGCCTGACAGTCTGTCTGCTGCCTTTCTTCTATCACTTTTGTTCCTCTAGATGCTTGTTTCTATCTACCTTTCCTGTTGGCCCTCACTCCCTGCTTGGACCTCTCCCAGAAGCCTCTCTTTCAGTTCTCCGTGGCCCTTTGCTCATCTCTTCTGTCTGCCCACATCCTTCTGTCTCTTTCAGTGTGAATCCCTGTGGAGTCCCTGACTTGTTCCACTATCTCAGAACTACACATACCGCCTCCTTAGCTAGTCTCATCTCTCTGTTCCGTCTTTCTTGCTGTTCTTGCTGTTCACTTTGGCTTCATCTTTTTCATCCCTGTTTCTCTGTTCTCAGATTTCCTCCAGCCTTTCTGTCTCAGTATCTATTTTTCAGCCTCTAAGCACCCCCTCAACCCGCACCCTAGGGATGGACTCTGCCTCCTGTGTCCCCGCTGGCTGGCGCAGCCCCTTCTCTGGGACCCTTGGTCTTCTCTCTCAGCTGAACACAGCCCTCATTCTCCGGCTCCTTTCCCTGGTTTGTGGTGCCTGTTCTGAATTCTAAATGGCTCAACTCTCCTGAGCTTGTTTACTCTGACTCTCTTAGCCCCTTAGCAGCTTAGCCCTCCCACCTCTCCTCGAGCCCTCCAGTAAACAAGAGGCTCAGGGTAGATCTGACAGCTGCTGGGTGGGGGCGAGTGTCTGGCCGGGCATGAAAAGGGGACTGCTCTCTACTTCATCTCTTCCTTCAGGGAAGTTTTAGGGTTTCTTTCCTGGGTGTCCACCTTAGAGCTATTGTCCATGGGCGTGTGTATGGGGTTCATGTCTCCATAATCTCCATTCCCATTTTATGGCTGGTTCCCAGGCCTTGAACTTTTTGCCTGCTCTGAGAAAACAGCTCTAGATCCAGGCGATCACACTGAGATACCTTTCTACTTGAATAATAAGAATGGAAGTGCAGGTGTGGGAGGAGAGGGATGTCATCTGATCTAGATCTTCTAATGTGTGGAGAAGGCATGGGCTTGGATCTTTAACATCCCTCAAAGGTTTTCATGTTAAAGATTTAGTCCACAGGTCTGCACTGTTAGGAAGTGTTGGAAACTTTAGGAGCTGGGAGGTCTTGTGGTCATTGGGGACATGCCCATGAAGCGGACAGGGGGATGCCAGCCCTTTTCTCTTCTTTCTGTCTCAGCCCTGAGGTGAACAGCTTTACTCCGCCACACGACCCCTCCCGTGATGTGCTGCGTTGGCACAGGCCCCATGTGACAGGGCCAATGGATCACGGAGTGGAGCCTTGAAAATTGGGAGCTGAACTAAACCTTATCTGAGTTTGTTATCTCAGGTATTTGTTATAGTAATGGAAAGGTGGCTAATACAGCATGGTAGGGAGACCACACACACACACACACACACACACGTGTATTCATACACCAACGGAAGTTGGGTTGAATGTAGGCATCTGTGGACCAGTGGTTCTCAAACTTTAGTGTTTGTCAGAATTGCTGAGAGGGCATGTTAAAATGCAGATTTCCGTATCCCACCTCCAGAATTTCTGATTCAGTGGGTTTAAGGTAAAGTCAGAGAATTTCTGTCTCTAAGTTACCAGGAAATGCCGATGTTGTTGTTCTGAGGACAACATTATGAGAGCCATTGGCTTAAATAATCTGCATATATCAGCTTTTCCCTAACATATAAGGCTTGCAACAGGTTAATTTTTATAGCTGAGGATCCTTGGGACTGAAAGAAACCCAGTCTCTTTCTGAGTTGGGAAAGGGGACCTCTTAACTCAATGAGACTATCTGGGTGTCCTTAGAAGGTAGGGAGAGCCTTTAACCCCTGGAGTTCTGTTCTAGTACAGACCTTATTTAAACAGCTTCGGACAGGTTTAAACGTCTCGTCTCCTCTGCTAATTCCTAGTATCCTCGTTCCAACTCCTGCTGGGGGATGATAGCTCTAAGAGGTGTTAGGGGATTAGACTGAAAATATAGGTCACTCCCCAGCCATCTGGGAACCATACTGAGAGACAAGGAGCAGAGCAGAGACACACATAGGGAAAAGGCAAGAGGAAGCAGAGGGCATGTGAGGGCAATTACAAAAGTATATCTCATGAACTGATTTCAGTATCCTTTGGTGGCCCAGAAGGAAGGAGAAGAGATTCCTGTTCTCTCTTCTCCCAAGCTGGGCTGCCTTTCTGGGGCTGGGTTGTTAGGAGTGGTAGGATTAGATGGCTAAGTCCTGGAGCTTCCCCATGAGGAAAGTTGCCTATCTTTCTGATGTGATGGTTGTGAGGGGCGTAAGGCCAGTCAGGGTGAAGATGGGGTAGCAGCCAAAAATGTGAGGAGCACAGTTACTTGAAAAGAGGAAACCAACCCAACAGGCCTGGTGAGAGTGGGTTAGGAAGAGCTTGTATTTCTCACAGACACTGATGAGAAGTGCTGAGCCTTGTGGGATAGGGGGCTGAGAGCTTGTCTGGCTCTCATTCTTAGTCCCAGGGTTTTAGTGGTTGAGAGCTGAGGGCTGCATCCACAGGGTTGAGTGGTGGTTGGAATCAATGTGGCTGTGTATTGGAGAACTAAGCACATATGAGTTGGACCATCAGTGAGGTGCTTTGTTGGGGGAGATGCCCCCTTTCCTTCTTTGAGGACAGACATACTTGTCCTCTCCTTCCTCCGCACCCCTCCCAGTCCCCCTGGCCAATGAGGTATGCAAATGATCCCCTGAGCTCATTGGCTGAGGCCTGAGGAACACAGATGAGCTCAGAGAGCTGGCCCTTTATGAGTGCCCTTTGGGATCTGTGCCCACAGGCCCCTGGTTATGAGCATAGAGGCACCAGGCCCTGCCTGCTTCATGGGGCCTCCAGAGTCTGGGGAAGCTGTGCCTGTCTGCCTCTGACACTGACCACATCATCTCTGCTGTCCCTAAAGTGAGTATGTTTGGATTCTCACCTATATAGCTTCCTCCTCCAACAGCTGCTGTCTGCCCTCTGCTGTCTGTTTTGTAGCATCCTCACACTTCTGCACTCTGCCCCACTCCCATTCTGGCTGTTGTCACATCAGAAAGATAAACAACCCTCCCCATTAACCTCTGCTCTGCACATCCAGTTCTCCCTGGATACCTCTGTCAGTGTCTCATCACCTCCTTCCTGCTGAGGAACAGTCCTTCAATTGTTTTTGTTTCCAATCCCTCTGTCCTCTCAAGGGTGAGGAGTTCCACGGGGGGGCGGGGAGCAAGACTTCCTTGAGATGGGAAGAGAGAGGACTTGTCCTTCCTCCTGCCTTCTGGGACAGCCTGGCGGGGGAGGGACTGAGATGTGGGTGAAAAGAGGACTACCTAGGCTAGGGGCATCAAGAGGGAACCAAAGGCTCTGGGGGTGAGCACGCCTTGCTTTGCCTCTTCTAGGGGGTGGAGGTGTTGGAATTGGGAGCTGGGTTGGTTAGAGCTGGAACTTCCAGGCTGGAAAAAAATCTCTGAGGTCTTCTGGCCAGACGTTCCTCAGGAGAACATGTGTTCCACAGTTGGTAACAGAGAGGAGAGAGTGATCCTCGGCATCTTAAGTTTGGGACAATCCATGTTGAATTGAACCGAAGGTTGGCTGAAGGACTTCTTAAGACTAGTGTGTTCTTGCGCTTTTCAAATACGCAAGAGGTAGAGAGAAGAGGAAGCCTTTCTTAAAATCATCTGAGCATAGCCCTCTTGGTTATTTTTTGGAAGCAGTGTTCTGCAGAACACTCTGGGAGATGTTACAAAGTCTAACTCCTTCACTGAACAGAAGGAGAGGTGGTCAGAAAGATGAAGGTGGACTGCTCAAGTTCACACAATATAGCATGTTCTAAATGAAGGAGGACAATTAATCTTGAATTCTCCTTGGAGAAATTGGTCTTGAGGACAGATGGTAGCTGCTAGTCCTGATCTTTCTAGAACTGGCTCTAGGACCTTTCTTTTTCCCTAGGAAATCTCTTGCTCCTATAAAAGTGATTCATTGATTAAACCAAAGAACGCATGTGCACTGAGGGTCTTTTATGTTCGAGGCACTGTCCTGAGTGCTTTGAGAGACAGATACAATAGCATAGTGCCGTATCTTAAAATCCATAACATACATGCCTTCCCACCATCCTAAAATATACACACATTCAGTCACAGTTAATTAAGCATAATTTTTTAATTGCTTGGAAATGGAATGGTGCTTCTTGAGATGACGGAGCCTCTCAGCATGTCCCAGCACCGGGGGTTGGGAGCACTGCCACATTGGTCTTGTTTTTGATAGATCCCAGAGGCACCAACGGGGCAAGAGGCTGTGCTGCCCTCTTCCTCCTTTAAACCTTCAGCTTCTTGTCTTCTGTCATGAGGAGCCATTGCCACCTGCAAGGCTGCCTGGGCAGGAGGTGACTATGTGGGAACCAGGGCTGCACAACCACTCTAGCTTTCCAGAACTCTGACTCCAGGGCACCTGGCCTTTGGGAAAGGAGGTGTTTGGTGAAGGGACGACAGGCAGCCTCTGGTGCTCCAGGCCTCTCCTCTTTCTTGCAGGTACGCGTTCCCTAGACCAGCCCCAGAATGGCACTGGCGCCCAGCCCTCTGGCCATGGAATATGTTAATGACTTTGACTTGATGAAGTTTGAGGTAAAGCGGGAGCCTTCTGAGGGGCGATCTGGCCCCCCTACAGCCTCACTGGGCTCCACACCTTACAGCTCAGTGCCTCCTTCACCCACCTTCAGTGAGCCGGGCATAGTGGGGTCTGCCGAGGGCTCACGGGCAGGCGTGGAGGAGCTGTACTGGCTGGCCACGCTGCACCAGCAGCTAGGGGCTGGGGAGTCGCTGGGGCTGAGTCCTGCTGAGGCTGTGGAGCTGCTGCAAGGTCAGGGTTCAGTCCCCGTTGAGGGACCCCTCGGCTATTACCCAGGGAACTCAGAGGAGACAGAAGCCCAGCATGTCCAGGTGAGTGACCAGCAGCTGGTCTGAGGGGAAGCAGGTTGGAAAGGCAGAGAAAGGAGTTTCTGGAGAGGATTGTGGGCTGGTTAAAGAGGACAGGAGTAGAGAAGGGCCTTTGAAAGAAACCAGAGATAACGATTTTTTTTTCGCTCCAAAACGCAGATGAGTAGACTGAATCATAAAGATGAGGAAGAAAATAAGATTAGAAGAGGATCCACAGGGAAAAGGTTGAGAGTTATAGAGCGATTACGGGGAAGTAAATAGGTACAGAGCACGTGAAATGGACAGAGGTTGAGGCTGAGGTGGAGGCTGGCCTTCTCCAAGCGCTCAACCTTCTCAGGAAGGATTGGGACTCATCCTATTAATTATAGACACAGACGGGGGCGTTGAGGGCTTTAGGACGTAATCCAAATCCTTAGAGGGTCACACGGTTTCGGCCACTGGGACGAGAAACGTGGCGCGCTGGGGGCGGGGTCTGTCTGGGCGCTGGTTCCGGGACCTGGAGTCGGATGCTGGCGGGGGGCCGCGGCGGGGGCGCAGCGTGCAGGTGTGCGATTGGGTCGCCCGCCAGCGGGAGGCGGGCTTGCGCTGATGGGCGTGCCTAAGGGGCCGGGAGCAGAGTGGCAAGGTCTGGGGTGGGGCTGGAAGGGGGACAGATTGAGTTAGAACAATGAACTTCAGATAAAGTGGGAGCGAGGGGCAGAGCCTTCCCGAGGGCTGGCCTAGCCCGGCATCAGGACCTCGGCGTTCGCCGCTGACCCAGTGCCTGTACTCCTCCTCCGCAGCTGGCCGAGAGGTTTTCAGACGCGGCGCTGGTATCGATGTCTGTGAGGGAGCTCAACCGGCAGCTGAGGGGCTGCGGGCGAGACGAGGCCCTGCGGCTGAAGCAGAGGCGCCGCACACTGAAGAACCGCGGTTACGCGCAGGCCTGTCGCTCCAAGCGGCTGCAGCAGCGACGTGGGCTGGAGGCCGAGCGCGCCCGCCTGGCTGCCCAGTTGGATGCGCTTCGGGCCGAGGTGGCTCGCCTGGCACGCGAGCGCGACCTCTACAAGGCTCGCTGTGACCGCCTGACCTCGAGCGGCCCGGGGTCCGGGGACCACACCCACCTCTTCCTCTGAGCCTCTGGGGCAGGGATGTGGGGTGTGGAGGTGGTTGAGGAGTAGGGGGCGCTACTCAGGAGTCGGCTGCACTACTCACTCCATCGTTACCGAGCGCCATCGGGTCCCTTCCACTGCCCTGTATGGCCACACAGATATCCCCAAACTTCCTGGACTCTCAAGATGCTGGAAGAGGGGTCCCCTCCCCTCTTGCCAGCCTTGTACAGAAACCCAGCCCCGGAGCTCTGCAGGGGCCAGGGCTCTGCAGGCACGGAGGGTGGAGATGTGGAGGACAGCTGCGTGGCACAGTGAATGGGAGGGGAGGGAGTGGTGCAGCTCCTCCCTCAGTTTAGTTCTTAATTAAAGGTTTTCAATTTGTAGTGGATTAAGGCTGTAATTAGCAATGAGGCTGTGTTTTCACTCCAAGGTTTGTAATCTCCTTAGCAAGATAAACTAAGAACTCTACCCAAGCTTCATTTTCCTACCCAATGCACTGGTCTTCAGGGCCAGGAGCAGCACAGGCCTGAGGAGTGATCCCCGGGTGTGGGTTGGTGTCAGCTAGGAAGGAGCCCTGGACACTAGTCCCGTATCTGCGACAAGATCCCAATGTCACCTTGAGGAAATCAATTGCTCTCTGGACCTCAGTTACTTCATCTAATCCTCATTTGGGTTGGATGACTTCTCTGACAACTTTTCAGTTCTGGGAGCTCCCCAGTGAGTGAGTTCCAATGATCTCCCCAAGAAGCTCCCAAGACAAACCTCATCAAAGGGACATCCTGTCCTGCTCCAGTTTCTTGGTCACAGCCTTTGCAGTGGACGAGCAGAGACGGGGAAGCATGGTTTCCCTGGAACCACACACAATGGGTCTCTGCCACTCCTTCCAGGCTGCCTCAGGCTCCAGACCTGCAGAGGGTACCCTGTACCTCCTACCTCTCTGAGGGCTTAGGTGAGACTTCTCAGTATGATAGGAGCTGAGAGTGCAGCTTTTGTGGATTAAATTTGAAGTCCAGGAAGAACTCTAATGCTATTGGCTAGATGTGATTGAAATTTAAAAAGGGTTCATTTTCTATCCTTGCTTCAGGCTGCTGTTTTGTGTGTCTGGGTGTAGGGGAGGGGGTATCCACTTGGAGCTGAGCGGTGCAGTTTCAGTTCTGGATTGCCAATGAAAATGAGGTGGAGGGTCGTGGGGATTGGTCCAGATGGAGCCTCTCCCTCCCACCGCCAGGACTACAAAACTGAAGAGCAGCAGCAAGACCTGCCTGTGGCTATCCACAAGGTCTCACAGTTGCCATGGTAACTCAGTCCTGTAGTTCAGCACCAGAAGGGAAGAGCAGGTGGGGCCTCTGGGCAGAGCAGAGGCGTACCTCACAGCCACTGTTGTCCGTCCTCTAAGGGACATAATAAATGGGAGAAGTGGTGGGGTGTGGGGGAAGCGGCTCACATATGTCTCTCTTCCTTTCTGCCCCTTCTGTCCGCCCCCTCCCCAGCTGTCTCTTCTTTTCCCATCGCAGTTCTTGTTCACTCCTCCCCCTCCTCTAGTTCAGCTCCTCCCTCCTCCACTCAGGAGCCTGCAACAGGAGTCCTCTCAAAGGGAGGGGTTGGGGCAGAGAGTGTCCCTGCAGGAGTTCAGCTCTTCTTCTTTTCCTCTGTATTTCACTTGTACCTTTGCCCACTCTCTGGAGCTGCAGTCCAGACCTAGCACTTGTCTTGTAAACCTTTCTTAGCTGCATGGCACAAAGGCAGAGACACCTATCCACAGACACCTGCCTACACAACTAGGCCACATATATACACACCTGGGCCTCAAAATAATATACCTAAGTCACATGGATAGACTTCAAACAAAGGTTGCACACTGTAGCGATGAAGAGTGTGAGTGCTTTGGTCAGATGGGCTCGGGCTGAAGTTCTAAGAGTTCTCTGACCATGGGAGAGTTAAAAGTCAAGATTTGCTTTGTCAGAAAAATAGGGAAAATAAATGCTAATTATCTGGTGAGGATGCATGAATTTAAAGAAGCAAAGTTTGACACATATGCTAAAGAATAATCCTTGTGGCTGCCAGCATTCATAGCTCAGAGTGCACAGCTAGATTTCTTGAACCATTGAGGTCGTACTCACAGAGGGTCAGGGATGTGTGGTGCATGAACGTGTACACGTTGACACTTCAGGAAAATAAGGGTGAGCAGACCTAAATGTTCCTCTATGTTCCTAACGGATTAGCAGACCTGCTGCTGCTCTCCTTCAGTCCCCTCCCCAACACCTCTTCTTGGCCCGCCCCACAGCTGTGTGGGGGCAGGGTTCAACCCCTGGGGAACTCAGTGCAGCTTCTCTGGAGACAGTTCTGAGAGGGCATCACCCTGCCCCCTTGACAACCCTTGATTACTCCCCTGTCTCCTGTTATTAACCCCCGTGGAGTCTGGATCCCCCTAGGCTTGGGAGGTAAGAGTGGGGGATCCTTAGACCCCTCTGGCACATAGTTGGAATAAGATTACAGAGGCAGAAGCCACCCTGGAGATCTGGCTCAGATTTTGAAAGGCACAGGCTCTCATTTCCTATGGTGTGCATGGGTGCTGCAGACTGGCCTGTGGGCACCCAAAGCATGATGGGTAGAGGCTGAAGTGCTAGGAGTGGTTCCCTTTATTAATGATCAGAAAGTCAGATCACTGAAGGAAGTCACTGAAGGGCTACACAGTTGTGGGGTATGGGGCTTGGACAGATGGGGGCAAGGCCCACATCTCACTTCCAGGACCCAGGGGGCACAGTTGGACCAAGAGGCAGAGGCACTGGTCACTTGAGTCACAAAGGTCAGGACAGGCACCTGGAAGAGTCATGAACACCCTTGTCTATACTACACACTGCCAGGTTAGGCACCTCAGAAGTCCCACTTTGCATCCCTTCGTATCCACCCCTCTGAGCCCCCAAGACTCACTGGGAGGCTAAGGGAGTGTCCTCGGTCCAGTGCAAGGCAGTCACGGGCTAGGGCTCGGAGTTGTGGCTGGCGTGCAGGGCCTGGGAGCCCCTGGGCTGATGCCCTGGCTGGCATAATACTCCACCACCTGCCGGGGAACCTCAGCCAGGACGCACTTAGCTAGTGCCGACGGGGCAGCCTGCAGGTGGGGGAAGAGATAAGATTAGGGGCGGGCAGAAAGGACGGGAGAGGTGGAGGGGTGGGGCTTCGCATGAGGCGCCGAGAAGTCCTTCTGGGGAGGGCACCGAACACTCACATCCTTAAAGTCCCGGAAGGGCACGAACTGGACGATGTCGCGGGCCGCAGTCACCCCTTGGGGGCAGCGCAAGGGACCATCGTCGCCGTCCAGCAGTCGCATGTCAGAGAAGTCAGCATTGCCCACACCCACGATGATGATGGACATGGGTAGGCGGGAGGCACGCACGATCGCGGTGCGGGTCTCGGCCATGTCGCTCACCACGCCATCGGTGAGCACCAGCAGCACCGAGTACTTCTGAGGGCAGGCAGAAGGACAAAGGATTGCCTCCGAGTGCCAGGGTGTTGCTCTCGTCCTGAGCCCAGGCCCTGGCCCTGGTACCACCCCAGGACACACAGGGCAATGCCTGGGTGTATGTTTTGTGTCCTTACCGTGGCTTGTCCAGTGCTCTGCTCCCGCTGTGCCGGCCCAGCCACACGGTTGATAATGGGGGCCACGTTGGTGGGGCCATAGAGCTGGATCTGGGGCAAGCACCGGCGGTAGGAGGTGATGACCCCCGTGATTTCTGTGGGCAGAGAAGAGAGAAGGAGCTGTCAGAGATCAGTAGGGACTCTTTCCTGACACTCCTTAAGGCAAGGAGGTGCTTCTGGCCTTGGGACTACTGGATACCCCTGCCTCCTGTTCTTCAGGGAGCCAGAGGATTGGGTGTCCCAGGGGCTGTGAGAATTGGGTGAGCAGGTCATGGAGCTGGAAGTCTGACCAGATGGATAGGTGGGAGGGACCGGGAGCTGGGGCCCTAGGTACGGAGTCTGTGCTCGTGGATGGAATGTCCCAGTGTGGGCAACCAGCAGCGGAGGCAGGCCAGTGGGGCTCTCCCAGCTTACCCTCACATTCAGGGTTTTCCGGGTCAAAGTTGATAGCAAAGTCGTGTGACACCTGTGAGGGAAGTTGAGAGCAGTGAAGGGGTGGTTGTCCTTCCCATCTGACCTCCACCATCTCCTCTTTCTTCTTGCACCCAGCCTACCTCGAAGTTGGGGGGGATCCGAGCCCCAAAGCCAAAAGCGGGGAACCTCTTATCACTGGAAAGGAGAACAGGCTGGGGGCTCATCGGGCAAGGCCTCCCTTCTCCACCCTCCCCACCCCTTCCTACCTGTCATAGTCCTGGCAGATGCCTCCCACTGCCCGAAGGGCCTGCAGGTAGTGGTTTGGCTGCCGGGGGCTGAGGCAGTGTAGGGACTGGCTGCTCCTCGGGTCCCCATTGGAGGCGGTGAAGTCGATGGCCACCTGGTGGGGATGAGGGTGAGGGTGAGGAAAGGGTCACACTGCTGCCGTGAGAGCGAACAGAGGCTGGCCCAGAGCTGGAGCCTTGGAGGGAGGACTGAGATGCACCTGGGGAAGATCACAGTTAGCCTCATCATGGCGGTGAGCTGGGCTTGGGATCTAGCTGACAATGCCCCAAGCAGGGGCAGTAAGACTCTGGGCCTCTTTAGTTCAATATGGATTTAGGCCCTCTCTCTTTTGCCCGCATCCCCTGGGCCTTTACCGTGAAGCTGATCTGGCAGCCACCCATGATGTAATCCAGGAAGGTGTGCACCTTCTCCACCTGTGGGGAGGGAAGAGGTCAGGAGGGATGGATGGGGTGGTCCTCTCGGGAGGAAGCTTGGATGGGGCCTCTGTGGGGAAAGCGGAGTGGCTGGTGTTTTTGAGGTTGCAGTTGGGGTGGGACACAGCAAGGGTTCCCGTTTCCCAGAACAGAGAAACTGGTCTTTGAAACAGGTGAAGGGTTGAATCTGAGAGTGTGGTAGGGAGGGGAGGGGCGGGATTTGAGGCAAGAACTGGGGTTTACCGTGCACTGGGCCAGCACTACTGTCCCTGAGCTCTTGTAATGCTTCTTCTTGTCCCGATACTTGGGGTTGATACAGTCCCATTGCATCTAGACCCCCACACCCGACAAATGCAAGGTCATGGTCCATCCTGTGGCCTTTCTTGTCCCCCCCCAGCCCTTTTTTTTGGTACCGGGGATCCATCTCAGGACCTTGCCCTTTTGAGGCAGGTGGTGGCACCATTGAGCTCAATCCCAGGCCCTCTTGTCCCCTTTTAACAGAGCTTTCTGGAGGGCCCCTCCCCGCCATCTTTTGACTGAGCCTGGGCATGTTCCACCCTCTCCACCTGTCCTGTTGCCTACAGTGGTCTTTTCAACGTCACCCTCTGGGTTTTCCCAGGGATCTGATGGGATTCTGGGGGCGGGGTTTCTGTGGCACCTCCTGCCCAGGTTTTGCTGTCCCCTCCTGCATCTCCTGGAAGGTGCTGGTGAACTCGCCGATGAAGTCATGCTTCCCACTGGAGTCATAGTCATACACCAGAAACTGAGAAGGGAGGGGAGAGGCAGGGTCAGGGTGAGGGATGCTCTGAAGTGGTTCCTAGGTTGGGTGGGGAATTCTGGGTGGAAGGGACCTCATAGTCTCTAGGCCCAGATAGATGGCCTTAACCCGCCCAGAGAGGCTACCTGCTGAACTTTGTTCTTTGGCACAATCTGGCAGTGACTTTGGCCTCTGATAAAAGGCACACATGTGGGAAGCTTAACGTTAAGCTGTGAACTGTCCCACAGTGAGAACTGCTTGCGGGTGGGGGGCCACATTCAGTGGGAAGGTCTCAGACCACGCACTGGATGTTTCAAAGTAGGCTGTGCTTGCTTGGCTGGGGCTTCACCTTGAGAGGCCGGTGGACATCACAGCTGCATAGAGAGTGCAGGGACAGGCGGAATGGCTCCCAGCTGGGGTTCAGGTTGTTTTTCACCACCTTGGAGAGACACCATGGAGCTGGTCACCTCCTGTCTCACTTTCCCTACTGTGCTGTCCCTCCCCCATGCCCATATCCTCAGGTACCAACCTCAGTCCTCCAGACCAGCTGGTCACTCTGGTCCCTGTTGGTCTTATAGATTTCCATAAAAGGGTCAGACTTGCTGAACAGATCCTGGAGATGACGGGAAAGGGCCCATGAGTCTTGTGAGGTCTGCAAGGAGGGCTGGGGAGAGGGCTAGCACTGAGAAGGGAGCAGGCCTGGGTCCCCAGGATCTGCCTTCAGTAGGAGTCCTAGGGCTCTCTAACAGGGGACATGGGGCCTGGGTTCAGGGGTTCTAACCTTGTTGTCCAGCTTTTGGGCTCTGAAGGTAAGTTGCACGTAGTCATTGGTACCAGATACCTCCTCAGCCACAATCTGCAAGGGGGACACAAGTGTCAGGACTCTCCTCCCCTGACCAGTGGGGTCACTCTGTCCCCTTTCCATGGGCGGAGTGGTCCTGGGCATGATATCACCACAGACGAGCATGCAGGGGGCACTGAATGCCTAGCCCAAGGGTGAGCACAGGTGACCTTGCTTACTGTGATTGTGGACTTGCCGGCTGTTTTCCCATTCTTCAGCAGTAATGGCTTCGTGACCTTGGTTTGTGACACAATCTGAGGATGAAGGAGGAGGGAGACCCAGCTGCCTGGGCTGTGATACATACAAGAGGTAGAAGAATAAGTGTTCCCTGAGTGTCCCCAAGTTGGCCCTTTGACTGGGCTAGGGTTGGAGTTAATTTCTGCAGCAGGCTTAAGAGGGAGGTGCAGGACACTGTAGGTGTAGCTTAGTGGTAGAGTGCCTACTTAGCATGCATCAGGCCATGGGTTCAACCCCCAGCACCACAAAACAAGAAAAAAATGAAAGAAAGAAAGAAAGAGAAAAGGAGAGAGAAAACAAAAGACAGAGGCACTATAACATTCCCCTCACCACCACCATTTTTTAGATGGGGAACCTAAGACCCAAAGAGTGAAGTATCTTGCTTAAGGCTCCACAACCAGTGAATAACACGATGGTATCCAGGCCCAGGTTGAATTAGCTCAGGAGCTCACGCTCTCTCTTATTTTAGGTTCCAGAGGCAGACTCTGACAAGGATGGGGGTGGGTGAGCTAGAAGGCAGACCTGGCCCAAGGTGCACTCTGTCGAGCCAAGGAAGGTATCATTGCTGGGGCTGGTGGCTCCGTCCTCAGCATCAAACACGTGGAATTGCAAGGGCTGCTTCTCTTCAAAAAAGTACTCGAGGGCCAGTGCCCGGGAGAAGACAGGGCTGGAACAGGAGCGAAGCACCTCCGTGCGCTCCACCTGTGGCGGGAGGGGTGAACAGAGGCTACTTTCCCCTGCCCAGGTCCTGCCAGCCCTCCTTCAGGTCCCATATTGACAACAACTTCTCTTTCTAGGCTGATCCCCCAGCCAAGAGTGGTGCTGCCCACTGGACTCACATCCCCCTGGGGCTCTCAGGCTTTGAGAGCCATTCCTCTGCCTCTGGGGCAATCTCAGGACCCTCTGGGACTCTGTGTGCTTTCAACTGTAAAATGGGTTGGGTTTGTAATGATGGCATGCTTGTCTTCATGGTTACCCACATGGCCCAGAAAAGGTCCTCTAGAGTCCTCACCTTCTCCTACCCACCCTCCTTCCTTCCCAGGCTTAACCCAAAAGGCTGATTCAGGAAAAACTCAGCTCTCACCTCTACCCATTGCTCGTCAGAGTACAGCTTGAGCAGCACACAGGGGTGGGGCTTGGCCAGAGTGTCTCGGTCCAAGAGGCCATGGCAGGATACTCGTAGCTCCACCCGGGAGGCCCCCAACGTCATGGTTGGGGGCTCAGGCACCCATCCCATCTCAGGGTCAGACATGTCACTGCAGAGGAGAGCAGATGGCTTGGACACTGTCCTCCAGGCGCCCTGAGCCCTACCATCTTACCCTCTTTGCTGAGGCCCTGGGGTCGCACGGACCTCCTGCTTCTCCTGTCTCTGCTTGGCTTCCCCAGGACTCCAAGAAGTGGAGGGCAGAGAACCAAATTCTCACACTCCTTCCCTGGAGCCCTGCAACTCTCTCAGCCCTACCCACCTAGGTGTGTGTGGATGGGGCTTGAAAGGGCTGGAGGGTTGGGATGCAAGCTGGGTTTCTGGCAGCCTTGGCTCCCAGGCCATCGATTGATCCACACTTTCTGCTGTCTCAGCACCTTCTGCTATTTCCCGACTGGTGTTTGAGCCAGCACTGCACTCAGTCTTGGCATGAGGGAGCTGAACTGGGACAAGGGGCTGGGGCAGGGGCTGGAGAGGCCCCCGAAGGTCTGAAAAGAACAGGCTTCAGGAATGGAGTCTGCAGTGGGTAGAGGAGACAGGTGGGAAGGTGCTCTGCTGGGCTGCCTCCCTATCCCCAGTCATCTCTGGCTGGCTCGTGGGAAGGAGGGTGGTGGGCTTGGAAGTTAAGATCAGGACCAGGTCTCTGCTGAAAGCTCCCCCAGGCTCCCGCAGGGGCTCCCACTATGAGAAGCCTTGCCTCCCTCCCACCTCCCCTGTTCTCACACTTCTTGGCAGCAGTGGCACTGTCTCTTAGCGACAGGATTTGGGGGAGCCACAGCCCCCTCCGTTCTGTCCATGGGATGCATGCGCACCAGCCTCCCCCAGCGGTGGTACCGAGCCTCGGGCAGCAGCAGGCGGGGCACTGTGGCCTGAGTTCACGGCCGGTCAGTCCATCCAGCTGTTTCTGGCCAGATGTCAGAGTGAGGCTGTCTGATCCCATGCCGTGCTTCCCCAGGCGAGTGTGCATCAATGTGTCTGGACGCCCCACCCTCTGTGTCTGTCCCCATCTGTCATGTGTCCATCTCCAGGAGGGTGTGACAGTTCCTTACCTCCCTCAGAATGGGGAGCCTTCTCTGGCTGGATACCCACCACCTCCTCCACCACGTGTGTCTTTCTGGGTATGTGAGGGAGGGTCTGGGCTGGGGCTCTGGCTTCTAGCTGCTATGCTAGTCTCCCAGTTCTGGTGGGTCTTCTGAGGTAGGCAGGGACATGTGGTGGTGAGGGGATCGGGCAGGGCTGGGGACCTCCCTGGGGGTTAGAGGAGATGTTGTTATGGAGACTGAGCCAGGCTGGGCTGGGCTGGGGCTGGGCTGGGGAGGACGGGTGGGCTCACCTGGGCTCGCAGTCGGGGCTCCTCTCTCCGGTTCTGAGCCTGGCCCTGACTCCTTGCTGCTCCAGCCGCTGGCGCCGGCTCCGCTCTGGCTCTGCTGCTATTTATGGGGCTTGGATGGGAAAGGGTGGGGGGGCTGCAGCATCAGCTCCCCCCCGCACAGACGGGTTGGGAGGGAGGAGAGAGGAGGGGCAGGGCCACTGTCTGGGAGGGAGCCACAGAACTGGGGGAGGAGGGCGGGCTGGGGGAGGCTCAGAGGCAGGACCCCCACAGACACAGTGACACACATCTTCCCCTTCACACAGCACCCACGCCCAGCATCACAGAGGCACACACATTGCAGTGGTTCAGGCACACACACACACACATCCACACAGAAATGATGGCGACACACGCACCCCCAACTTACAGGTTCACACATAGCTTGACACGCGCAGGCACCAGTCCGTAAACTCACTGTGACACCATGACAGCTACAGCCCCACAGACACACAGTGGAAAACACACCCAGCTTCACAACACTCTCAACAGTATTACACTTGTTAAGGATATTTGCAGTCACATAAAAGAACACTGGGTTGTATTTATCACACATATGCATACACTCACTCACACGGACCCCGAATACGACAGAATGTGGATCTTCACGTGCTCCTTAAAAGCCATCATGTACCACTCTGAATCTCATAGCTTTGAAAATGACATTCAGTTCCCTAGCTATCTTTTTATAAAAGGATACAGGAAACGGACGTGATGGCTTAGGACACATGGACTCACACAGCCGCACAATTGGGGCATGTGCTGAAGGACTGACTCTCGGGGCATCTTTCCAGTGCCACAATGTACCAAACAACCCCAGCCCCCAAGATTCAACCCATATGGCCACATCCTGTGGGAGGGGCAGTGCCTGGAGCAGATCTTAAGGACACAAGACATTAGTCATTCCTAACAAGATCAGGGGAAGTGAGCAATTGCCTGGGGAGACAGAAGCCACAGGAAGACATTCCAGCACATGATGCTCCAGGGTGAGAACACAGCACATTCACCAGGACACCTTCATTCTCTATCCTTTAAGCTGCTCATTTGTTAAGGTAGCAACCATTTATTAGCCATATCCTGAGTGCCAGGCATTGTACCAGGCACTGGGGCTAACCAGATGATTAAGACCTAGCCCCCTGCCCCTGGGGGACGCAGAAGTATATGGAACAGAGACACATGTGTGCAGAGGACAAGCCAATGTGAAATGCGATTAAGTATGATGAAAAATTATGGACCTGTACAGGAAGCAGTGGGGCCCAGTGAGAGAGGGTTCAATTTGGATGAGTTAGGAAGGCACCAGGAAAGACATCTGGGGATCTTGAATGCCAAGGTTACTATTACTATTTGTTATGTTATCAAAGGAAATGATTAATTTTTGATCTCATTTCATAAAGACTTCTGTTCATCTCTAAGCTATTCTCCTGTTGAGATTTTGACTTTTTTTTTTCTGGTACTGGGGATTGAACCCTGGGCCTTCACCCTGAGCTACATCCCACAGGCTGTCACAGCCCGTAATAGCCTCAGTGAGCCTGTGTGTGAACTCATGTATACAGATACTGCTCCCTATTCCCTCATGGTATACTGGGGTCTTCCCATCCCATCACACCTACAAGCTGGAGCACACACTCTGTTGGTTTCTGTCATTTGTGTCCCTTCTGCAGTCCTGACCCTGCACATAATACCCACCTTAGTTTGGGGACTTGTCAGTCCTTTTCTGTCACCAGCTCTCTGTTTTTCTCCCTCTCCTCTCAGAACCCCAACTGTACCCTGGTGGGGTGTTTCTTGCTTTTCCCCACTGTGGTCAAGCCCTAGGGGCTTGGGAAAGGAGCAGATGGTGGGAGGTGGGGGACAGTGAATGGGGAAGACAGCAGAGACTTGATGCAGACCATGTTTTTTTTCTTTTTTTTATTCTATACAAGTGGGGAGAAGCCCCTGGGGATAGAGGGACAGAGATCTACCCTCCCAGGGGAGGAGACAGGTCCACCCAAAGCTCTCTGCCGAGCAAGGCATGGAGGGAGGCAATGAGAGCCTCCCTCTCTCCAGGTTGCTTCCTCCCTTCTGATCCCCCGCCTCCTGCTCCCCTGTGCCTGGCCCTATATCCTGTCTCTGTAGGACAGGGGCTGGCGGGAGGTCTGGGGGGAGCAGGAGTGGGTGGGGGTCTGAGTCCTTGTGAGGCACATGTCGAGAGGAAGGCTGGGGAAAGTGAGGCGGCGGCCGTCAGTCTGTTCCTGGCTCACTGCTTCCTGCTGGGGACAAATCCAGGGAACCCTGTTTCCTGGTCAGGGAGAGAAAACTGCCCCATGTTGGGGCTTAAGGAGGTGCAATACTGGGCAGAGGGACAGACTGGTGGTAAGGGGGACCTGCCCTCTTACCACTAGCACCTGCGGGGTCAGGGGGCCGCCTTCTGTCAGGCTCCAGTTTGTCACAGGACTGTGCCCGCCGTGTCCTCTTAGGCTTCAGGGGGGCGGTCCGGCGGCCTGGATCAGGGGGCCCTGCAATGACAGCCACAGGAAGCTCACAAGCTGGGGTGCTCATCCAGCCTGCGAAAGGTGACCTGATGTGGGCAGCAAAATCACAGAGGTTGCCTGAGCCCCCCACTCAGCCAGGATGGCAGACCTTGGACTTCAGGCTCCTCTTGGTCTTGCTGTGAGCCCAGCCTCAGCCGGGGCTTGCTGATTCCTGGGGCTGTACCCCCAGTCTCGGCCTCCTCCCTGCCCCCTTGGACCTGGGGGGCTCGCCGGCCCCTGGGCACAGCCACTGGCTTGGGGAGCCGTGGAGCTAAAGGGGGGTCCTGCAGCTGGCAGAGGAAGGAAGATGCTGGATTAGTCTCTGTCCCATCAAAGCACCCTCCTCATCCCCCTTGCTGGTCCTCACCTTGGCATTCCTAGCTAGAACTGTCCTCTCTGGGAAGAAGGCCCCCTCCTCTTCCTCTCCATCTTGGGAGGCTGGGCTGGGGCTCTGGCAGCTGTGGCTGGGGCCACTCTCCTCAGCTGGGGGATGGGAGGCAGGCAGAAGAAGCCACAGAAAAAGGCATTCTGGTAGAACCCTCCCCTCTCTTCTCCTCCCACAATGTCCCCACTGGCCAGGACCTTCCCCCACCAGGCCCATCTGCTCCAACACCTCTGCCTTCAATGTCTCCTTCTAGCCCCACATCTCCTTAGCCCCTGAAGCTATCACCTCTGAAGGGGCCTCTTTTGCAGAGCACAGTCCAGGCCCTTTCCTTTGGGGCAGAGCCAGGATGCGGGACCTCCTGGGCAACACAGGCATGGCCGCCCATCCAGGGCTGCAGTGCCCAGGGCCCTGCCAAGGCTGCAGCCTGGCATTCCCAGAACTGTGGCCAGTCTGATTAGATGGTGAGAGCTGGAGGAGAGATTCCCTGGCATCTGCCCCCCGCCCCCACCATGGCCTTAATAACATGAACTGGAGGTAGAATACCTGGGAGGGGTGTCTGTGAGTGTCACTGTGAGTGTGCGTGACTGTTAGGGTTCCCTGAACGAAGGGTGTGTCTCTCCTTTGGATGCTTTACCTAGCTGGTGTGAGGGATAGGGCATTAGCAAAGATGGGCGGGCTTGGAGGATGGTGCAGGCGCATAGGCACCGGCAAGCTTCAGGCACTATGGTGCAGAGAGGGACGTGGGCAGAATGGGGTGGGACAGGACAGTGAGGAACGGGCAGCCCAAGCCAGCCCTGCATGTTCATCTCTGAGTTTCTTCTAGTCCTATATCCTGGCCTAGGAATGTGAGGGAGTGTCTGCATGTACAGGGAGATTTTGTTCATGTCAGTATTGTCAGGGTCCATATTCCAGGCCTTTGGAATTTAAATTGATACTGAGCTGACCAGCTTTTCTTTAGTGGGTCCTTAAGCAGAAGGTCCCTGCATTCAGCAGGAAGGAAACATCATACCTGTAGTAATTTTCCCTTTTATTCCTCCAGTCATGAAGCCAAAAAGGAAATGACCCACTTAAGGTCATGGGCGGCTGATGGGACTAATACCTAGGCAGAGCATTTGCCCTTTCTTTGGGCCACCTTTCTGAGTAACCTCAAGACAGGCTGTAAGGTATTTTTGGAGGCTGGAGTATCTGAAGTAGGCCTACTTCACTGGCACTGGGTGGCAGTTTGACTTGCCTACCCTACTCCCAGCTAAAATATGAAACGAGGTCTTATCTATAGAGGGCACCACTGTGCTGAAGGTGGCCAAGGTGACACCTGCCCTAGAATAGTCAGTGGACCCAACCCACAAGGTGGGGTGCTGTTTGTTAAGCTTGCGAAGCCACTTTTTTTTTTTGGTACCAGGGATCCAACTTGGGACCTTGCACTTGTGAGGCAGGCGTGGAACCACTGAGCTAAATCCCCGGACCCTAAGCCGCTTATTTATTTTATTTTTTTTTTGGTAACGGGGATCGAACTTGGGTCCTTGTGCTTGCGCAGCAGGCATGGAAACCACTGAGCTAAATCCCCAGCCCTAGGCCACTTTTATTCTGTAAAATCTTTCTTTGGATTGGGTTGTTGGTCCTTTTGGGTATAGCTTCATAAATATCCTTAAATGTTTTTACTGTGTTGACTTCACACTGCCCCACCTTGATTGTGAATTGCCTAGAGTAGAGGCCATGGTTTCTGTTTGTTTGGACACACCCTGGGCCTTCATTCAGCACTGCTGCCAAGAAGGGCCTTTCCATACCTATGTGCCATGTGGCCTCTGCTCGGCGCATGGCGCTGAAGCTCGGCTTGCTGCTTTGGGGTGGTGGTGGGGGCTTCCAGGCTCCAGGACCTAAGAGTGGAGAGAGGGATGAAAGTGGAAGGGGGAGAGGGAAAAGGAAAATGAGGAGGGGTCTCTGAGGGAAGCATAAAAGGCAGGCAGCAGGGGTGTTCTGCTCACCTGCGTCGTCTGAAGAGCGCCGTTTCTGCCAAGCCTGGGTGCTGTCCTCCAGGTCGGAACCTGTCCCCTGCAAGCAGAGTGGAGTCAGCTGTGATGAGAGCATCCCCCTGGGGGGCACTGCAGCTGACAAGGGGCTTCTGCTTTACAATCTCATGTCATTCTCATCTCGCTAGTTCCTAGATATTTGGACCATGTTTCCCAAAGAGTGGTACCCATACCACCCCAGGGCACAAGAAATGGTTTACACAAATGAATATACTGCTATCCTAATAATTATGTGTTTATTTTATGTGTAGTAGTGAAAAAATGACTTGTAAAAAAATCCCGAGATTTTAAAGATGATAATGCTTAGGTTCAGACTAGGTTAAAAAAAGGTGAGTTGATTTAAGTAAAAAATAATTAGGTAAATAATAATTCAAGTGGCACACGGATAAGGTAAAAATCCATCATAAAGGTTGTAAGGAAGTCCCCAAGGCTGAGGAACACAGCTTTGGAGCTAAGTATTTATTTATTTTTTTGGTACTGGGGATCGAACTTGGGATCTTATGCTTGCGAAGCAGGCGGCGGAACCACTGAGCTAAATCCCCAGCCCAACCGGAGGTAAGTATTTTTAAGAACCCCCTCCTGGACTCCCTGACAAGTGTGTGGTAGGGGAAGAAATGCAGCCAATACCTTCTAAGGCCAAAGAACCCGCTTTCTCCGTTGAGCCACCAGGAATGAAGAAGCAGAAAACCGGGTGGAAAGGGACCCACAGGACCCTCAGTTCGCTACCCCAGTCTCCTCTCACCTCTCGTTTCCCGTCGAAGCTCCAACCCTTGGGTCTTCCTAACCCAGGCAGGGCAACACCATGTACCGTTGGCTGCTGTGCTGTCCTAGGGGTTGTGACCCCTTCCCCTGCCTCTGACCCCTCAGTGCCCTGGAATAAGGTCTTCTGTTTATAAGCAGTCCTTGATGGAGAAGGGGCTCCACAGACAGCAGGGGAGCTGTGGGGGGTCTTCCGTCCCACCAAGGTCCCAGCCCTAGGGAAGTCCTGCCCACACGCTGAGAGGACTCCTACCAATGCCCCACTTTGCACACAGCCCTCCCAGCATGCTCTGGGAGAGGAGCCAATGACCAGTATTCCCCAGAACTCTGGGTCTTAGTATTGTCCCATTAGGTTAGGGTGGGGTCAGGGAATGGGCTCCATCTAGGACAGGACAAGGGGTGGACACAGCACTCCCTGACTCACTTACCATCTTCCTTCGGAAGGAAGGCCCCCGGCCCCCGGCCAGTCCAGGTAGGAGGCTGCTCTCCTCCTCTGGGGTCCAGCAAGGAGAAGAGTTGTTATTGCCGAGGCTTGGGGGGTCTGGGCTGGGAGGGCTCTCCTGAGTCGGGGGTGGGGGCGGGGGCGGAGGGAGGAGGAGTCCGGTGGTGGGGGACCCTGGCCCCCTGTCCCCCTTGAAGCTCCGGGGACGGCGAAAGTGAAACAGTCCTCGACGTCTCTTCTTCTGGAGCGGAGGCAGAGGCGGTTCCGAGAGGCCTGGCCGCACCGTCCTCAGAGTTCTGGGGTAGCTGGGCAGAGTTGGGGTGAGTCAGTGACAAGTGCCAGATAGAGCCCAGAGTGGTGCTGGTGTTGGCCCACCCTGGATGGCCCAAACGTCGCTCTTCCCTTTCATCTACTTTCTCCTGCTACGCTCTGTCCCCTTCTGCTTCATTCTCGGGGGAGATGGTGTCTTCAGTTTCCTGGTTACAACCTGCAGCAGCCTCTTTCTCTAAAGTTAACTCTATCCTCTCAGACATCCTGTCCCCCAAGTCCTTCTCATAACTCCTCCAAGTGACCCAGCTCCTTGACAGACCCTGGGCAGTCTGACAATGCTAAGGTCTAGACTCAGTGAAAAAAGGTGGTTTTGAATAAAAATATTATGTGGGACAGACCACTGTGTTCAGGGACTCACACCGACAAAGGGCACCCCATCCCAGTGCCTGTCGCCCCTGCCCTGTCCCCCCATCCCACTCTAGTGGTTCATTCTGGTCCCCTCCTTTTTCAGTCACCCTGAGGAGATTCAGAGGCTGTGGGAACAGAGAGGGGTAAGGAAGGGTTAGAATGTCCCAGAGAGGCTGGCGTGGGGACACCATTGCTGGAGAGACTGGCACAGGAGCTGGGAGGACGGGAGTACTTTTGCCGCCCTGGGGCCTGCTGAATATGGGAGTGTGTTTAGGCATCACACCTGGAACTTTCATCCATGACCTTCCGGCTGAAGAAGTCCTCCAGCCCCTCATCCAGGCAGCTGGCCATCCCGTTCTCCTGGCGTGTCCCAGGTACTGGTACCTGCTGGGAGGAAAGGCCTGTGAGATATCTCATCTAGCTCAGGAAGGCCCACTTCCCATCCACTCAGAGCCTTCCCCTTTGGAACTGGTCCCACAGAAATTTAGATTTCAGTTCACCTGGGCATCTCCTAAGCTCGGTGGCTCTTGGCTTTATCCTTCACCAAAATGAGAAGGTCACTGCCTAGCAGACAAAGATTTTTTTCTCTTTCTGAGATGGGGTCTTGCTATGTAAATCTATGTTGCTGATCCCAAACTCACGGGCTCAAGTTATTCTGCCTTGGCCTCCTGAGTAGCTGGGACTACCGGTGTGTGCCACCAAGCCTGGCTAGACAGAGGTTTCATATCTGTAATAAGGTATAGCTCTCCTCCAAACTGGATAATCCCTCAGCTGTTTTTCTGCTTGCCTGGACTCCTGCCCCAATGCCCAAAGCTAGTGTCTCTGCTATCTGGGTCCTACAGATAGATAGAACCCCTTTGCTCTGGCCTTGCTAAGGAAAGTTGGTCCTCTTGCAAGGCCTTTGGGACTCACGCTGGGCCGGCCAGGTCCTGGAGGGGTAGTCCTGGGGGGCCGGGGCCTCCCTTGTGTTTGATGCCTCAGTTTATAGCCATGAGTGGGCAGCTCAGATAGACCTTCCCAGGAGCCGCTAGCTGTGGGCTGGCTGCCCCCGAGTCCTGAGAACCAGCCAGGAGGGATTCCCAGGCTCCCCAGTTGGCTTTCCATGTCCTGAGGGCTCCCACCTATTGGCACAGGACTGTTAGAGGGACTAGCAGCAGGGACAGGGAGAGAGGAGGATGGAGAGGTAGGGAAAAAAGAAAGGGAAAAAGGGCCTGGGGAAGGGCGGGGAGCCTGGCAGATATTAAAACAGAGGGTGCGAGACTCACTGATGAAGGCAGATACTGGGCGGATCTTACGGCATCGTTTCTGCTTTTTGATGGCCATAGTGTCCTGCAGGAATGAAGACAAAGGGCAGGTCAGGGCTCAAGTCCTAGATCCTCACCTGAAGCCTCCCAGTCCTTACACAGCCTTTCTTAGGGTCCATCCTGTCTCTTTCTCCTCAGGTGGCTGACACACTGGGATAAAGGAAGAGGCTAGTCAGGCATGGGGCGCTGGAGAGTGGAGGCCAGACAAGTGGAGGTAAGGAGGGGGAGCAGTGCCGTAGGTTCAAGAGCCGGACCCAGGTTAAGGAGGGAAAGGGAGGTACAGGGGGCGGGGGGGTGGGAGGCTCACAATGTTGGTCCCAAGTTCATCATCTGTGGTCTCCTCATGGTCGTGGTTCCGGCCTCGGCCTCGAGAGGACAGATCCTGCCCTTGGCCTGGCCCTCCTTGTGGATCCGACAGTGTCCTTAGCTGGGTCAGGTGCCGGGCCTGGGGAAGACAGGCGTGAACAGCATCTCAGGGAAACTGCCCACCTCCCAGGGTCCGAAGTGGGCGGGAGCCTGGGTCCGTTCAGACTTACCAGGCTCTTGTGGGAGTGGTAAAGTTCCTGCAGGATCTCGTCCACTATGGAGTTGGTCAAGTAGGTGACGACCGAGAGCTTCACCTCGCTGTGGGCACAGGCGAGACTGCTTAGCCAGTCCCTGCCTGGCCTCTGCACCTCAGCACCTCCTTGCCTGGATGCCCGAGAGAATGGGCCAGCCGGCCTGACTGCCCACACGGAACGTGGCTGCTGTAGGAGGTACTCAGGCCCACCATACTCATGACTCATCCCACCCACTGACCTCCCCAGCCCGGGTGTGTATGGGCCAAGAGGAACTGAAGGAGGAGGAGGAGGTTCCAGGTCAAACGCTACAGTGGAACAGAGCTAGATAAGTTTGGGTGCTGAGCAAACCTTGCTGGTTGCTAGTGTAAGAGTAGAAGCCAGCACTTCTTGAGCCTGGCTATTTCACAGGTATGCATACTCATCTTCTTTGCTTTGGAAAGAGGTAGCACACTGACCCAGAAGGAAAGAACACTAGGTGCAGTGAAGACGGGCAGGAGAAGAGGGGTTCCCTACACACATGCCTGGCATCATTTTTCTCTGAGGAGGTTATGTTTTGTTTCTCGGAGGCAATTCCTGGCGTATACGTGTGAGTTTGTGTGTGTACACCTGTTCGTGCACCATCCTGGCTCCTAAACCCTAGCTTAGCGCTAAGATTTCTAAGGCAAAAACTAGTCCAACCCTCAATAGCAAGGTTGTACCGGGTTAAAGATTTATCCCTTGTAATGGAGATTTTCCATTTATTATTCATTGCTGATAGTTCTGAAGTCCCTAAGTGCTCTGGGCCAAATCCAGCCCCTCCCCAGGACCAATCCTCCGCCTCTCACTCCAATTTGTTCTGAATGTCCTGTCCCGCTTGCTCCAGCAGTGCCCCTCGGATGAAGTTCCGAGGCACAGTGACGCGCTCTGCCACATTGCTCAGCATCTTGTTGTGCCCCTCAGCCACCCGCATGGCCACAGGGCATAACTCCTGTGTTAGGCTGACCATGGATTCCAGGATCACCTAGTGAAGAGAAAGGAGGCCACAGCCCTAAGGGGATGGGGTCATGGCTGGCATCTCCGGAGAAGAGACTTTAGCCTATCTATTATAGTCCCTGCAGTGAGACTGAAGGCCCTAAGATCACACAGCTGGATCACACCCTTGGACACTCAGGCTTCCCCATTTCTTGGTCAGTGCTCCTTATACCCTACTATACAGGATAGGGGAGAGTCAGTTCAAGGATCAGAATACAGAGAAGGGGGAGGTAGGAGTTCAGGGTCCAAGGTAAGAGCTATCAGAAAAAACATCCAAGATTCATATTATTTTGGTGTTTTGGCACAGGGGAACTACGGGTGGTCTCGACTCTGTGCATTTCCTTCTTGCCTTCCAGTAATTTCCCTACTCTTGACATCAGCTCTTAGCTTAGGGCTCTGGTGAATGCTGGGCTCTCACGTGGCTTCCTCCCTCCCCCAGGACTTGCCTGCAGCTCCTTGTCCACAGCCTTCGACACCTCACTGGCCACTGACTCCAGCCTCTGCCGCACAGGCCCATCATTGGCCAGCACATGGCCCAGCTCATAGAGGCTGGGAAACAGCTGGGGAAGGAAGGAGTAAGGTTCAGAGACTAGAGCCAGGCCTCAGGAGATCCATGGGGGCCCTGGGCTAGGAGGACAGAGGCATAGGGCAGTGCCTGGACCTCCTGGGTTACATGGTGGGAGGGCTCACCGCCCGGGAGTTCTTGGCATCCTTGATGAGGTCCCGCGCATAGAGAAGTTCATCCTGCACAGGCTCCAAGGGGCACAGCCTCAGGGCCCGCACCTCCTCCTGCACTCGTCCACACAGCCGCTGCAGCATCTGGAGCACGGGGCAAGGAGTGTCAGGCATCCCCGGTTGGGCCTCTGGGTGCAACTGGTGTCTCCCTGATGGTAGTGATGGTAATGTCTCTTTGTGCCCCCACCCTGTGTGCTCCACCACATCGCTCCTGTGCCCTGAGAGCCCCATGCATGCCCCTTGTGTCCTGGAGGGAAACGTTTACTTGCTCGGCGCTGCTGGTCACCAGGCCCTGCTGCAGCCTGAATGCCTGTTCCTGGGGGCAGGTTTGGGAGTGATTGTTCCTCACCAGGCACCACTGGATCTGGAGACGAGGGAGTGGGCAGGGTCAGGGCTGGGGATGTGGGCTGCCCTCTGCCCCCTGCAGTCCCACTCTGCTCAGCACAGCACCCCACACCTTCTGCCAGACGTCCTCAGTGCGCTCAGGAGCACTGCGGTAGGCTTGGGAGATGTCGCTCACCGGGAAGGACATGAAGCGCAGTGTGTGGTTGCTGGGGGACACAACAGTAACAGCTGGATGGGGAAATACCTAAAGACCAGAGGCCCTGGCTCCCTAAAACCCACCCCTAGTTCATCATTCCCTCTTCTATGGCCCCTCCTTGCTTTTTTCCCCTGGTACCGGGAATCAAACTCAGGACCTTGCACTTGCCAGGCAGGCTCGGAGCCACTGAGCTACATACCCAGCACACTTTTCTTTTTTTTTTTTTTTTGAGACAAGGTCTTGCTGTGTAGCCCAAGCTGCCCTCAAACTCATGGTGATCATTTCGCCTCAGCTTCCTGAGTGCTGGGGTTACAGGAGGGAACCACCACCACACCCTGGCCCTGCCTCATAAATCTATGTGAATAGGTCAAGGAGATTGGGGTGTGGCTAGAGTAGCTCACACCTGGTCCTGGCACATGATGGCCGGGGTTTGAATCAGGCCAGGGCCTTGGTCTACTCACCTCTCCAGGGCCCTTGCGATGTCCAGGAAGCCCAGGGCAGATGTGTTGTTCCGATCCCATAGGATAGTTCTAGGGAGGTGAGCTCCAGTTTATCATCCCTCTCTCTCTGGGTCCCCATCAGGTGCCAGGGATGGAAGCCTGTCTGGGGCCCTCCCTCTTTTCCTAGGTACTGAGGCTGACTCAGAGCCTGACTCAGAGTTCTGGGACTGGCTGTCTTCCACAGGCTGGGGTACAGAGCATGGAGCCCAGCAGGGAGAGTCTTGGGGCTCGGGGTCTAAGGGTCCAGGTGTTGGCATCACCTGAGGGACGAGTTTATCTGCAAGGCCTTAGACAGCATCTTAGCCCCGATGTCCTCCATCCCATTGCCGCTCAGATCCACTTTGGCCAGGCAGGTGTTGCTGCCGAGGGCATTGATGAGGATGCTGGTTCGAAGCTTCAGCCGGGAGTCTGCCACCGACAGTGACTGCAGGGACTGAGTGGCAAGTGGGGGTTGGGTCCAGCCCCTGCAGCCCCTGCCACTGCAGGTCCCCTCCTAGGGCCCGTCACTCACACAGTCCTCTTCCTGGATCAGCTGCACCAGTTTATGTAGGATCTCCTCCAGGGTCCTGTGGGGAGGCGGGGCTCAGAGCAGGAGGGGAGGGGGCTGGAGTCATGCAATTGGAGGAGAAAGTGGCCAGAGGTAACACAGCCAGCCTAGGACAGATGGATGATAGGAGGAGGGTCTGTGGGTGTGTGGTGGGGGCTCACTTGGCCTTGACATTGAAGTTCTTGCCCAGGAACAGGTGCTTGAGAGACTTGTTCTTGCCAAGTGCAGGCACCAATGTCAGGAGGTCGGAGTCGAACCCTGGTCAGTGGATGGGAGAGGCCTGGCCTTGAAGCCTGAGGCTTACCAGCGTCTCCTCAGGGCTTCTCCTGCTCAAAGAGGCACCCCTACTCACCATTGTCTGACAGATCAAGGCTGCCCACACAGGTGACAGATCCCAGCTGCTCCTGCAAGGCTTGGGCTCCTGCTGAGCGGAGCTAGAGATGGGGTAAGGCAGGGAAGGTAGAGTTCAGGGTGGGCGACAAGCACCTTTAATCCTTAGAGACCAGAGTGGTCAGGTCATCTCCAGGCTCATGGTCATTCCAGGTCTTGGGTGTAAAATCAGGGAGACCCCCTTCTCCACATCCCATGCTTCCCTAGGGCTTCTCCCTTTCCTCAGCCAAAAACGCTGCCACTAAAACAGCCTGCTCCTGCCCTCTGCTGGGAAAGCCTGGTATCTCCCACCCACAGCTTTGGAGGCTGATTTACTAGCTTTGGAAAATGAATGGAAGTTCTCAGACCACAGTCTGAGAGGCAAAGCAGAGGTGTGGAAAGGGCAGGGAGCCGCAGTGCTGTAAGTGCAGAGGTGAGGTGGAGCGAGGGTTTGACTCTGGTTGGAAAAATGAGTGCTTGGGTGGTGGTGAGGGGGAGGTAGGCCTCACCTCACAGCTGCTGAGGTCCAGGTGCAGATCGCTGAGGTGGCTGTTGAGGGAGAGGCCCTGCAGCAGCGCCCTGTGGGAGGAAGGTCATAGGCCCACATTCACTCCTCCCCACACCCCATGGCTCCCTTGGATGCCCCCAACCCTGCACCCACCCGACCTGAGGGCCTCCAGAGGCAGTCTTGTGGCCGACAGGTTGATGTGGCTCAGTGTGTAGGTGCTGCTGAAGAACTGCTTGAAGGCCGGTGGGGCCTCCCGGCCCTTCCTGTGGAGACCGCTGGGATCAGCAAAGGAGGGGACTGCCACAGCTTGCCCCGAGCCTCCCTGCCCCTCCTGACCCAACCTGTGGGTGCAGCTGTTTCGAGCCAGGTTGAGGTAGGTGAGGTGGGAGCAGCAGCCATGGAGCAGGGCACCCAGAAGCTGTGCGGAGAGTAATGGTGGCATTCAGAGGGGCTGGGAGGACAAGGATGGGGTGGGGCAAGGACTCTCTCTGCTCTCCCTTCACGGTCCTGGCTCCTGTCTCTCTCTGTGAGTTCTTTCCCTAAGCTTCTTCTTTTTTTTTTTGTACCAGGGATCGAACTTATGACCTTGTGCTTGCGAAGCAGGTGTGGCGCCACTGAGCTAAATCCCCGGCCCCCCTAAGCTTCTTAAGTAATTTTTTTCTGCAATAATGAGGATTGAACCCAGGGCAAACACTGAGCTACACTCCCGGGCTTTTTTATTCTTATTTTTATTTTGAGACAGGGTCTCAATAAGTTGCCCTATCCAGGCTCAAACTTGGGATCCTTCTGCCTTAGCCTCTGAGAGTGCTGGGATTATAGGCATGCACTGCCACACTTGGCCTCAAAGGCTCTGTTTTCTTCTCCATGGAAAGTGGGTCTATTCCCTGCCTGGCGGCCATGGGTGTAGAAAGACTCACAGGCAGTAGATGTGTAAGCAGGGACACTACTGGCTCCCTGGGTGCCTTTTCAAGTTAGGGGACTCATCCTTCCCCACTAGTGGAGCAGCACTAAGCCAGGGTGCACAATGAGGAATGGAGAGAGGGGTGGCTTTTGTCACAGCCTTGTGACCTGGATAAATGCACACAGGTATGAGCTACTGCTGAAACTGAAGTCATCCCAGCTGCTCTGCCTACCCTCATACTCAGGGAAGAAGGGATGAGACAGACATCATCCTAGCCTCCCCAAATCTCTTCTGCCTGGCTCCCCAAATCACCAACTCCTCACCAGGTCGACAGTGCAGTCAGTCCCTGACAGGTCCAGGTGGATCAGGGCATTGGGCTGGGCCAGGAAACTGTAGAGGGCCTGGGGAAGAGAAGACAGAGAGACTGCAGGGGAAGGAGTGGAACAGTCTCTCCAACCCAGGGGCCACAGAGCGGAAGACTCTCAGGTCCTAAAGCCTGAGTGTGCTTCTGTAGGGAGTCGAGGTGACATTCCATGCACTCACGTTGGCCTCATCTGTGGCGAGCAGCCCAGGGTTCTTGCTCAGGTCCAGGTATCGAAGGGAGCTGGCAAAGGCCGGGTTGGCCCCGAAGGTCTGGCCCAGCGCCTGGAGCCCTGAGCACAGCGGGCACTGGGCTGGGTTGGCCCCCATCCCCACCTTTCCCCCTCTGCATACAACTCTTCCCGTCTCCCAAAATGTGATTCCTTTCCCTCCATCTATCCCTGAGGTGGTACGTGAGTGTGTGGGTACACATCTGGGGCTCAACATCCCGGGCAGCACTGGGGGAAGCCTGAGGTCAGCAGTCAGAGGTCCTGGTGTGAGTACCTCGTGGGGAAATGGCAGTCTTGGCCAGGCACAGCTTGGTGAGGCCGGTAGGGAAGCAGAGGAGCTGCTGGCTCAGACTGAGGAAACCTGGGGAATGGAGAGAGAATGGGCCCAGTGAGAGGCTGGGCCGTAGGTGCAAGTCGCAGAGAGTCAGATGGGGCTCAAGTGGGGTGCAGGCCTGGGGTCAAGGGTCAGGTGTGGGGGCAGGGGCTACCATCAGGCTGCGGAGCCCCTGTTCAGACCTGGGTTGGGCTCTGGGCTAGGACAGGGTCTGCATTGTGGAAGGAATAAGATTCAGGGCTGGGGCTCACCCTTGTCCTCGATGGGGTTGTGGGACAGAGTGAGGGCATGCAGCACACAGCTCCCGTTCTCCCCAAACACCCCGGCCAGCTTCTGGACAAAGTCCCTTCAGGGAAGGGGAGGAAGGATTTGTCCTGAGCTGAGCCCCAGGTCCCAGCCCCTGGTTTCCCCTCCTCCTCTACCTGCCTGTCTGGCTGGGGCTGCAATGGTCAGAGCAGAGGCTGCCCCACAGGGGCTGCCCCACAAGGGCCAGCTTGGGGCCTGCCAGGGACCTTGTCACCTCTCTGGAGTACCTGGGGCATTCCACACCTTAGGAAGTTGGGCTGAGACAAAGCCCAGCTTCGTGTCTTCAAGACTGGAGCAGCCCACTCTGCTAGATAGTTGATAGAAAGGGGTACAGGACATGGAATGTATTGGAGAAAGCCATGCAAGCATCTAGGGCATCAGGAGGCTGGGGTCTAAGTCCCAATTTGACTGCTGGTTTGCTTTGTGTCCGCTTTGGGCCTCAGGCTCCTTTCTAAAGATAGGAGCTGGATGAGATAGTGCAGGGGCCCATATCATGCTCTGAGGTTTGGGGGCTCTAAGACTACATGATGGGGGCATCACTGGCCACAGAGGAGGCTGGCCTCACGTCTTAAGCCCAGCATTGTCCAGCACCAGCTCTTCGAGGCTCCCCGACTTGCTCAGGGTATGTAGCACCTGTTCTAGCACTTCTGAGCCCTGAGGACAGAAGGGTCCTGAGATCAGGAGCCAAGGAGGACGTGACTCTCCCCTACCCTAGCCCTTCCTAATTCCTACCAGCCGAAGGTCTTTGCAGTAGAGTTTGGTGAACCACTGGTTGTAGGCCAGGGCTGCCACCATTAGGGCCAAGTCTCTGTGGGGACATTGAAAGGATAGGAAGTGGTAAGCAGGTGGCTGTGACAGGAAAGAAGAGGCCAGGGATGGGGGGCTGGGTTGGGGCAACCTAGATGGGAGATGGCAGTGGGGACAGAGGGAATTGGGGAGGTAGACAGGGGCTGTGGGTGGGACTGGAAGGGAGATTCCGGGTAGGGTCAGAGTTGAGAATGTGTGTCGGGGGGGTGCTGAGTCTCTGACCCATCTGCTTACCGGCTCTCCAGGTGGCTGAAATCCAAAAGATTGAACTCGCGGTTATCCTCGGCATGGTAGATGGTGTCCACATCCTTGAGGAGGTGGAACTGGCTCACACCCACTCTCAACCCCTTCTCTGCCTCCTCCCTCTGGGTCCCACCTGCTCCCTGCTGGGTCCCAGCCCCACGCACCCATTGCACTTCCTCACGGCAGTGCAGGCCATTGTAGTCGCACAGGGCAGCATAGGTCTCAGAGAAGCCACCTGTGGGGTGAGAGATGGGCTGGCTTCATGAATGGTAAGGTGACGGGGAAGGGGCTTGGGGTTCAAGGAACAGTGAAGGTCACTGAAGGTACGAGTGTCCCAGATTCCTGATACTCCAGGAACCTTCTGAGGCCCAGGAGCTGGGGTGTCCTTAGGGTAGGCAAAGGCCTCTCCAGCCAAAACGAATGTTCTGGACATGGGACAAGGTGGCCTGGGTAGGTCCCGCAGTGCTGTCTGCCCCTGCTTACCACACACACTGTGAGTGGTAGATGTGGAAGTCTCAGAATTGGGGGATGTATCTCGGGGTCCCTCTGGGGTGTCTGCATTTGCACGCCGGATCAGACACCTGGAAGATGAACAAATCATCCCAGAGAGTGGTGGAAAGAGGCTCTCAATTCTCCCCCAATTACAGCTTCTGAGTCCCCAAGCAAAAGCAGGAGGGGGCTATGCGCACTCTTGTGCACACAGAGAAGGATAGGGCCTGGGGAAGAGAAGTCTTCTTGTTGAATCCCTCGAAGGACGCTTGTTGGCCACTTACCCAGGGCCCGGGCAGACCTTGGAAAGGGCGGAGCTCACATGTCGGGTCACCTGGTCCACGCTCTCAGCTGATGGCAGCCGCAGGCTCACCATGCCCCGCTCAGTCTCCACCAGGATCTGGGGTACAGGGGGTGGACGGCCTCAGATATTGACTTTGACTCCCTTTTCCAGGTGGTCCAACAGCAGGCTGAGTCCCGGTGCTCACCTGGTTCTGACCGAGGGTGTTAAAGGCGCGGATCTCCAGGACATTGAAGGAGCTCTCCACCTGAAGGGACAGGGATGCCCAGCTCCTGGTAAGAGCCTGGTTGCCAGGCATGGGCGGGAGCATGCCAGGTGTCTTCCATTCCTCCGCCCAACTCACCTTGGCAGGGACCTTAAGGGGGAAGAGGTGGAGGCGCCAGGAGGTCAGGGCCTGCAGATAAGAGTAGGGGTGGTTTATGGCAGCTGCCTGGGCACTGGTGCCCCTGCCCTCCTTTAGTCTGCTCAGCTCTGGGTGTGCCCCCTCTCCCGCCCGACCAGAGGCTCCTGGACATGACCTAGTCCAGGCCCTCCCCCTCCCCCAGGCTTTGTCTCCTCAGCCCTTCCCCACTTCTGTCTCTCCTGCCCACCTCCTTCCTCCCCGCAAGACCAATTTCCTCACCAGCACTCTGTCCTCAAACTTCTTGGGTTTTGTCTCTAGCTTCACGCGATGTTGTTGGAACACAGCACCTTGGCTGAGGCACCTCCGGATACTGTCTGCAGGTGGGTGGGGGGCGTGCTCAGAGCTCCTCTTATCCCTGCTAGCCCCACCTCCCAGGGCTCTCCAGACAGAGGCAGAGGCAGGGGCAGATGAGAGGGGAGAGAAACAGGGACAAAGCACAGGATAGAGACTTTTCCTTCTTGAGTAACTTTTCCTGTTAGAAAGGGAGTCTCATGGGTTGAAAACTCTAGCTCCTGGTGTCCCCAAGTCAGGGGCCGTTTGCTGAGTGACTGTTTGTGGGAGGGTGTGTCTTAACACTTCTGAGGGTGTGAGGATGTTTCTAACCCATGTACTACAGCAGCCATCAACACATACACAGTGAGTCAGTGTGTGGGGATGTGGGGGTGTCCCTTGACGCTATCTATGTGGTGTGGACGTGAGGCTGCCTTTACTATGGGTGTGTGCATACTTCTGATGATGCCAGGAGCCCGAGCGTGGCACCAGTGGGGACCGAGAAGTGTGAATGAGTATGCTGGCTTGCAGCTGTGAAAGGGGCACAGCGCCAGGCTGGGGGGCGAGGGCAAGGATTTTAGTGGGTAAATGAGCCCCATACCCATCTGCTGGCAGAACCGGCCAGACAGCCGGATATGTGTGGATATGTGCGGTGGGGGTGCAAGTTTCTGAACGATGAGTACACACATCTCAGGATTGTGCTCCTGTGCATGTGTAGGTGTGGGGAATCGCCACAGTGCAGCATGGCTCTGAGTATCCTTGAGCATCCTGCTCTCTGCCTGGGCTAGCCTGTGCTCCTGCCTCTGGGGGTCAGGGCTGTGGCAGTGTTGGGTGCCGGCCTTGGTCTGGCCTGAGTCTGAGAGCTCAGCAAAGCAAGCAGTAGAGGCCTTGAGGTGTGGGCAGTGGGTGTTGAGAAGGGAGCAGACTGCGACTGCAGAGGGTGAGCCACAGAGACCTTGCTCTCGGTTTGTGCTCCAACCCTGGGCCTCTTCCCCTGACTCCCTCCTCTGCCCACCCTGGTCTGGGCGCTGCTGAGCTCCTAGGAGCATCTCCAGGGCCAGTTCCGGGGCGGGGCAGAGAGGAGGGAGGGTACTGAGACCGACAGCGGTCAGGACCTCCGAGACTCCTATCTCCTGGCCCCGCCCGGCCGGGGGTGGGGAAGCGGGGACTCTGGAGGGGAGACTGGACGCCTCGCCGAGGGGTGGGTCAGGAACACTGACAGCTGGCCCCGGGCAGCGCAGAAGAACTGCACCTGTCACCGAAGAGCGGGACGGGCGGTGCCAGGACAAGAAGGTTCTGATAGGGTGAAGCGAGCAGAGGAGGATGCTCCGGGGACAGCGATGCCCGCGCTGGGACGAAGGGGTAGGGGCTGCTTGGAGCGAGGACGCACGAGGGGGCACAGGCATCAGGCTGGGGTGTACCACGGGCAGGAAAACGCTGGGTCTGGGATGCTCCCGGACGGGGCGTCCCGGGGACTGAGGCGACCTCGTACCTTGCAGCTCTCGGGTGAGCTCCACGCTGGCCTTGGCCATGGTGGCCGCTGCTGCTTCTGCAGAGGAGCCGCCGCCGCCGCCGCCGGGGAGCCGCGGCACATGCTAGTCCCGGCTCCGGCAGGGCCCGGCTGCGCGCTGCAGCCGCCGCCGAGCCCGCGCCTGTCAGGGGCGGCTGCGCGAGCGCTCCTCCCCCGCCCGGGAGCACCGGGCCTCCTGCCCCTCCCGGAGAGTGCCAGTCCGAGCATGCGCGCAGCGCCGCGGAGCCGCTTGAGACCCCTGAGCGCGCTCACGCCGACCCCTCCCGCGGGCTGCCTCGTGAGAGGCTCGGTGCGGTGCGCGTCGAGTGGTGTTCCCGCTGTCTCCAGGGCTCAGGGCAGCATTCCCGCTTCCTGCACCACCTACTCCTCTCTGACACCTAAGGTGGAACACCCCCCAATTTCTTTGTTGATGGGCCTGGGTACCCCTTGGGGCTCATCCTTGAAGAGCCCCGCCCTTTAACCCCCGCCTGCTCCGGACCAGTCCAGCTTGTCCTTGCTGACCCTGGAGGGAATTCCGAACCAAGGGCAACGCCGGAAGACCTGGGTGGATCAGAGGGAGTTCGTCCTTTCCTGCTTGCCCACCCACCCTCGGGGATCCCCGTGGTGTCCTTGGCACCTGTCCCTGGGGATGTGAGGCTGAGAGTAGCACCTGGGAGTTCCCGAGCCATCTCCTCCCAGCTGACAGCTCTGCAGACACCTCCATCCTTGAGCATCAAGCTCAGATCCTGGAGATAGGGAGGAGGGATGGGGGATCCAGAGGTGCAGCCTGCCCAGACTTCTACTGTCTGCTCAGTTGCCATACTTAAGCACCTCACACTGAGAAATGAACACACTGATTCAAAGCAAGGCGGTCATCTGCATTTTATTTGCACCTCATTTGCAAGCTGTTAATTTCCAGGCCTGCTCCTTCTACTTCAAGTTCTCCCCCATCTCCCTTCAGATTCCCTAGAGACCTAGGGAAAAAAATTTGTTGGTCTTTGCCAAGGTAGATGCAGGCTTCTCAGCAGGCTTGCACTGTGTTCTCAAGGGAAGTCTTTATCCAAGGCTACAGCAACAGTGAGAACCCTCATCAGACCGCTCTTTGAGACGGGAGAGCTGGGACCCTATCACAAGGGAGAACCTCAGAGGCGGGATGGAGTTCCTCCCCCTACCACCACTGTCTCCCCTGTGATGTAGCTGGCGTCTTCAGAGCACATAAAAGACACGATGCCTGCACACTCCTCTGGCTTGCCAAGCCTGGGAGACAGGGGAAACAAGGAAGGGAGGAAAAATCAAACAAGCAAGGCCCCATCACCTGGCCCAATGAAATTTGCTTAACCAAGAATTATTAGATGATTTTGCCGGAACAATCTAGGAGCTTTTTGCTTACCATGAGCATAAGTGGTTATAATTTAGTGTAAGCATAAATACTGTACTCTGCAAAACCATTACAATTATATTTAAATAATATAGAGACACTGCTTTGTAGAGAGCTCAGAACACCAAAATCTAGTTTTATTGATAAAATGGTGAGTGATTATTTCCTACTTCAAAAGAACTGGTTTCACATGTGTACACTCTATTCAAGTGTCAGGGAATCTGTGACAGTAAATGAAGTGTTTAAAATGATTTCTTTTGTACAGGTTCAGTACAGATAGCTTCTTTAGGAATTTGTTTTTGTTCTTTCAGGTTTTGTCCTTTCAGGACATTTGTTTTGTAAGAATGTGGTAATTCTCATTGTATTAGTGATTCTATACTATAGTTAGGAACACTTAAACCGACTGCTATAGAATGCTGTACAGGTGGATAGAGTGAGTGGTTCAAATCTAGAAGGCCTAGATTAGTGGTTCACCAATCTAGCTGTATGTTGCAGTCATTTGGAATTTGAGAGGCTTAACAAAAAGAAAAAAACCCCGAAAAAAAGATATGCAGGTTCTCCTCTGTAAAGAAGAATCCCCCAAGTAAAGAAGAATCTTTGCTCTGGGGTCCGAACAACTGCAGTTTGGAAAGCTCCCCAGGTGATTCTAATGTGTATCCAGCATTGTGATGCAGGGGGCTAGATCATTCATCGGTGCTCTAGATGACAATCCCCGGACTTATTAACGGGCTGTGTACTAGGGCTGCAGCTCATGCCTGACATCAGAATGGCTTTGGGAGGACTTGGTTCTGGGATGTTTGGGCCAGTAAAGAGGTAGGCATTGCTGGCAGTTGTCCTTGAGGGGTCAAGATGGAGAAGACAGACAAGAGGGCCCAGGAGCCAGAAGGTGGAGAGAGGCAGGTAACTTAAAGGAAAGAGAGCTCAGCAGAGGTGTCTGAACAATTCAGCCAGGCCACCAGGGAAAAGAATAATTTCCTTATGCAAAGGAATTTGGAGCTCAGTAAAGCTCTTCATTCCTCTTATTTGGATCGTAGGATCATCAACCAAGCTTTGGAAACATGATTGCTTATTAAAGGTGAGCTAACTAAAAAGCATGGTTTTGGTTTTGGTTTGATTCCTAGTTTCCACAGATGCCCGGAGGTAGAGGTAGACAGGAAGAGAAAGAGAGGGGTCAGGGCTCCTTTCAGCTTGGCTCTGCTGAAACCTTGATGCCTATGCTTTTTGTAATGGAAGCAGGCTCCTTGGCTGCCTCCGCAATGAAGGGTTTCTGAGCTTTAAGTCTGTAAGGCAGGGATGAGCATGGCCATGTTATCTGTGGACCCAAGACATAGCTGTGGGCTAAGTTAAGGACGAGACCTTTCCACTTTTATTCCTCCTAATCATCCCGTGACAGCTTACCTTCTAATACGCATGATTTCTTTTATGCTGTCCTCTCTTGCCTCGCCCATCCACAACTGCGGGAAGAAGGAATATCTTTATTTACCCAATAGGCGCAGCAAATGAGAAGAAAGATGGAAAGACTTCTCCTTTCACTCCCTGTTGCTTCTTGACTCCCAGCCCTCCCCAGTGCCCTCCTCTGTTTCATTCTTTTAGCCCCAGTAAATGATCCATGTGTCTTGCTGGGTCTCCTCAATTCTCACCCACTTTAGGAGATATGAAAGAGTGTGAGTAGAGTCTGAATTCCACAGTCTCTACCCTGCATGTCAGGAAAGGAATGTGTGTGCGTCTGGTCTGAGAAAGGCAGCTGGCATGGAGAGGGGATAGAAATGGGTGAAAGCTCAGGGTGCAGGTACTAGGCTTCCCAGTCCGAAAAGATGGATGCCCTTGAAAGGGTCCCAGGGGGCTGCAGGCTTTCCCTTCCTCACCATACTGCTGAAATTAGTCTTGATGAGTCCAGGTGCCAAACAGTTCACTCTAATGTTCTTCGGAGCCAGCTCTAAGGCCAAGTTCTTGGTAAGACCCAATAAGGCTGTTTTACTAACATTGTAAGGACCCAGGCCCTAGGGAAAGAAGAGAATGGGTTACTCTGTTGGTTACCAGGTCATTCTTGGTACTTATTTGACCTCAAGGGCAGTGGTCAATAGGTGTCTCCTTAAAGGAGGGTTGCAGTCAGAGTGCACGGAGGCAGGCATCTATTTGGTGGGAAGGGCCTTGGTGATGTGATTCTAAAACAGGACATATATTGCTTTGAGCAGTTGGAAGGGTGAAAGATGTGGACTGAAGAGTGGGCTAGAAGTGGCAGACAAAGGGGTTCTTACAAGATGTGGAGAGAAGGCTGCTATGGAAGACACAATCACCACTGAGCCACCTCTGAAAAAAAAGAGAGCTGGTCTTCTTTCCACTGGAGACCACTGCCCTCAGCCCCTGTGGGGCCCCGTCTCACCCAGGCCCTCTCTCACTCGCTGTACCCTCGTTTCTCCATCTCTGGCACCACTTCTTTTGTCATCAAGGCTGTGGCCTTCACATTAATGTCTAGAACCTGAAACAGAGAGAAGGGGAAACAGCTTAACAAGTGTTGGAAGGGCACAGTGACGAGGAGTCACTGTGTGCTCCTAGGATCTGTTTGTTAGAGCTGATGGAGACTTCAAGGATAGTTTACCCTGGCCCGACAAAGAAAGAAGCAAGGGTTCAGGGAGATGCACCTCTTGCCAGCTCATTCAGCTGCATGACGACGCATTAGGTTGAGGTGAGAAAGAATGGAGTCTGGCTCATCTCTCTCAACCAGCCAACTATGAGGAGAGCCAGAATGAGCCTAAATTCTCAGGGTAACTTTTGACTTGAGCTAGGTTTTCTTGTGTTTCTTCCAAGTAGGGAGAGCTTGGAATTGGATCTAGAGTGGGCTGTGCCCCTCAGGGAAGATGTGCCCTGACTTGTGCACCTGAGGTGGTTCAGGTATTTCTTTGGCTTCTGAGCTTAGAGAGTGGATGCTCTTGGGCCTCCAGGATGGATGATTTAGTTGGAGATTTATCAGAAAGTGAGATCACGAGGAACTTCTTTCTGGGGAAGCTGAGGCATAAGCCAAAACCAAAAGCTCCATATTCCCAAATTTAAAACAATTGTATGACCTTATTTGCACTCTTCTAATGTAAATGATATTGGGATATTCCCCTCCCAGCCCCCATGCAAACTTATTCTGAAAAACTTCAATCTTGCAAAAAAAAAAGTTGTAATAGAACCTAGATTCATTCATTATTCACTTTTTGCTTCATTTGCTGTATGTGTCCATACAGTTTTTTAAAAAACTGAACCATTGAAATGAAGTTGCAGACATGACAATGCTGTATCTCTAAATACCTTAGAGTACATGTCCAAAAACTAAAAACATTCTCTTGCACATGCATAATTTATTATCACACACAAGAAATTTAACAATGGTAACATTTTTTTTCCTATTGTCTGTCTTTTATTTTGCACTTTCTTTATAGTTTGGATTTCTCATATAAGAAAAACCATGTGATATTTAAGCTTGTGTGTCTGATTTACTTCACTTAACATTATGAATCCATTTTCCTAGAAATGACTCAAGGTTATCCTTCTTTATGGCATAGTAGTACTCCCATTGTGTATAAACATCACATTTTCTTTATCCATTTATTTGTTGATGGACATATAGGATACTTCCTAGAATTAGCTATTATGAGTTGTGCTGCTGTAAACATGGGTATGCATGTATCTCTATAATATGATGTCTTTAATTCTTTCAGGAAGACACCTAGAAGAGGAATAGCTGGGTCAAATAGAATTTCTATTTTTAATTTTTTTTTGGTACTGGGGATCGAACTCGGGACCTTGAGCTTGCAAGGCAAGCAACAGAACCACTGAGCTAAATCCCTGGCCCTACTTTTAGTTTTTTGAAGAATTTCCATACTGATATCCTTAGCGGTCGTACCAATTTACACTCCCACCAACAGTGAAGAAGGGTCTCCCCCTACCCTGAAGCCTCTCTAGAACTTGTTATTATTTCCCGTCTTAAAAATAGCCATTCTTTCTGGAATGCTGTGGAATTTCAGTGTTGTTTTAATTTGCATTTCTTGAATGGTCAGTGATGTTGAACATTTTTCATGTACTTTTTGGCTGTTTATACTTTATCTGAGAAGTGTCTATTCATTTCAGATGCCTAGTTTTTGACTGGGTCTTTACATTTGTGGGGTCTAATTTTTTTGAGTTCTTTATATATTCTAGATATTAGTCCTTTGTTGAGGAGTAGTTGGCAAATTTTTTTCCTACTCTGTAGGTTATCTCTTCACTCCAGTGGTGGTTTCCTTTGCTGTACAGAAGTTTTTTTAACTTGATATGATCCCATTTGTTGATTCTTGGTATTATTTCTTGTGCTAACAGGGTTCTGTTAAGAGTCTTTGCCTAGCCCTATGTCTTCAAGAGTTTTACCTTGATAATAGTAATTTTATCTACTCTGCTGTCTACAGTAAGCTTTCCCAAATTGTACCTAAAATTCACATCTTAAAAAGTTTCAAGCTGGGCTTGGTGGTATGCACCCATAATCTCAGCACTCAGAAGGCTGAGGCAGGAAGATCATTGTGAGTTTGAGGCCAGCCTGTACTACATAGTGAGACCCTGTCTCAAAAAACAAACAAAAAATTGCAGAGTACAACTGAGGATCAGTCATTGCATTTAGGTTTGATATACTATCATATTAAAGAAATATAAACTAAAAAGAAAAATTACTTAGTCAAAAACCTATTTTCATGTACTGTCTAGACTGTTCACAAAAGATGTTTCTTCACTTTAAAGTATCAAAATCAGAGCTGTTTCACTGAAGAACATTTCAGCACTTTGCTCCTTATATGTGTGAAACACTGATAAATAAATTGTAATATTTTGTTAAACGTTAGTGTTCAGAAATTATTGACATTAGTGCAATCATTAGTGGGAGATCATAAGAAATTTAGTATTTCCAAATCTCATGGGAATATTAACCTTAGTAAATAAAGGCAAATATTTTAATTAAAGCTTTATAACTAGAGGATGTAGGTGAGTGAAATATATTATGAGTATGATGTAAGCATACACAATCACATGAAATCCAAAATTCCTGTATTTGAATTTAGACATCTGGCTCTTAGGTTTTCACAGTACCGCCGTTAAGAAGAAAAGAGGACAGGTCTTTTTCAAAGGCTGTGTGATATAAAGCAGCAGCTTTGGTCACGCCACCAGAATTGGTATTTCACCTCACTGGCAGCTATTAATGCTTCCCGGCTAATGAAAGAGCATTTCTTTTTGGCAGCTAAAAAGAGGATGGGTGGGTGTGTAGGTTTAAGTGTATTAGTTGTTGGCCTATTAGCTGCCACATCTCTGCTGGAAATAAACCAGGAAGCAGAGCGTGGGTAAGCACACTGCGGGAGAGAGCTGGAAAGAGAAGCAGAAGGTGGCTGGCAGAGAACAAATGGAAGGCAAAACTGGGGAGAAGCAGAGATGAAAGAGAAGAGCAGGACAGAGGAAGCCCCCCCTCACTTGCACTTTACCAAGTGCAGGCCAGGTAGGTGCCACACCACATTTACATGGCACTTGATGGAGACATTGTAAAAGCAGACTGAGTTTGCACTGAATGTTTTCTGAGGCCTGTCCATCTGCAGCTTTAATCCTCCCTCACCTTGTCCCATACGTCCTCAGTGACATCCATCAGGTTTCCAAAGAAGGGATTGACGGCAGCATTGGAGACCAGGATATCAATACCTCCATGAAGTTTCACAGCCTAGAGAGAGGACAAGGTCTAGGTTAGGGCTACAGGTAAGTAAGGGAGATTCATTTATCAATGTTCATAAGAAATATCTTGTTTTTTTTTTTTTTTTTTGGTAACGGGGATCAAACTCGGGTCCTTGTGCTTGCGCAGCAGGCGGCGAAACCACTGAGCTAAATCCCCGGCCCCAAGAAATATCTTCTTAAGAACAGTTGTTGGGGCCGGGGATTTAGCTCAGTGGTGCTGCTGCCTGCCTCTAAAGCACAAGGACCCGACTTCGATCCCCGGTACCCCCCACCCCCGCATCTGTAAGAACAGTTGACAAAATTAAATCTCCTTTTCTTAGAAACATTTTCTCTAAAGCTACTCTAATCTCTGCTGCTAACCATTTAAGGTTGTCTTATTTCTTTGGCAGTCTTTCTAGCCTGCCCTTCCTTCTAAGGGTGTCTCTGACCTTTTGCTCTTTTCTTTACATCTTCTCTCAGGGGAGCTCCTTCATTATCATGCCTTCAACTCTTGCCGCAAAATCTATTTCTAGATCCCCCTCTTCTTTTCACACAGAGTTACAGTCCTAATTCCCCAAGTGCTTGCTGTCTGGTCTCCTTGAATGAGTTACCATGATCTCAGAGTCAACCTTCCACATTTACCTGAATGGAGGAACCGGTTTAAACAGGCTTATGAAAGGTCACCAGTGGGAGGGGCCTTGTCATCTAGCCCAATGTCCTGTTGGTGGAGGTGATGAACATGTAGTCCACTGAAGTTAATTTAAGATCATATGACTCAGTAATGATGCACTAGGGTCAGCTACAAATAGGAAGCCTGCTCATTTGGTGTCTGAGAGATGTAAGAGGATTTGCTCAGGGCACAAAGCTAGTGGTGGCAGAACTAAGATGAAGTGTTCTGGTGTATTTTGTGGTACAGAGCTAGTTCCCAGGAGCCCTTTGAAAGTAAGGTGGATCACTGAAACTGGCTGCCAGGAGCGCCACGATGGTGAAGACATTTGCCTGGGTTTAAAACACTTCCACAGTCAGCTTTGATGCCATTTTCTCTCTCTTCTTTTTGGCCCAGAGGCACAGAAGATTCAAGGCAGAAACTGACGTTTAAATTGAGAAAGTCAAGAAAGAAGATATCCCACCTCCTTAATAAGTTGTAAGCAGGAGGCAAAGGCATGTGCTAGAGTAGTCACTGGCCAAGGACAACCTTCTAACAAAGGTTTTCAATACTGCCACTCCGAAGCCAGACTTTGTGTTTGCCCCAAACCGGCAGTTTTGATGCTTTGGGGAAGTAACACTAAATGGGCCCTTGATCAACTTTGTGGCTCAGCTTTGGCACAGGAAGGGTGTTATTAACAATGCACACCATCTGCTAGCTTCTCCTTTTAACTAATTATTCCTGCTAACGAGGTGCTAAGCTCAGTTGTTTCTACACTGCTAAAGGAATGCCTGGGCTGTCAATATGTAAATGTAACAAAATTTAAAGTCACACAATCTTTTAAAACTAGAACCAATACTTTCTCGTGCCCTCTAAATTTTGGCATTGCGGCACAAAGCCCTATTGTAGTTACTTGCCTTGGCTCTGTCAAAGTCTCACAGACTTGTGACTGGGAAAGTGTAGATTAAGTTGGAGGTGATGCATATGTATTGGGGTGGGGACAGAAGAGTGGTTTGTACCAGAATCACCTGGAGACCTAGGGGAGAAGGCTGTTTTTTCCATTTGAAATTAAAAAAAATTTCTATTAGTACCCGTTTACAGTACATGATTACATTCATCATGGGGAATTGGTATATTTACATAATACATCTTAAATCTTTTTATGTCTCCTTCTCTTCCCCTCCCTCTCCCTTCCTCTCCCTTCCCTGCATCTCTTGGTCCCTGAGAAGGCTGATTTTGATTGAACAGAGACAGAACCATAAAGATGAAAGAGAAAGGCACCTATGACCTTTCTCTAAAGATCTTGCTCTGAATTGCATGATCACTACACTAACGTGGGTAGGAGTTGTCTGTGTCCTGACATCTATTTACCTATTTCTTTCTTTCTTTCTTTTTTTTAGAAACAGTATAATCAAGTGGAGAAGCTGCTAATTTGGTTTCCATCCACTGCTTTGAGAATCATGGTGCAAATTAGGATGCCAAAAGTAGCAGCCATTCTCAGGCTAGCAGCTTTTCTCATTGCAGGGTAATAGCTGGCAATAGGCAGAACACATCTCAAATCACCACCTATCCTATCATTTCCTACCCTGATGTTGGTCATACAGACCCTTGAAAATTGTTTTTGACTCACTTCTTCTGTTTCTAATTTCTAGACATATTCTTGGAATCATCTTGTTTGGTTCTACTAAATGTCTCTTGGGAAGTCTATTTTGATCCCACTGCCACTGCATAAAACAATGGGTTCTTCACTAATGTCCTTGGTCCAGGCTCTTCTCTATTTCTTCTTCCTACCACTGCCAGACTATCATTCCTTAATAACTGTTTCAACTCGTTTAAAGCCTCAAATTCCTTCTTATTTCTTTCTTTTCTTTTTTCTTTTTTTTTTGGTACCGGGGATCGAACTCAGGTCCTTGCGCTTGCGCAGCAGGAGGAGAAACCATTGAGCTAAATCCCGGCCCCAAATTCCTTCTTATTTCTGAGGCTAAGGAGGCTGCTATCCCTGTTCTTCTCATGCAGTCTATTTCCCACACTACTCCTGGGCCTGTGCATTCTGCTTTGGTCTTACAGACTTCCCTTCTCTTCTTTAGTCCCTCCGTGGCTGTTTGCTCATTTTGTAGGATCATCTGGAACCCCATCCTTACTCTGTCTTTCCACTTCCACTCTTTTCTACTCATTCCTCAAGGTCTAGTTGAAGCCCCACTTCTGAGCTAGAGCTGCAGGACCCACCAGGTTGATCTGGTTGGGCAGGGGGCAGAGGATGTTTTCCCAGTAGAATTTTTTTTTTTCAGTATTGGGGATTAAACCTAGGGCCTTTACACTGGGCCACATCCATAGTCCTTTCTTTACTTTTTAATTTTGAGACAGGGCCTCACTAAGTTACTAAGTTGGTCAAGGTGAGCTTGCATTTGGCATCTTCCTGCTTCAGCCTCCCAGAGGCATGCACCACAAAACCCAGCTAAGATTTTGACATTAAATTACATGAGGCCGTGGATTCAATCCCCTGCACTGAAAAAAAAAAATTGCCACATACATTTCAAATGGCTAGTAACTGATTGGCCCAGGTTCCTAAACATTTCCTTTCACCCTCAAGATCAAGGTTATAATCTCAGGCTCTGTCCAGCAACCTATGCCAGGCAAGATGACCTTCTTGGACTCACATTTGATCTTCTGCAATGCACATTTGAGGATCTGCCAAACATTCCTTAAAAATAGAATTACCTTATTCTGCCCACCATACTACTGTTGACCATAATTTAAGAGCCTCTTCCTCTAAGACTACCTAAATTATTTCCACCAACTGTCCAACCTGTTATCACAATCCTATACTTTTCCTTTGTGCAAGGTTCTCCTCTTCACTCCAGAAAATAAAGTACACACCATGACCCTTCAGGGAAGAGGAGAATAGGTGGTTTACATTTTCTTGTGTAGCTGGAAGGCTGCTGTCAGGTACCACTGTGACACTGGCTTAGACATGTTGAGACTAAAATCCATATGGGCGCCTAAGGGCTGGCCCTGTGCTAATGGAGAAGTGCCCAGTTGTTTATAGGCTGCCAAAAAAGGAAGGAAGCTTGGTAGGCCTGGGTTGAATCACAGTTCTTTCCATATTGGCTGTGGGACACTGGTATATGTGCTGCCGAAGCGAGCACTGGCTGTGGGACACTGGGAAGTGGTCCCAGTTATCTGAACCAGTCTGTGTAAACAGGAAGAATAGTCCTTTCCTTGCTTGGGTTGTTGTCAGGTTTAGAGAAAACCCGTGTAGGGTTCTGAACAGAGTAAAGAGCACACAGTAAATAGGTGGCTGAAATGTGATGGGCTGCCTCCAGTAAGCTCCCAGGGATTCTAAACTAAAGATCTGGGGATCATTTACTAGCTCATGGCTGGGCTAGTAATCACATCTATTTTGTGATTGTATTTACCCTTCTCATCTGCCCAATGACATGGAAAACTAAAAGCGAACCAGGACCAGCTGTTTTTGGTGGGTGCCCAAGGGATAATGTGGGGTTGGAGCATTGGAGTGGTTTTTGATTCTTTGACAGGGATGGATGGTTTTTAGGCTTTAAGATATGGCATAACAGAAAGGCATACAATTAAACACTGTTGGTGGCTTGATGTGAGTACATGAATGCACTGCTATGTTTTAGTTAATAACGCTTGGTTGGATTTCACCAACACTGTCCAGGAAAGCAGAGATACAGGCTCAGGCTGGATCCCTTCTGCCACCTCTTGGCTCCGTGCCCTGCTGCTCACCGTGGCCACCAGCTGCTTCCGGTCCTCGGCTTTCCCCACGTGGCACACGGTGCCTGTCACGCTGAGCCCTTCCCCCTTCAACGTGGCCACTGCGCGGTCCACGTTCTCCTGGTTCCGGCTGCTGACGACCACATGGGCCCCGTCCTGGGCCAGACGCCGGGAGATGGCAAAGCCGATCCTGCAGGAGGAGAAAGACCAAGACCGTCTAGAATTATCCAGGGGAAGAGGCTGAGAGCATGAGCTCCTGAGTCAGAATACCTGGGATTAGATTTTAGCTCTCCCTCTGTATGATCTCCATGTGTCTCTACCAGGTTACCACACAGGCAGTCATGCTTACCTCATTTATTAGGATCTTGTCCCTCCGCCTCCATTCCCAGGAATTGACATCACCTTCCACGGGCCCTAATCCTGGTGATAGGCCCTATACCCAGTGGAGTTGGAGGAGAGAGAAGTGTGATGGCTATGCAGTAGCAGCCACATTTGTTGTTTTAAGCTCTCACTAGAAAGAACTCCTTGAACTCACCCAAACATCTCCTTTGCTAGAGTACATCATCTCCAAAATTGTATCCTTAGATATGTTTTGGGGGTGCATGGGAAAGGATGGGTAATAATTTAAATATTTCCCTGGGAGTAAGGACTACATATTTTACATTTGCCGGTCATTAGAACTTCTCATACAGGGCCGGGGATTTGGCTCAGTGGTTTCGCCTCCTGCTGCACAAGCGTAAGGACCCGAGTTCGATCCCAGGTACAAAAAAAAAAAAAAAAAAAAAAAATTTCTCATCTGTATTTCAGATTTGTGAGGAGCTAGCATCTAGCAAAGTCCTTTAGGAATGAGAAATAGGACAAATAAAGGCTGTGGGTAACACACAGGCTGGGCAGAGTAGGCCAAAGTGTACTGACCTAGACAGAAATCAGTTCACAATGGTCTTGTGTCCTATCTAGGTTAGGGGTGATGTTGCTCTAGGAGACCGGTCAGGAGCCCAAAGCGGGTGTCTGGAACACTATAGTGGATGGATGGAGACAGTGAAATTGTTTTGAAATCCGGAGTTTTGGATTTCTGGTCTTCCCAGACTCTAGGTGGCGTTGTTGATTGGGGCAGCCCAGAGCACGGGGAGCCTGGATCTATGGGACAGCACCGAGCTGGCACCCTTGGGCAAGGCAGCAGGGACAGCAGGGCTGGCAGGGAGGGGCCGGAGTCTGGGGATTCGGAGGAACTTCAGGTCGGCCACGTAGTTCTTTTTTCTTCTGGGACAGGGCTTGGCGGCCTATGAGGCCTGAGGTCACAGCCTCAGGAGACAAAAAAAAAGAGGTCACTATCTGTCTCCAGACACCAGCCCAGGCACTCACCCGTCGGTGGAGGCCGTAACGAGGGCCACCTTATTCGCGAGCGGTTTCTGGCGGGTCATTCCGGAACTAGCCATCCTCGCCGATTTCCACGCCTGAGCACAGCCGCCTATCCGCAGTACCGCCTTATGCATGGCTCAGGCGCCAGGGTGAAAGCTCCGTAGGGTAGGGAGGCAGGACGAGGGGCGGGCTGACTCGGGAGTCGGCTGTGGCCGCCCGCGTCCCCTGCCGGCGAGAATGAGCTCCTGGTCCAAGTTTCCTTAGGGTTTCCCTCCCTGTAGGACCCCGCAGGTTTCGGCAAGCTCCAGCCCCCTTTCTACATCAGCTTGCCACTTTTTTTTTTTTTTTTGGTGATGGGGAGTGATGTGGTGAGGAGGCCGAGTTAGTTTCCTTTGCTTCCCCAAACCTCAAAAGGGAATTCCTTCTTAAAAAAGCGTAGGTCTGTGTAGATGACAGTGCACCGGAGGGCCGATGCTTCTGAGATTGTCTTTGAAGGTGAGGCCTGTGGTCTTCTATGGAGTCCACCACCTGAAGGTAGAGGAACTAGGAGAGGAAACGTGATGGCGGGTAGCTGGCCTAAGCTTGGTACTGCCCTTCCCCCTGGTTCAAGGTCTCCTCCATCTTATAGATGGAGGGCAGACTATGATCACGGTAGTACTCAGTGTTCAGGACTGACCCTGACTCCATCTAAGGGGACTTCCCGTTTTACAGCGACTAAGTGGAACAAGGATCCTAGAGGGTCCCCCAGCCAGCGGTGGAAATACAGACTCAGGAGCACTCAAATTCTCCCTAATCGCTGTGTCTCCAGGTCTTAGCCTCTATCCTAGTTCAATAAATATTTGCTGAATATAAAAGTGCTTTATGAACTGAAAACTACTAAACACACAGTAATTATTGCCACCACCTAATAATTATTATTGCTGCCACAGGCCAGACTCTTCATCTGTGAACTGAGGATGTGGAATAGATGATGAATAAAGTCCTCACTGGCTATAAATTCTGGGTTCAAGACTTCAGCTTCCATTTCTGCCAAGTGGGCTGAAATGATTTTCCTCCTGGGTTTCTGGGAGAATTAATAAATCTGGATGGCTTATGGTACACTCTGGAAAGGCCTCAGCAAGTCCAAGTACAAGCATCTGAATTGGTTTAACCCAGTGGGTTCCAAATGTCAAGCTGAGCAGTGCTGATTCATGGCACCGTTTTCACTTGTTTGAGGCAAAATGAGAAAAATAAAGAAATATAATGAATTTCATAAAGCCTAGTATATTTAACTTAACAGTCCTTTATTCTGGATTGTGCTTTTTGTACCCTCTTTGGTGTTTGTCCTTTCAGAAAAGATGATGAAAGAGATGGAGGAAGGAGGCAGGGGGAGTGGAGGTGAAAAGATTTAAGATATGTAGTTCTATGTGATGAATGTAGTCATTATGTACTACAAACATTCACCAATAAAAATAAAAAAGAAAAGAAAAGATGATTGCAGCAGATAGGTAGGTTTAGAAGTATTGTTAGTTGGTGAAATCATCAGTTTGTCAACCTTAAGTCAGTCACTACAGTTAGAGGGTAGATTATCTTGGTCTGGGAAATCCAGAACTGGGGATCACTGCTTAATAAAATCATACTTGCTAAAGGTTCATTTAGTATTTGTATTGGTCAGCTGAGTGGCTGAAAAAAGGATTTCAGCATTCCACTGGGAGGTATGAATAGCAAGTGAAATAACAGGCATGCACTGGATTTATGGTATATAAAAAAGAAATTACAGTTGTGGTACTCAGCACATCCTGATGAGATAAGAGAACCTAAGTCTAATTTTCTCCATGTCAGAGGAAAACTGACTCTGACTGGTGCCCCTCAGTCTGAGCCTCATGAATTATTGACAGGGGCTGGATAGTGCCACACTGCTCTTTCTTCTTCATTGTTTGAGTTAATGCACTGTGGGAACACTTCCCAGCTCTTGGCCTGAGTGTGTGGGCCTGGGGGAGGGGGCACAGGACTGTAGCAGGGGTACTCAGGGCCTGGCTCAAGGGGACAGACCTGCAGGGCTTGAGCCCCCTTTACCTGTTTTCCAGAGGAGAGCCAGACGTAGGGCCTGAGAATTGGGGTGTAGGGTGGGTGAGGAAGGCCACACTTCAAAGAGCAAAGGATTCTGGGAAAAGAGAATTCTGGCTTGGGCGATTGGTAAATATCACCTGGCTCCTCCTCATTTGGGCAGGGTTGATGTTTGTCCTCCAGCACCATTTCTTTTGGAAGAATGTCTGTTTTGGAAACATTAGGGAGGGGGTCTGTGAACAGAAAAAGGTAGAAGGAAGGCAAAGAGTATGGGGATTTTTAGCTACTGCTCCTCATCAAATTGGTTTGTTGAAAGACATAGGGACTCTTTGGGGGAAATGCATATGTGGGAGTATCTCTTTGAGATGGGAACTTTAATATGAGATTGTTCTTATTTGGAGATGGGATCCTCAACCTCTCTAGATGAAATATCTCTGACTGAGGACAATGCTCCCATCTTCAAAGGCTGGCTGGGGTCCAGAGGGAATTTACCTTGGATGGAGTCTATGTCTCGCACTTTGCAATAGCCATCCTAGATTGGTCACTGAGGCACCGTGACTGATACTGACATAGTGAGAGACCAGCATAAGGACCAAAGACAAACAAGCTCCTTGGTCCTTAATCTGTTACTCATTAAAAGCATGATTTGTGTTTTCTTCTGAGGCAGTCAGGGACTTGAAAGTTTCTTTTGGCAACAAAACAAAACAAAACAAGACAGATGAACAAAACAGTGGATTCTCAGTTGGGCCCATAGATACCCAATAGGTAACTAAAAGCAGAACAAAACTTTACCTTCAGTTTGTATTCTCATTTTGTGTGTATGGGTGTGGGGTGGGGGGGAGTTCTTGCTATATAGCCCAGACTGGCCTTGAACTCACAAACCTCCTGCCTCAGGTCCCGAGTTCTGGGATTATGAACATGTGCCAGCACTCCCTACATATCTGTCTCTTAGTTGATCTACTCAGCTCTGCCTTTAAACATGTTAATCATTTAGGAAGTGTCTGTCTAAAAGCTGGCAATACAGTACAAGGCTGATTAGTCCTAGATTTACATAATTTATCTTATCCCTCTTCAAGATTGAAGACACCAAAGATGAGAAACTTATAGGCACATTCCACTACCAATGAGCATCATGAAGTATCCAATCTTTGCCCTAAACCAATAGTTAGATTCCTTGAATTCCAGGAAGACTTCTGTAAAGCTGAGACTGCCTCAAGCAGAGACCAAATTGTCCCCTCAAGTAATAAGGGCTTCTCCCAGGGCCATCTTGTAAAACCAGAACTGAGATAATGACAACCAGACCTTAGCCTGCCTTAGCCCTTCTATGTGTGCTCCTTCTTTGTTTGTTTTGTTTGCGGTACCGGGGATCAAACTCAGGACCTTGTGCTTTCGAGGCAGGCACGGTACCACTGAGCTAAATCTCTGGCCCTCATTCTTTGTTAATGGACAAGTCTGATCCTGTTCATTAGAGCTATGCTCTCTTTAGCTCCTCAAGCTCCTCAAGCTCCTCAAGCTCCTCAAGCTCCTCAAGCTGAAGTCCCTTCCCATTTTCTCTTATTTTCTAACTCTGCCTAATAAATCTGCCTAGGCCTCTCACTGCTGTATCCTGAAATGCCTTTCTGTGATGAGAGTCAAGAACCTGCCAGGCTGAGTGGAAGCCCCCATCTCCTCTTTGGGGGTTTGCCTTTGGGCCCTGTTTATGTTTTGTTTTTTGGTACCGGGGATCAAACTCGGGACCTTGCGTTTGCGAGGCAGGCAGCGGAACCACTGAGCTAAATCCCTGGCCCCGGGTCCAGTTTGTGATAACCCCAGTTAAGAATGGGCAATGTGGGAGGGCTGGTGTATGACTGAGAGAACTGCAAAGCAGGGATAGTAATAAGAATGTTAATAGCACTATTTATTAAGGACGTGCTAAGTGCTAGCAATTATTGGGTGCTTCTACTAATTTATTTTCTTGGTTTTTTGAGGCAGAGTCTCCCTTTGCAGTTCAGGGTGGCCTTGAACTTACTGTGCAGCCCAGGCTGCTCTCGAACTCTCAGAGATCCTCCTGCCTCACCTCCTGAGTGCTGGGATTACAGGTGTGTGCCACTATCCCCAGCTTGTTTCTAATACATTTTACTGAATATTTTTAATTGAATTGAGTGAGCATTTTTCTTTTCTTCTCCTTCTTCCTTCTGTTTTGCATTTTTACTGTCATCTGTGAAATCAGAGTGAGTTGTGAAAAATTGGTCCATTGTCAATGTTGTATAAATACCTTTCATTTTTTTTCTGGCATTGTTGGAGTTTTGTAGAAATTAATTTTCTCTTGGGCTGGAGATGTAGCTCAGTGGCACTGCTTCTGTCTTGTAAGAGCAAGGTCCTGAGTTCAATCCCTGGTGCAAAAAAATCTTTTTTTTCTCTGAATTGGGATTTTACTGTTAGGATTATCGTGGTTTTTTTAATCATTAAATATCTATTCTTTAACTTATAAATATAACACATGCTCATGACTTTTAAAAGGGGAGGATAGAGCCAGGTGTGGTGGCACATGCCTGTAATCCCAGCACTTGGGGAGGCTAAGGCAGGAGAATTGCTGTGAGTTCGATGCCAGCCTGAACTATATAGCAAGACCCTGTCTCAAAAAAACAAAAACAAAAAACCAAACCAAACCCCCAAAAGGATAGAAAGTTATGTGAAAGTAAAAGGTAACTCTTTCCTATGCTTCTTTTTTTTTTTGGTACAGGGGTTGGAACTTGGGTCCTTTCGAGGCAGGCAGCAGAACCACTGAGCTAGATCCCCGGCCCACCTATGCTTCTTTTACCCATTCTCCATATAGCTCTTGTTCTTGTGTGTCCTTTTAGAAGTACCCTATACATGTATATGCATTTTTTTCTCTTAAAAATGTTACTCACTGGGTGTAGTGGTGCATGGTTGTAATCTTAGCACTAGGGAGAGTGAGGCAGGAGGATCACTAGGAGTTCAGAGTCAACCTGGGCTATATAGTGAGTTCAAGGCCAGCCTGGACTACATGGCAGGCCCTGTCTCAAAAAAAAAAAAAAAAAAAAAGAATCTTTCTCATGAATGGGATGATATTATACATGCTTTCCTTCAATTGCTTGTTTCTTTTGTTTCTTATATCTGTCCCTCTTTTCTTTCACTTCTTAAAATATATTATTGGGCAGTATTCTGAGTGGTACCATAATAAATCTACTTTATTCCTCCTCTCCCTTGTAAAAATAGCTGTACAGTATTCTATTGTGTGACTGTTCCACACAATGGAATATTTAACTGGTTTCCTACTGATGAACATTTCAGTGGTTCCCAGTGTTTTGTTATTTCAAACAATGCTACAATGAGCAACTTTGGATATAAATACATTTTGTGTTTGGTGCAAAAACATTTGTGTGTTCCTTGAGTCAAATATTTTAAATCAATGGCTATGGTGAAATTACCTTCAAAGGGTAATTTGATAGATTTGTTTTCCTATGAATTTAACTGCTGCCCTACCCACCTACCATAGTACATATAATAGTTTAAATTTTGATGGTTGGCTTAAGTTCAGTGACAATGGAAATAAACCCTAGGGCTCAGTGGCTGGGAGCCCAAAGGAATTGGTGGCAGGGTGCAGGCCTAAGGATAATAAATTGCATCCATATCTGTCATTGAGAGTGCAAGCCCGGCATTGCTAGATCATAAGATTTTAAAACAGAAGCCAGACATTTGGATGGTAGTAGGAGATATTTGATTTTTAAATGTTGGCAACCAATTTACTTTAAAAAAACCCTAGTAAACAACACAGTAAATGGATCTGTTGGTGCCGGAGACTAACTCTGCCTATTTAAATGTGATGGGTTATTAATTTTGTGAGCTATTGCTCTATCATTGCTCTATTGTATAGCTTGTTCAATTTCTGGTTTTTCAGTTTTTTTCCCTGATTGCCCTGTATTTAGGCAGTTGTTCATGAATGCTATTTAGAAGTCATCCATCCAATCTTTGTACCAGTCTTTCGAGGAACTCCATATAGCAGCAGGCGGAAGGTTCTTGTAAAATGGGCATGGGGTTCTCTTTGCCCTGGTGCCAAGGATTGCTTCCTTCTGCTGTATTTGAGAAAATGTGGGGGTGTATGTGGACTTGTGCACTTTCCCAGTCTATTTTCAAATAGCAGTTTGCTCCATCTTGGGCCTTCCCGTCTTCTGATGCTGGTCTCTTCTGGAAACTGTGGGATTATGGTACTTGCATGGTTGTCAGTGGATGCTCAGATGCAGGCTTGGGGGCTAGGATGAAATGGGGATGGCCACACTTGCCAGCAGCCTTCTGCTTTATTCCTCATAATACCATTACACCAAGAAATTTGCTGGAGATTCAGGAGTAGAAAAAATGCTAATCTTATAGAAGGACAAATCACCCCTCCACCCATGAGCACAACCACATCCCTAACCTTGCTTTCAAAATTCTTGTTTCCTCTGTCTTCCTTCCCAGTTAGTGCCTGTGGTAGATGAAGAGGTGCAGATAACAGCTCAGGTCTTGCTCCTAGACTGGACTCAAGGCCTAGCTGGTGGGAACCTGATTAGCTGTGAGCATCCAGCCAGCTGTTAACTCCTTTAGGTCTGTTTCAGCTTTTGAAGGGAGGTCATACTTTTCTCAGAGTGGCCCCAAACGAGTCACTGAACAGGACTGTTATAGGGAACATATTTCTGCCTAATGCAAGGTTCCTCTAAAGGCTATCTTTACTTTGGAGGCTCTAGTTGGGCTGGCATTTGTCAGCTATGCACAGTGTACCTAACACTTCTCCTTCTCAATCCTGTCCCTCATTTTTCCTTGCATAGATGTTGCCCCAAATAAACCCTTTCTATTCCCACCTCCAGCCAGGTATCTGCTTTGCTAAGGACTCACAGACTCTGTCTACTTTCTTCAGAAGCTTTATAATGCAAAATACTATTCCTAACACTGAGGGGCTTCTGTCCTTTCCCTTAAACTGGAGCTGCAGTGTGCTGTAAAGCAAGAAACCTGGCATTGCAGTTCTGCCAATGTGAGTTATTCAGTGAGGGGCTTTAGTGGGTGGGCTTTGGTGGTCTAAGACTGGCACTGTGGTATCAGTCCAGTTCTGTAGCACCATGTGCATTTCATGGAGTTCTCTTTGCCAGCATAAGATGAAGAAATGTCCCCTTGCTCCTCCTGAGGTGTTCTGATTTCCTGCAAAGAATTTCTGGGCCAACTGAATACACACACACACACACACACACACACACACACACACACACCCTTACAACCTTCCAAGAGCAGGGAAAAAGTTATCTAAATCCACATTAATAAGAGAACCTTTTCCTGAGAGGTGGCCAGACAGCCCTCTCTGGAGATAACATTTGACATTATTATGCAAGGTAGTTTCGTTTCCCATACCTTGCATTTAGAACTGTGTAAGAGGCCTATGGTACAAATAAATAAATCTATCACACCCTTGCCAAAGGACAAAGCTCTCTCTTTCTTCTCACTCTCTCTTTGTTGGGCCAGATGAATTCTTGAGCAGAACTGTATACTCTTTTTAATCTCTGCAGAGGACAGATCCCTGAGGAGTGAGGGGGGTGGGTGGATTTGTCCTTCTGGTTGCATATACTCTGCTTACTCCTTTTCAATTTAACAACCCAATATTCTTACCTTTTGATACTTTGGACAAACACCACACACATTTTTGCATTTTGAGTTTTAACAAAAACTTTCCATTTGAACTAATCCTAACAGGTAGTTGCAAAACTAGTACAAAGTCCCCGAATATCCTCCCCCTAATCTCCTCCAGCGGTGACAACGTACAATGGTGACATCTGTAGTTTGTTTTGTTTTTTTGAGACAGAGTCTCACTATGTAGTTCAGGCTGGCTTCAAACTCATAGCGAGCCTTCTGCCTCAGCCTCCCTAATGCTGGGATTACAGGCATGCGCCACCGCGCCTGGCTGGTGAGCAGGAAATAGACTCTGGCACACAATTGTGAAGTAGACTACAAACCTTATTCAGGTTTCATAATTTTCACATGTGCTTGTAGGTGTCAGTGCATGTGTGTGTGTGGAAGTGTGTGCTTCTTAATTTGTTAGTACATCTTTGAAATCTCTGTGTAACGTAGCTGGCTAGACAGATCTACTTCATTCTTTTTTCTTCATTCATTATCTTGATGAACTATTACTTATCAGTGCCCTGCTGAGGTCTACTTCAATTGTTTATAGCTTTTGTCTAATACCCTTAATGTTGCAATAATGTTTTTGTACACATAACTAGGAGAACTTTTACTAAGCCCAGGCCAGTAGGTGAAGAGCAAGGGCGAAGGGCACATGTGCTTTTCACACTTTGATAGAAATTGCCAGTTGCCCCCCAGGAAGGCCACATGCTTTCCCAGGGCCAGGAAACCTCCCTGAAGGCCATTTCAGTGTGATGGTGGCCATTTCCTCACACCCTCATAGCACTCAGTTTCGCCAAACATTTTAATTTTTTGACAATCTGGATGAAAACAATTTTTAAAATTCTTCATTAAGATGAGTAACTTTTCATATATTGATAAATATTTGTGTTTCTTTTTTTCACAAACTGCTTGTTCATATACATTGTTCACTTTTACATATTTGGTTTTTACTTTTCTTCCTTCCTTTTCTTCTTTTTTTTTTTTTTTTGAGACAGGCTCTTGCTATGAGTTCCAGATTGGACTTGATCTCACTATGTAGCCCAGGCTGGGTTTGAACCACTCTTCCTGCCTCAGCCTCCCTGCCTGAGCCTCCCAAGTGTTGGGATTGCAAGGCGTGTGCCACCACACTTAGCTTTCTCTTTTTCTTTTTTGAGACTCTATGTTGTTCAGCCTGGCCTTGAACTCCTGGGTTCAAGTGAGCCTTCTGCCTCAGCCTCTTGAGTAGTGGGAACTACGGGTATGTGTGCGCCTCTGTAGCTGCCTTGTTTACTTTTCTTTTTACTTACTCATTTTTTTTTTTCCTTTGGTACCAGGGTTCGAATTTAGGACCTTACGCTTACGAGACAGGCGGTGGCACCACTGAGCTAAATTCCCGTCCCACAGCCCATCTTCTTACTTAGTCTTATAAACTTTTTTTTTTTTTTCCAGCACTGGAGATCAAATCTAAGGCCTTGTGCTTGCTGTAACACTGAGCTTCATCCCCGACTCTTTTTATAAAAACTTATTTCTGAGACAAGATCTTGCTAAATTCTTCAGGCTGAGTTCAAACGTGATCCTGCTGCCTCAGCCTCCTGAATACCTGTGATTAAAGGTGGCTGCCACCATGTCTTGTTCTTATAAACATTTGATAAAATTAACTATTTGACTATCATGTGTTGCAAATATTTCTCTCAGGTTGTCTTTTCCATTTGTATCGTTTTAATGCCACATAGAAATTTAAAATTTTTTATGGAACAATTTATTTACTTTTACTTTTATTTTTATGTATTTATTTATTTTTTGGTACTGGATATCAAACTCAGGTCCCTGTGCTTGCAAGGCAGGAGGTGGAACCACTGAACTAATCCCTGGCCCTAAAGTTAAACAGACATCTTTTTTTTTGTTTTTGTTTTTGTTTTTGGTACTGGGGATCGAACTTTGGACCTTGCACTTGCAAGGCAGGCAGCAGAACCACTGAGCTAAATCCCCAGCCCTATTTACCTTTACTTTTAAATTTCAGATTTAAATTTTTTGTTTGTTTGATTTTTGAGACAGGGTCTTGCTATGTAATCCAGGCTGGCCTTGAACTCAGGGTGATCCTCCTGCTCCAGCCTCCTGAGTGCTGGAATTACATGCGTGCACCACCAGGTCCAGTTTAGATTGAATTTTTTTTTTGATACCAGAAATTGAATTTAGGACCTTGCACTTGCCAGGCAGTCGCAGTGCCACTGAGCTAAATCCCCAGCCCTCAGATTGAATTTTTAATTAACTTTTTTTATTGGTTATGTTTGTGGTACATAACAGTTGCATCCATTTGGAGAGTTGGTACATATATAAAGCATATCTTGATAATTTTCCATTCCTTTACTCCCTATTCTTCCCCCTAACCCTTCCCCTGATCCCATTATCTTTTCTTTCATGCCTTCTGAGTTCTGTGTGGTGTGTTTAGAAAGGCCTTTCTTAGTCCAAGATTTTCTTATAGGTATTAAATTTATATGTGTGTTTTTAAAAAATCTTTAGGGCACATGATATTTGTTCTTATGCAGGAAATGGGGTAGAGATCCAGGTTAGTTTTTCCCAAACGATTAACCCATTGTCTCAACACTATTTGATTAATCCCCCTATGCCCTGATTTCATTATCATTCTTTGTATTTATTTATTTGTTTGTTTGTTTGTTTGTTTATTTATTGAGACAGGGTCTCGCTACGTAGTTCGGGCTGGACTTGAATTCATCATGTAGCCCAGGCTGGCCTCAAACTTGGAGCAATCCTCCTGCCTCTGCCTCCTTAATGCTAGGATTATAGGTGTGCACCACCATGCCTGGGTTCCTTATCATTCTTTGGCATATGTATTTGAGTAGATTTTTGGATTCTGTTTCATTCCATTGATTTGTCTGATTTGTTATTTAAAAAATTTATTTATTTACTTATTTTTTAAGGTTTTCCTGAGACAGAGTTTTGCTATGTAGCTCAGCTTGCCTTGAACTCATTATGTATCCCAGGCTGGTCTTGAACTCCCAGCAGCTCTCCTGCATCAATGTCCTGGGAGTGCTGGGATTACAGGCATGTGCCACCATGCCTTTTATTTAATAGAGATTTCAAGAGGAAGGAAGAAAGTGGTGCAGCTGCCATAAAATAAAGTGGAAGGGTACAGAAATTTAGAGGTAGGCGAGAGTATTCTTAGTTAGGGTGGTCTGGAGAAACTTCATGAAAGAGGGACATTTAAGATGAAGCTTGAACAACAAGTAACAGTGGACAAAAGTGGATGAGAGCAAAGACGTAGAGGCAAAAGGCAATGAACACTTGTGTGGGTGTCTGTAGTGTCTCTGTGAAGGAACCCACGCTGCACTACTTGTGTTTGTATGCATGTATATCTTGAAAATGGTCAAGAGGAAACTTTCATTTTGGTTTTACTCTTTTGTGGCATCTTGAGGGCATATTTATTAATCATAATAGCTGCAAGTTGAGCATATACTTTTTCTAGAACTATGTCAGTTTTGATTTTCACCGGGGAGCAAAGTTGATATTGTTATTCTAGGTCAGAAATGAAGAAAAATTCTTAAGTAGGTTAAATAACTACTATAGGTGGCTGGACTGAGATTAAAACCCATGGCCAGCAACTTAAAAAACCAGAATAGAAAATATTACAGTCCATCATCCATGGCCAGGATGTTTGTAGCAGAAGCTCTTCTTGTTCTATCTTTGTCATCTGGGATCCCTCTGCCACCCATGTACCATCCAGCTGAGTCCCAGTGTGCCCTTCTTTTCCGAAAACCAGCATGTTGTTGGCAGGTGCAGGGCAGCAAGAAATGCCTGGGAATCTATGTCCCTTCCCTAGCCCCTCAGCCCTATCCTATGACTGATGGGAGTGGGGATATGCATACTCTAGCTCTCTTGCCCTCTTTTTGGGTTGACTCTAAGGTGTCACTTACAAGGATTCCTAATCCCTCTGTGGGAATGAGTCAAAATTGCCTTCTGTAGGACTTTGCTTGTACCCTTAACTAGCCCCTTTCTGAGCCTATTTTCTCATTTCTTTATTTTCCCTGGAAATATTTCCTAATAAAGCCCTTTCTAATCCATTTTCATCTAAGGCAGTATTGTTTTTAAGATGCTTTTGTTTCAGCTATGTAGATATGTTTTTGTGTACTCTGGGCTATCATTTCACTTGCGTTTCTTACTGTGGAGCCAAAGTGATGGAAGCTACTTTCAAATGTTAGACTAGAATTGCAATACCTATACCACATTAAACTGTCTCTCTGTTTGTGTATAGTTCATTGAGCTGGAAAGTTTCCTGGATGCCCCAGAAAAAACCCTGCAGATCCGATTCCAGTTCTCATTGCCTATTTCAATATAGTGATTTAAAATATAGAATAGAAATGTATTAGTTGTAGGTCTGAGGAGCACCCTGAACCTTGACACAGTTGGAAGGACTGGTCTGTTAACTTCTTTGGGCAATCAATCCTGCCAAATAGCTTTCAAAGTCCAGGTTTCCTTTGCCAAAATTGATAAATGTGGTATAAAGGTCATGATAGTTGACTGTTAAGTTTTTGCAAACTAGCAGAAACAGGAAGACTAAGTTTGCCCTGTAGCAGAGTCATGCTGACCATGTGACCACAGGACAGAACCCTGGCTCTGATTTGGCTTGGGCAGAGAGAGACGGGGTCCTCAGAATTGCTTACATTTACCCAGTTAAGGGAAGATAACATATTACACTTACTCACAAGCAGTGAGACCTGGCAAAGAGGCCAGTCCAGTCCCTGTCAGATCTGTGAGGATCCTGAAGCAGGCATGGCTGCCAGAGCCCACTAGAAGCCATGAATGGAATCCAATAGTATGTTCTAAAAGTGCAGTGCAGATCAAATTTACAAGGCAAAGGGCAGGATACCCACCTTCCCGGGGAAGCCTTGGAATCTTTGCCGTGATAGGCATCAGTTGAAGACCCTTACTTGTCAGTAAATGTTGTAACATTGGCTCCATATTTAGAAAAGAACAAAAATAGGTTAAAAATCTGATGAATAATTAAGAAAAAAGGAAAGAGACCTAAGCTTACCAAGTTAAGATGAAGATAGCTGTGAATTAAGAATGTATGAGGGGTGGGCCAGGGATTTAGCTCAGTGGTTCCAGTGCCTGCCTCACAAGTGCAAGGTCCTGAGTTCGATCCCTGGTACCAAAAAAAAGAAAAGAAAAGAAAAGAAAAAAGAATGTATGAAAGGGCCTGGGATTTAGCTCAGTGGTGCCGCTGCCTGCCTTGCAAGCACAAGGTCCCGAGTTTGATCCCCAGTACAAAAAAAAAAAAAGAGTGTATGGGGTCCCTGGTACTGAGCCATAGTTTCTGATAGACATGACATTCTGGATGCTGCTGCAGTGTGGGGCCTGGGTGCTCATTAATACTCTGAACATCTCATCATTTTCTGCGGTGGTCCCTAGATTTAGCATGTTTCTGGGAGGTTTTGCACAAGCCAGCTGTCAGAGGATGAGTTTAATGAGCAATACTGAAGCAAGTCAGTATATTCACGGAGAAGCAATAAGAATGGACAGAAGTGTAGGGTCCGTGGTGAGCCAGTCTCCTGGGACTCAGGAAAGCTTCCCAAGGTGGGCAGAGTATTCTTGGCGTTACCCCACTTTTCACTGCAGCTGTCTCTGTTCTGGGTTTTATACCCGGGTGACACTTAAGATTGCTGAGACAAGCATTATAGGGTGTCCTGTTCTAGGGGGGAAAAGACAAATATCAGGATGTTCTGGATAATTCCTTTTATCTTAGGATGGTGCAAGAATTGTAAGCAAGAGGGGTTGGTCAAAGCCACCTGGGACTGTCCTCCTGTCTAGTTGAGGATCCTTCAACGGCCACCCCCATTCACTCTGTACTTTCTGATTATTACTTCAGGTAGGAATGTATCACGGACAACACCTTTTCTCATCACTGGAATGCCATGTTCTCCTCTGAAACTTAGTTCATTAGCTTTCAAGACAAAGTCATTTTCACGGGAATGTGTATTGTGAGAGCCAGGTTGCAGTACCCAACTCCCTATAAGATATTGAATATCTGAGTTCTTTTTTTTTTTTTTTTTAGGTACTGGGGATCGAACTTGGGTCCTTGAGCTTTTGAGGCAGGCGGTGGAACCACTGAGCTAAATCCCCAGCCCTGAATATCTAAGTTCTTGACTGACTGGTTTGAAAGCCATGCCAGGAGTCAGATTCCTGGGAGGCCCAGCCTGAAACCCATCTGTCAGATCTTAGGCTGCAAGTCAGACTGCAAGACCTCAGAGGAACAGAGGCTGAGCAGAAAACTCTGGGGACAGAAATACAAACTGATCCCTTACTGAGTAGCAAGCTTTGAATATTGGTGGGACTCTAGAGTTCAGAAATGAAAGGGTTATGAAAGGGGGTGAGATGAGAGAAACCTTTGACTTTGGGGAGCAGAAGTGGTAGAGAGGGTCACTTTAACTGTAGTTTCTGGCTTGTGTGCTGTTCCTACAGAGTTAGGTTAGAAAGAGATTGTGGCTCTATCTCTAGGAGATGCTCTACTCAATTCCAGCAGTGTGGAAGCCTCTCTGCTCAGGATTCATCAGGATTCTATTGCTGACCAACTCTCAGGGTGGGTGGCTCTCATGAGGTGCTGTGGGGGAGGTCCCTGCTCATAATGCACAATATTAAATCTTTTATTTTCTTATTTTTATATTTTCTCCCCAGTACTGGAGATCGAACTCAGGACCTTGCACTCGCAAGGCAGGAGCAGTGCCACTGTGCTAAATCCCCGGCCCTACAATATTAAATCTTTTAAACTATATAATATTCACACCATACTTACCCATAGATCTTACACTGTAATTGTTACAAGGATACATTTCCCCTCACAGAAGATTCTCATTAATCAACAAGATGCTGATTAGTCAAAGCTGCTGATTAAGCATCTTTAGGAAAAGCACTGTGCTAAACACTGTAGGAGATTAAAGATTTACAGCATCAACTTCTTCTGTGCATCAAGGAATTTACAATCTAGTAGAGGAAATAGGACATGTTAGTGAAACACTTAGAAAAAAACTGGCAAAAAAAGTGCTAAACTAAGTGAGATTTACCCACACCTCTTTCCCAACCGTCCACTGCTCTTCTCTCACAGGGAGGCTCAGCTTGCTGTATTGGCAGAACTCTGGGGGCCCTAGGTAGATGATACGATCTTCCCTGGGATGCCATTTATTCCTTATCCTCTGGAACTTAATCACTGCTGATAAGCAGTTTCTCTGCACCCCTTAATCTCCCTTTTCACAGGGCTCAGTGGACTAAGGCAGGAGAAGTATGGGGATGACGGAGGGAGGGATGGTTTTGTGTGAAGAATTGTCCTGAAAATGGTCCCTGCAAAGGCAATGTGCACAGATAAAACAGGGTTAATTTTTTTGGTTCTTTGGTTGAAGAAGAATGGATGTGGCTGGTAGAATGGGTTTGATGCACCTTGTTAAATCAATACATATCTGCTGAGTCTCATACATGAAGAAGGGAGGTAGAAGGCCATCAGGAGACCAGGTGTGGACTATTTTGGGCTCCTTTGATTGGTTGCCTGGTAACTTTCCCATGTTCTCTCACTATGTCTTTATATCCATAACCTTCAAGGGAACATTTCTTCTCTACTTCTCCTAGTGCTTATGTGAATGTAATTATGTATATCCTTTGAACCAAGCAGATTCAAGAGAGTGACAGAAGTATTATTCTAACCAACTTTTGCTGTTAGGACAGTCTTTCTCAACCCGGTTTCCAGGAAATAATTAAGTTCTACAGAATATTATTTGAGTGAATATTTTCTCAATTCTTCCAAGGATGTCACATAGCTAGTATCACTGGACATGCAGAAGAGATATAAATTAATTCATTACATAAAATAGATGGCTTTGAGCTTTAGGGTTTAGTTTTCTTTTGAAACCCGATTCAGAAGGGCTGCCCTAAGCCTTACATCAAGGGTCTCCAGCAAAAACTGACCTCTTACTTTTTCTTGGCCTGCCTCAGTTGCCACAACTGACCCAAAATGACTTCTTGAGTCATGAGTTGGACAGTGTAGGCTAAGTATAATTGGAGTTCAAAGAAGAGACCAGAGTTCTGTGTGTGTGTGTGTGGGCGGGTAGTATGCTGTTGTAATGTTATTAGGCATTTAAAGGTCTAATCTTAACCTAGAATAGGCAGTGGACTTGGAGTGGGGAGAAGATTCTCAAACTTTGTGCTCTTCCTCATTGCCTTTCAGGGAACACTACAAGGAACCATAGGGTGGCTTGGATTGGCCAGACATTTGAGTAATAGCTTTCTTTTGTAGTACGGAGTTAGAGCTGCCAAAGACCCTTGGAGGCAGGGATCATGGGATGGGGAATTTGAATCAATGTAGAAAACTGATGCTGGAGGGAGTGGAGGAGGAGGAGAAGGAGAAAAGATATATGTGTGTGTGTGTGTGTGTATATATATATATATATATATAGAGAGAGAGAGAGAGAGAGAGAGAGAGAGAGAGAGGAGAAGGAGAAGAAGGGGAAGAGGAAGCAGAAGGAGGAAGGGGAGAAGGAACAGGAGAAAGAGAAGGAGGAGAAGAAAGAGGAGGAGAAGGAGGAAGGGGAATGAGGTAGGATGGGGAAAAGGAGGAGGAGAAGGAAGAGGAGGAGGGAGAGGAGGAGGAAGAGAAGAAGAGGAAGAGGAAGAGGAAGAAGAAAAGAGAAGACAAAGTAATTCAGCTTCTCCCTACCTTTAGACCTCCAAGATCTTACTAGTGCTCCCCACTGGCCATTCTCGCTGGAAGGATGTTGGCAGGGATGAATGGGAAACAATTTTCAGTAGAAGAGTGGGGACGAGATCTGAGAAAGTAGGCAATGACTGGCTCAGTATGAACTAGTAAATATTTGTTGCTTGTAGGAACAGTAAGCATATAGATGTGCATTAAAAATTGGCTGCTCAATAATTTACAGTAGCTGCAACCCTCCCATTCACAGCCTGTCAAAACAATTCCATCCCTCACTTCCCTGCCACTAGTTGCCACTGATGTCTTTTTGAGACATGTTTTGACTGTAAATGAAGTATAATGAAATTCAAAGGAGAAACCAGAACCCCGTGGGTGGCATATTTATTCTAATTAACTTCATTCTGAATTGTGTGAAGTTTTAACATTTTTTCTTCTGCTATGACTGCCCAAAATATTAGGAAAAAGGTAGGCCATTTCAACATGACCCTGGGATCCAGCCTAACTTTCTTGAGGTGCAAATTTAAAATGTGCAGGAATAGCATTCCTCAGAATGACAAAAGCACTACTTCTCTGGCAGTCTGGGTGAGGGCAGGCCGGTCCTCAGCTGGGGTGTCAGGTCACTCCCCTGGAGCTTCTGGGGGTTGCATCCCAGATGAGCGTCACTGCTCTTTTGGATGTGAGAAGGCAGAAATGGTGCTGTTTGTCCACAAGGCCAGAGGCCTCCCCTTTCTTCCAGCCTGGGCTGAGATGGGTTCTTCACCCTTACCGTTGTGAGGTGCTGCCTGGTGGGATCTTCTTAGGTACCTCACCTCTTGGAGCAGAGCTGGGGGAGCAGAGGCTGCCCTGATTCCAGAAGTGAGGGATTGTCTATTCAATCACCTCATTTTATCTCTCACTGTCTCATTGTGTGTGTGTGTGTGTGTGTGTGTGTGTGTGTGTGTACAGGAAACATGTATGTGCAGTTTGCAGGTAGAATAGCAAAAAGGGGGGGGATTAATGAACAAACCAGCAGCTTAAATATTATTTAGTGTTGAAATTTAGAACTGGAAAATGAAAAGAAAAGAACTGGAAAAATGACCTTGGAAATAATGTAGCATTCCTTTCATTTATAGCTAGGGAAACTGAGGCAGCCCTTGGTGCTTGCAAGGTGCCTGGAAGGGTGTAACTAATAATAGAGTTATTAAAAGGCTTGTGCTGCCATCGGCTTTCTTCCTTCTCCTTCTCTCTCTCTTCCTCCCCATCCCTCCCCATCCCTTCCCCTTCCCTTCCCTTCCCTTCCCTTCCCCTTTCCCCTCCTCTCCCCCTTCTTCCCTTCCCTCTATTATTTTTCTCTTCCCTCTCCCTCCCTTCTCCTTTTCCTTTCCTCTTCCCCACCCTCTCTTCATTCCGCCTCCTTCCTTTTCCCTTCCTCCTTCCCCTTTACTTTCTCCTCTTTCTTCCCTTTCTCCTTCTCCCTGCCCCTTCCTCTCTCCTCTGCACCTTCCTCTCCTCCTTTTCCTTTTCTCTCCCCTCCCTCCATTGCTGGGGCTGTAATACAGAAGCCACAGCCTCGTACATGCTAGTCACTACTCTACCACTGAGCTATATCCAGGGATTCAGTATTTTGTAAAAAATGATTGGCTCTCTGGTTGTAATTCCATCTATAGTCAGAATTTTTTCTAAATTCTACTGAAAAAGAGGATAGAAAGGCCTGACATGGTAGAAAAATTATACAGGATAAAGGTAGAACAAGTAGAAATCCTATCAAGCTCCTAATTATAAATTCTATTACATTAATTTAAAATTTTTTTAAGATTTAATTTTATTGGTACATTTTAGGTATTCAGTATAATGACATTCATCATTGGAAATTTGCACCTTTACATAATCTCTCTTGGTTCTTATTTTTCACCCTTGCCCAGCCCTCCCTTCAACCCCTCCATCCCTCCCTATTTACAAAGACTTTGTTTCCATTTTTTATTTTCTCATATTAATTCCATTCCCTTCTTTCCTTTTCCCTACCCCTCCCACTTCCCCTTCCCCTTTTTCCCTTTTCTTCCTATTTCACATTATCTATTGTACCTTTTAGTCCTTATTTACACTTTCAGTCCTTATTTACACTTTTAGTTTCTCACATTAGAGAAACTATTTGGTATTTACCCGTGTGTCCTATTTATTACACTTAAGAGTATCGCCTCAACGTGGATCCATTTAGCTATAAATGTCTCTAATTTCTCATTTTTTATGGCTGAGTAGTACTCCATTTTATAAAAAACCCACATTTTCTTTATCCAGTCTTCAGTTGATGGGCATTTGGGCTGTTTCCAAGTTTTAGCTATTACAAATTGTGCTGCTATGAACATGGGTGCACATATATCACTGTGGTATGATTCTTTTAATTCTTTGGGGAAGAGACTGAGCATGGGAATAGCTGGGTCAAATGGGACTTCCAGTCCTAGTTCTTTGAGGTATCTCCATACTGATTTCCACAGTGGTTGCACCAGTCTACACTCCCACCAGCAGTGGAGCAGGGTTCCTCTTTCCCCACAGCCCCACTAGCATTTGTTATTGGTTCATGAAAGCAGCCATTCTATCTGGAGTGAGGTGGAATCTCAGTGTTGTTTTCATTTGCATCTCTCCAATGGCCAGTGATGTTGAACATTTTTTTCATGTATTTATTTGCTATTTCTACTTCTTTGCCTGAGAAATGTCTGTTCATTTCAGATGCCCATTTTTGGATTGGGTCTTTAAATTTGGGAGGTCTGATCTTTTTAAGTTCGTTATAGACTAGAGATCGTAGACCATTGTCTGAGGAAGAACAGGTGAAACTTTTTCCCCACATTGTGGGTTATCTCTTCACACTGCTGGTGGTTTCTCTTGCTGTGCAGAAGCCTTTTAATAAGAGGAGATCCCACTTGTTGATTGTGCTAATTCACGAGTAACTGAGGTTTTGTTCATAAAATCTTTTCCTACACCAATGTCTTCAAGAGTTCTACCTAACCTCTGTTCTAGCTGGTTCAGGGTTTCTGTTTTAATATTTAGATCTTTAATCCACTTCAATTTTAGTTTAGTTCATGGTGAGAGATATAGGACTAGTTTTAATCTTTGACAAGCTGAAGCCCAATTTTTCCAGCAGCATTTATTAAAGAGGCTATCTTTCCTCCAGTGAGGGTGTTTGACTCCTTTGTCGAAGATGAGGCAGCTGAGTGTGTCTGATGTTGTTTCTGCATCTTCTAGTCAGTTCCACTGGTCCTCAGGTCTGTTTCTTTGCCAGTACCATGCTGTTTTTATCACAGAAGCTTTGTAGTATAGTTGCAGGTTGGGGATTGTGATACCCCCTGCCATGTCTCTGTTACCTAGAATTGCTTTTGCTATTCAGGGTCTCTTCTTGTTCCAAATGAATTTTTGGATTGTTTTCTCAAGGTCTATGAAGTATGCTGCTGTGATTTCAATTGGGATTGCATTGAATCTATATAGCAATTTTGGAAGTATGGCCATTTTCACTATGTTGATCCTTCCTACCCAGGAGCAGGGGATGTCTTTCCATTTTCTGATATCATCTTCAATTTCCTTTTTCAAAGTGCTATCGTTTTCAGAGAAGAGGTCTTTGATTTCTTTTGTTAGGTTGATTCCTCAGTTTTTTGGATGCTATTGTGCAAGGAATTGTTTGCTCTATTTCTGTCTCAGTGAGTCTGTTGTTCATGTAGAGGAAAGTTATTGATTTTTGTGTGTTGACTTTGTATCCAGCTACTTTACTGAATTTGGTTAGTAAGTCTAGAAGACTTTTGGTGGAGTTCTTGGGGTCTTCTACGTAGAGTATCATGTCATCCGCAAATAATGACAACTTGACTTCATTTCCTATCTTTATTCCTTTTATTTCTTTCTCTTGTCTAATTGCTGTGGCTAATGTTTCAAAAACTATATTGAACAAGAGGCTTAATAGTGGACATCCTTGTCTTGTTCCTGATTTTAGTGTGAAGGATTTCAGTTTTTGACCATTTAGTATGATATTGGCTGTTGGTTTTTCATAGATGGCTTTTATTAGATTAAGGTAGAGACCATCTATTCCAATTTTCTGTGGGTTTTTTTAAAATCATAAATGCATATTGGATTTTGCCAAATGCTTTTTCTTTATCTATTGAGGTGATCATATGGTTTTTGTCCTTGGCTCTATATAGTGCATTACATTTATTGATTTGCCTATGTCGAACCATCCCTGCATCCCCGGGATGAATCCCACTTGGTCAGGGTGTATGATCTTCTGGGTGATCTTCTACATTCTATTTGCCAGTATCTTAGTAAGGATTTTTGCATCTATGTTCATTAGTGAGATTGGCCTATAGTTCTATTTTCCTGTTGGGTCTTTGTCTGTTTTGGGGATCAAGGTGTTGCTTGCTTCTAGGAATAAATTTGGGAGTATTGCTTCCCTTTCAATTTCATTGAAGAGTTTAAATAGTAGTGGCAGTAGTTCCTCTCTAAATGTCTTGTAGGATTCAGCAGTGAAGCCTTCAGGACCCGGGGTTTTCTTAGTTGGTAAGTTTTTAATTATGTTTTCAATTTCATTGATTGATATTGGGTTGTTTAGAACTTTTAGGTCTTCTGCATTTAACTTTGGTAATTCATATGTATCTAGGAATCTGTCTATTTCTTCTGTGTTTTCCATCTTATTGGCGTATAGGTTCTGGAAGTGGGTATTGATGATCCTCTGGATTTCTGCTGGCTCCGTTGTAATTTCATCCTTCTCATTCTTAATTGCATGGATTTGAGGCTTTTCTTTCCTTTTTCTGATAAGGTTGGCTAAGAGTTTATCAATTTTGTTTATTCTTTTGAAGAACCAACTCTTGGCTTCATTGTTTTTTTGTATCATTCTCTTAGTTTCCATTGCATTGTTTTCTGCTGTGATTTTTTTTTTTTTTTGCTCTGATCTTTATGATTTCCTCCCTTGTATGAGCTTTCGGTTTGTCCTGCTCTTCTTTTTCTAGAAGCTTGAGCTTCAGCATCAGGTTGTTTAATTGGGCTTGCTCTGTTTTCTTAATCTGAGTATTCACTGCTATGAATTTTCCTCGTAAGACTGCTTTCATTGTGTTCCATAGATTCTGATATGTTGTATTGTCATTGTCATTGAATTGAAGGAACTGTCTGATTTCTTCTTTAATTTCCTCTGTGACTCATTGGTTATTCAAAAATGTGGTATTCAGTTTCCATGTGTTTGTGAAATATTCGTGGTTTCTTTTGCTATTGATCTCCAATTTCATCACACTATGATCTGATAATATACAGGGGATAATTTCAATTCCTTTGCACTTACTTATATATGTTCTATGAATGAGTATGTGGTCTATTTTGGAGAATGATGCATGTGCGGCTGAAAAGAATGTGTATTCTGATTTTGTGGGGTGGAAGAGTCTATAAACATCTGTTAAGTTCGTTTGTTCAAGAGTTTGATTGCGTTCTAGTATTTCATTGCTTATTGCTTGTCTGGTTGATCTATTTGTGACAGTGGGGTATTGAGGTCTCTCACAAGTACTTTATTAGTGCTTATATGATTTTTCATGTCCATTATTATTTGTTTTATATAGTTGGGCACACTAGTGTTTGGTGCATATATGTTTGTGATTGTTATCTCTTCTTGGAGTGTTCCGTTTACAAGGATGTAGTGTTCTTCTTTATCTCTCTTAATCAGTGTTGGTTTGAAATCTACTTGATCTGCAAGAGGATAGCTACTCCTGCTTTTTTTTGGGTTCCTGTTGCATGGAGTATTGTTTTCCACCCTTTAACTTTCAGTCTATGAGTTTCTTATTGAATTAAGAGTGCTTCTTGTATGTAGCATATTGTTGGATATTGCTTCTTTTTTTTTTTGTATTAAATTCTTTTATTGGTACTTTGTAGGTATACAACACAATTACATTTCTCATTGGGAATTGTACCTTTATATAATGCATCTTGGTTCTTATTTTTTCCCCATTCCTAGCCCTCCCTTCACGCCCTCCACCCTTCCCTAGTTACAAAGACTTTATTTCCAATTTTTTCCATTTCTCATCATTTTTTCCTTTCCCTTCTTTCCTTTCCCCTGCCCCTCCCACTACCCCTACCCCTTTGGACCTTTTCTTCCTATTTTACATTATCGATTATTCTTTCTAATCATTGGTACAGTTTAGGTATACAATATAATGACATTCATCATTGGAAATTTGCACCTTTACATAGTCTCTCTTGCTTCTTATTTTTCACCCTTGCCCAGCCCTCCCTTCAACCCCTCCAGTCCACTCTATTTACAAAGATTTTGTTCCTATTTTCCATTTTCTCATATTAATCCCATTCCCTTCTATCCTTTCCCCTAACCCTCCCACTTCCTTCCCCTTTGCCCCTTTTCTTCCTATTTCACATTACCTATTATACATTTAGTCCTTATTTACACTTTCAGTTTCTCACACTAGAGAAACTATTTGGTATTTACACATGTGTGTCCTATTTATTTCACTTAAGAGTATCACCTCAATGTGCATCCACTTAGCTATAAATATCTCTAATTTCTCATTTTTTATGGCTGAGTAGTACTCCATTTTATAAAAAAACCACATTTTCTTTATCCGGTCTCCAGTTGATGGGCATTTGGGCTGTTTCCAAGTTTTAGCTATTACAAACTGCGCTGCTATGAACATGAATGCACATATATCACTGTGGTATGATTCTTTTAATTCTTTGGGGAAGATCCCCAGCAGTGGAATAGCAGGGTCAAATGGGACTTCCAGTCCTAGTTCTTTGAGGTATCTCCATACTGATTTCCACAGTGGTTGCACCAGTCTACACTCCCACCAGCAGTGGAGCAGGGTTCCTTTTTCCCCACAGCCCCGCCAGCATTTGTTATTGGTTGATTTCATGACAGCAGCCATTCTTTCTGGAGTGAAGTGGAATCTCAGCATTGTTTTCATTTGCATCTCTCGAATGACCAGTGATGTTGAACATTTTTTCATGTATTTATTTGCTATTTCTACTTCTTTGCCTGAGAAATGTCTGTTCATTTCAGATGCCCATTTTTGGATTGGGTCTTTAAATTTGGGAGGTCTGATCTTTTTAAGTTCTTTATAGATTTGAGATAGTAGACCTTTGTCTGAGGAAGAGCAGGTGAAGATGTTTTCCCCACATTGTGGGTTGTCTCTTCACACTGCTGGTGGTTTCTCTTGCTGTGCAGAAGCCTTTTAATAAGAAGAGATCCCACTTCTTGATTGTTTGTGCTAATTCCTGGGCAACTGAGGTTTTTGTTCATAAAATCTTTTCCTACACCGATGTCTTCAAGGGTTCTACCTAACCTCTTTTCCAACTGGTTCAGAGTTTCTATTTTAATATTTAGATCTTTAATCCATTTTGATTTTAGTTTAGTGCATGGTGAGAGATATAGGTCTAGTTTGAATCTTTGGCAAGTTGAAACCCATTTTTTCCAGCAGCATTTATTAAAGAGGCTATCTTTCCTCCAGTGAGTGTGTTTGGCTCCTTTATCAAAGATGAGATGGCTGAGTGTGTCTGGCGTTGTTTCTGCATCTTCTGATCTGTTCCACTGGTCCTCAAGTCTGTTTCTTTGCCAGTACCATGCTGTTTTTAACACAGTAGCTTTGTAGTATAGTTGCAGGTTGGGGATTGTGATACCCCCAGCCATGTCTCTGTTACCTAGAATTGCTTTTGCTATTCTGGGTCTCTTCTTGTTCCAAATGAATTTTTGGATTGTTTTCTCAAGGTCTATGAAGTATGCTGCTGTGATTTCAATTGGGATTGCATTGAATCTATATAGCAATTTTGGAAGTATGGCCATTTTCACTATGTTGATCCTTCCTACCCAGGAGTAGGGGATGTCTTTCCATTTTCTGATATCATCTTCCATCTCTCTTTTCAGAGTGCCATAGTTTTCAGAGAAGAGGTCTTTGATTTCTTTCATTAGGTTGATTCCTAGGTATTTCAGTTTTTTGGATGCTATTGTGAAAGGAATTATTTGCCCTATTTCTCTCTCAGTGAGTCTGTCATTGGTGTAGAGGAAAGCTATTGATTTTTGTGTGTTGACCTTGTAACCAGCTACTTGACTGAATTTGGTTATTAAGTCTAGAAGGCTTTTGGTGGAGTTCTTGGGGTCTTGTATATAGAGTATCATGTCATCTGCAAATAATGACAATTTGACTTCTTCATTTCCTATCTTTATTCCTTTTATTTCTTTCTCTTATCTAATTGCTGTGGCTGATGTTTTCAGAACTATATTGAACAAGAGTGGTGATAGTGGACATCCTTGTCTTGTTCCTCATTTTAGTGTGAAGGACTTCAGTTTTTGACCATTTAGTATGATATTGGCTGTTGGTTTTTCATAGATGGCTTCCATCAGTTTGAGGTAGAGACCATCTATTCCAATTTTGTTCAGGGTTTTTATCATAAATGCATGTTGGATTTTGTCAAATGCTTTTTCTGCATCTATGGAGATAATCATATGGTTTTTGTCCTTGGCTCTATTGATATAGTGTATTACATTGATTGATTTGCATATATTGAACCATCCCTGCATCCCTGGGATGAATCCCACTTGATCAGGGTGTATGATCTTCTTAATGATCTTCTGCATTCTGTTTGCCTTTATCTTATTAAGGATTTTTGCATCTATGTTCATTAGTGAGATTGGCCTATAGTTCTCTTTTTCAGTTGGGTCTTTCTCTGCTTTGGGGATCAAGATGAGGCTTGCTTCCAGGAATGAATTTGGGAGTATTGCTTCCCTTTGAATTTCATTGAAGAGTTTAAACAGTAGTAGCAGCCGTTCCTCTCTAAATGTCTTGTAGAATTCAGCAGTGAAGCCATCAGGGCCTGGGCTTTTCGTAGTTGAGAAGTTTTTAATTACATTTTCAATTTCATTGGTTGTTCAGAATTTTTAGGTCTTCTTCATTCAACTTTGGTAATTCATATGTATCTAGGAATCTGTCCATTTCTTCTGTGTTTTCCATCTTATTGGCGTATAGGTTCTGGAAGTAGGCATTGATGATCCTCTGGATTTCTGCTGGGTCTGTTGTAATCTCACCCTTTGCATTCCTAATTGCATGGATTTGGGCCTTTTCTTTCCTTTTTCTGACAAGGTTGGTTAAAGGTTTGTCAATTTTGTTGATTCTTTCGAAGAATCAACTCTTGGCTTCATTGATTTTTTGTATCATTCTCTTAGTCTCCATTGCATTGATTTCTCCTCTGATCTTTATAATTTCCTCCCTTGTATGAGCTTTGGGGTTGTTCTGCTCTTCTTTTTCTAGAAGCTTGAGGTTCAGCATCAGGTTGTTTAATTGGGCTTGTTCTGTTTTCCTAATATGCCTATTCACTGCTTTGAATTTCCCTCAGAGGACTGCTTTCATTGTGTCCCATAGATTCTGATATATTGTTTTGTCATTGTCATTTAATTGAAGGAACTGTCTGATTTCTTCTTTAATTTCCTCTGTGACCCATTGGTTATTCAGAAGTGTGTTGTTCAATTTCCATGTGTTTATGAAATTTTTTGAGTTTCTTTTGCTATGGATCTCCAATTTCATCACATTATGGTCTGATAATATACAGGGGATAACTTCAATTCTTTGCACTTACTTAAACATGTTCTATGTGTGAGTATGTGGTCTATTTTGGAGAATGACCCATGTGCAGCTGAGAAGAATGTGTATTCTGATTTTGTGGGGTGGAAGACTCTGTAAACATCTGTTAAGTTCATTTGTTCAAGAGTTCGATTGAGTTCTAGTATTTCATTACTTATTTTTAGTCTAGTTGATCTATCTATTTGTGACAGTGGGGTGTTGAGGTCCCCCACTACAATTGTATTAGTGCATATATGACTTTTCATGTCCATTAGTATTTGTTTTATATAGTTGGGTGCACTAGTGTTTGGTGCATAGATATTTATGATTGTCATCTCTTCCTCTTGGATTCTTCCCTTTACAAGGATGTAGTGTCCTTCTTCATCTCTCTTAATCAGTGTTGGTTTGAAATCTACTTGATCTGCCAAGAGGATAGCTACTCCTACTTTTTTTCGGGTTCCTGTCGCATGCAGTATTGTTTTCCACCCTTTAACTTTCAGTCTATGAGTTTTCTTTTGAATTAAGTGTGTTTCTTGTATGCAGTATATTGTTGGATCTTGCTTCTTGACCCATTCTGCCAGTCTATTTCTTTTGATTGGTGAGTTGAGACCATTAACATTGATGGTTATAACTGATATGCATTGACTTATCATTGTCATGACTTTTTCTTTTTGTTGGATTCTCCCCATTTGCATTTAATTTCTTGTTGTTCCTGATGGATTCATTGTGCTGGGCTTCCTGGGGCTGTGATCCTTGTTGTGCTTTCCTAGGATATTGTCTAAAATTTTTTGGAGTGCTGGTTTGGTATTCACAAAGTTCCTAAGGTGCTCTTTGTCATGAAAGTATCTTATTTCTCCATCCATTTTGAAAGATAGTTTTGCAGGGTACATCAATCTGGGTTGGAGGCTGTTTTCCTTTAGCGCTTGGAATACATCACTCCAAGCTCTTCTTGCCTTAAGGGTTTGCGTTTAGAAGTCTGCTGTGATTCTGATGGGCTTTCCTTTGTATGTGATTTGTTTCTTTTCTCTAACTTCTTGTAGAATTTTGTTCTCCGGTTGCATTTCCGGAATCATAGCTATTATATGCCTATGTGTAGATTTTTTTTTTGATCAAGGCTATTTGGAGTCCTATATGCCTCACTTATCTATACGTCAAGTTCTTTTCCCCTGCTTGGGATGTTTTCTGCCATCATTTCTGTGAACAGTTTTTTTAATGTCTCCTGTACACTCCTCTGTTTCTTCTTTGACTCCAATCAGTTTTAGGTTATTTTTCTTTGCATCGTCTAGCAGCTGCAGAATTGATTTATCGTGGTCCTTTACAATTTTAATGAAATTTTTCTTTTCCTGGTCACTAATTGCAATCTTATCTTCTATATCTGAAATTCTGTCCTCACATTGGCTCATTCTGCTGCATAGACATTCAGTGGAGTTTTTAATCTTCTGGGAATCTGTTTGCATCTGTTTTTGGATTCCATTTGTTTCCTATGTTGGGGTTCCATCATGTTCCTCAGCTCCTCTCTAGATTTACTAATCATGTCTTGCACTATGGTCACAATTTCTGTTGTTATTTGAGAAATTATTTCTGATTTCTATTTTTCAGATCCTCTTTTGTTAGTTTAGGGAGTCCAGGTGGTTGAGTATCAGAATGTTCCATCTCAAAGGGTTTCCATAGGTGATCTGGAAGTGTGGTTTTGAGGCTTGTTTACATGTCTTCTCATTTTTTGGGAAGGGTGGGTGCTGCTGGTGCCCTCTGGACTCACCTCCTTTGAGCTGGCAGCAGTGGTGTAGCAGCCAAGAAGCCTCTTCCTCTGTGCTGGGAGTGGTGGCATGTCAACCTTGAAGCCTTGTCCTCTGCACTGGGAGAGGTGTCCCTTTGACCCGGAAGCTTCCTCCTCTGAGCTGTGAGCAGTGGTACATCGGCCCAGAAGCCTCCTCCTCTGTGCTGGTAGTGTTGGTGTGTTGGCCTGGGAGCCTCTTTCTTTGTGCTGCAAGTGGTGGCACGTCAGCCCAGAAGCCTCCTCCTCTGTGCTGGGAGTGTTGGTTTGTTGGCCTAGAAGTCTCCTTCTCTGTCCTGGGAGCCCCTAGATTACTTTTATATTCACATTTCTTTGGTCCTTGACTGAGTGTTTTAATATTGCCAAAATTTGTCATAAGGTAAATAACATTAATTAAAATAAATTTATATACCTCATTTAAATAAATCTACCAATTTCAAAAAATTCAATTTTCTTTTATTTAAGCCAGGTATTTAAAAGAAGGGTATGGAGCTTAACTTAAGAATTTTTGAGTTTATCAAAAGGAAAAAAGAGATTAACTTTAAGAAAGGTGACCTAATCTTTAGCTACTTAATTTTCTTGAAGACAGATTGGTTGAAGCAATCCTTTTAGCTTTTTGGTAGGGGAAGGAACTACTCTTGCACATAGCATATCTCATGTGCCATACCTTGTTAGTATTCTTTACTGTATGAGTGTGTTATTAAACTTTTACTATCACTTGGATATGATTTTAGAAAATCAAATAGGCTATTTTTGAAGGGAAACTTGAAGTCTCATCTACATTACTGACTTGCAATAGAGGAGATATCCTTCATGGAGAGAGGAAAGCCATGCAAAAAGACTAAGTTGACAAATCAGCCACACAGCCACAGAAAAGCATCATTCTTTCCAAGTCACTATTGGGTCATCATATCCACAACTTAATATCGTGGTCACAAACCATGGCTTTAGATGTGATTGTGGCTGGGCTTGCCTATGTGTAGATTTTTTTAAATCAAGGTTAGTTGGAGTCCTATATGCCTCACTTATCTGTATCAAGTTCTTTCCCCCTGCTTGGGAAGTTTTCTGCCATTACTTCTGTGAACAGTTTTTTTATGTCACCTGGACTCCCTCCTATTTCTTCATTGACTCCAATCAGTCTTATGTTATTCTTCTTTGCATCATCTAGCAGCTGCTGGATTGATTTCTCATGTTCCCTTAGAATTTTGAAGCAACTTTTCTTTTCCTGGTCACTAATGCAATCTTATCTTCTATATCTGAAATTCTGTCCTCCCATTGGCTCATTCTGCTGTGTAACCATTCAATGGAGTTTTTAATCTCCTGCAAATCTGTTTGTATCTGTTTTATTGATTCTATTTGTTTCCTATGTTGGGATTCCATCATGTTCCTCAGATACTCTATTTTTTAAATCTGTGTCCTCTCTAGATTTATTAATCATATTTTGCACTATGGGCACAATCTCTTCTGTTGTCTGAGAAATTATTTCTGATTTCATTTTTCCCAGATCCTCTTTTGTTGCCAGTTCAGGAAATCCAAGTGGTTGAGTATCAGAGTGTTCCATCTCGTTTCCCTTTGGGGTTGCTTTAGGTGATCTGGAAGTCTGTTTTTGAGGCTTGTTTATGTGTCTTCTCATTTCAATGGCTGTCCAGGGGTGCTGCTGGTGCCCTCGGGCCTCACTTCCTCTGTGCTGAGAGCAGTGGTATTGTGGCCTGGAAGCCGCCTCCTCTGTGCTGGGAGCAGTGCTATGGTGGCCCAGAAGCCCCCCCCCATTAATTTAAAAATTTATTAAAGGATTTTCAGTAGCATAGCAAAGGGTAGGCACTAAAGTAATTAAGGGGAAAGGCATTAAGCTGGAAATATCAATATTGGCTCCCTAAAAGAGTCTTAGAAAAAGGAATGAACCTACAGAAGTATTTATTTTAATTAATCTTGAAAAAAGAGCAATCATAGGGAACAATACACAATTCAGAAAATGGTTGGAACCTCTTTTCAAAGAAATGAAATGGACCTATATTCTCTTAATAATAATTACTTATTACTCAAAGAGCAAGGTAATTCCTTATATCATTTTATTCTGAGAAAAAATAAAAAAGAATGGAGGTAATGATCATTGCAAGACACACTAAGAATGTTATTTAAGCTGCAACAAGTGCAAATGGCACTTAAATCAGTAAGAAAAGACTTGAGCACTACTATATATCTGAACTTCTAAGAAATTTAATTAAAAAATGAAATGTTTCAGTAGGGCAGATCTAGGGAAGTGAGTTCAACATTGCAACTTCAGAATAGATATTCTTAATAAGGCAAACCAAAAATTAAATTAACTAAATTAACAAGTATTAAATTTACAATTAAAAAATTAAATTAGCTAAATTAACAATTAAAAATCAAATAATACATTTTCCCATCACCAATAAGAAATTAGACTTGAAATATAGATCAGTCATATGGTGAAATAGCGTAATTTTGAACATCTGAAGAGCAAGTTACTATTTACAACAGTTCTAACAATCACATGTCTTTTCACTTGATTCCCCAATAATTTGAGGTGGACAAATATTTTTCTCCTCTCATTTTACTGATAGAATTTTACTTCCTAGAGGCTAAGTGATTTGCCCAAGGAATATAATTAGTGACTGGGGACTCAAAGTTCAAGTCTAGGTCTTGCTATCCAAAGTGGGGAGAGGGGAGGTCTATATACATTTTAAATAATAAGGAAAGTACATCTGCAACAGCATGCAGTAAGAGAAGAAAAATAGATACATTGCAAAGATTATTACCATTTTGAGTAACATAATGATCTGTAGTAACATAAAAATATGAGGGTCGGGGAGCGAGAGATGCCCACCCCATTCTTGACCTTGTCTTTCAGGTGGGATGTGACAAAGACCTGTAACCACTTTAAAGTCCTAGAAATCCAACCAGTCACTCACTCAGTTTATTCTAACTGACTCTGAGGACTTCTGGTAGCAAGTCAGGTTTAAACACAGAGACAGAGAGAAGTGATGAACTTGATTTAATTTATATAAATACATAGACGAGAACATTATGATGAAGCACTTTTGTCAATAAGTATAATTTTTATATATGATGGAACAAAAGCAAAGTGTGTCCTTACATGTGCAAGTCCTTGCAAACTATTCTTGCCTAAGAGTGTTATCTGGATAAATAAGACACTACTATTACTTAGACCTGATACTGCCTGTGTTAGTCAATTTTCCATTATTGTAGCAAGTACCTGAGATAAATAAGCTTACATAAAGAAAAGGTTTACTTTGGCTCACAGTTTTGGAGCTTTCTGTTCATGATTGGTTGGGTGTGGTGAGGCAGCAGTTTCAGGGTAAGATTTTTTTTTTTTTTTTTGGTACCGGGGATTGAACTCAGGACCTTGTGCTTGTGAGGCAGGTGTTGGAACCACTGAGCTAAATCCCTGACCCCTTAGGGTAAGATTTTTAAAAAGTTAAGATTTCACCTACATATTTTAGGTCATATATATATTTTTTTGGTACCAGGGATTGAACTCAGGTCCTTGTGCTTGCAAGGCAGGCGGCAGAACCACAGAGCTAAATCCCCGGCCAGGTCATATGTATTTTTATAGGATGTACCTGGAGAGGCATGTATAAGCAAATTTGATTAAAATTAAGTGTTAAAAATATACAACTTTACACTTTTGTATGCACACACAACTGTATACTGCTATATGTTGTGCAGACCTGCAGGAATGTCTGGTGCATTAACTGTCTCTGCAGCCTCTTAAGTAGCCTAGCAATGAAACAGCTCACAGATTCAATGTTTCATGTAACTGAGGACTCCCAAGGTATTGAAGCTGTGGCATCTAAGAAAGAATTCCCCTAAACTGTAGGCACCTATGATTGGGACTGCTTGATACATATATCTAAAATACTATTCCTCTATGAGCAGCCACTTTAATACATATTTCATTAAAACAGAAGAATTCCAATGGTGAAGTCCCTTTGCTGTATGTTCCCGATGGGATATCCCACTCAGTGGTCCAAGCATATGTTTCAATGGGAAGCCAGGAAGGCAGGAACCTGGTCCTGCTGACCCTATTCCCAAGAGTTCCAGTACACCAAACGATGTGTTTAGTGTCCACTCTGAGCCCTTTATATGAAGAGGATGCTGTCTTATTCTAGATCCTGGAGACATTATGTCTCCACAAACAGCTGGTTTGTGTAGATGGGAAGGCAAACTCTGTCCTATGGCTGCAGCATTAAAGTTTCTGTCATGTAGCAGAGGAAAATTTGTTATTTTATTCATATGTTTTAATTATTTCTGCCATCAAGTTAACAAAGCTCTAAAATCAAAGTAACAAAGATGTTTTGAAAATCTTGTATAATGAATTCCACCCATATTGTCCTATTCACAGAATTTCAAAGACAACTATGCTATTTACTTTTCTTATTATTTTCAAGGGAAAAACTTAGATCTCTTTCTCCCCAGGTTGCCTAAATAATGGTGATGTATTTTCTCTCTAATGGCATAGAGCAAGGCTGCCTTCTGCCGGCTTTATTGATCAGGTTTGCGTTACTGGTGGTGGCTTGTTTGAAGTGGATTTTTGTACGTGTGTATTTGAGGTGGAGTTCATGCGAAGAGACAGGTAGAATGGTCCTCTGGGTTCTCACTGTGACCAAAAAGGTTTTATCTTGCTTTATTTCAATCTTCCTATTTTTTAGGGGAATGAAAATAGCACTCAAAAGTCTTGGTTCACTTTGTAGTAGGTCCAGTTGTTGAAGATCAAATAATAAGAAAGCTTCATGACATTACCAGGGGCCATAGAACTACATTTATGTAATTATAAGGACTAACAGCATTTACAACATTTATTATTTATTTATTTATTTTTGGTACTGGGGATCGAACTTGGGTCCTTGCGCTTGCACAGCAGGTGGCGAAGCCACTGAGCTAAATTTCCGGCTCTACAACATTTATTTTTGATAGAAACTCCAAACGCTTATTAAAGCACCCTGACACCACTTCTCGGACTTTTGGCTAAGATCAAGAGTAAAGCACCCTGACCCTGTAATTAGTTAGTCTGGATACACGTGATGCTGGTAACTACTACCTAGAAATATTCTGAATATTGTCTTTAAGGAAAAATGGTTTTAAAAAAATGGATAGTTATGTGAGAAAGAATAGTATCACAAATAACATAAAACAATACAGACCTGAGATAAATATGTCAGAATATACTACATGCATCTATATCTATATCTCCTACATGACATCTGCTTTCTTCCTTCTACTCTGTAACAGACAATATTGTCAATCTTTTCTTTATATTGAGGAAAACAATTAGTAATGACATAATTCTAGTGATCCTTTGGAGAGAAATCTTGATAAAGCTGACCAGGAGTGGAAACCTATAGTTACGCGTAGTCTTGGTGGCACAAGATAAAGGAGGAATAGCCTAGGGAATGGGGGCAGGGTCCACTAGCTATATCTCTGCTCTATGGTTCTAGCAAAACCAATCTTAGGTAAATAATACCAGTGAATAAAGAGGTAGATCCTGAAGATGAATAAGTGAAGCCTGGAGACTCAAATGAGTTAACAAAAGCTCTGCATCCAATAGAACAAGGAGCAAAATGCTAGGCATTCTTGTTTTTCCTGCAACTTCTAGCCATCAAAAATTTTTGTGTATAGTTTTTCCTGAAAGGGTTATTAGAATATCCAAGAAGATGAGGAAAGAGGAAAGTGGTAAAAAGGTATGTGCTACATAGGGGTGGGAAAAACTGAATTGCTGCATGATAGGTTGAGTTCTTCCAGAGCTATCTATGATAAAGAGAATGGACAATTGGGTATTTTTTTCTCTTGCATAATTATTGCGTAGATGATGGCTGGGACAAGAAACATTGTTACTGTGGAAATCATGAAAAAGAACTATTACTGAGAATCATTTATAATGAGATGTTACTTCAGGTTATGAAAAATTTGATAAATGATTACAAAGACCAAAGACTTAAATGACAGAATTTTTTTTTTTTTGGTACCTGGGATTGAATTCAGGACCTTGTGCTTGCAAGGCAGGCACAGTGCCACTGAACTAAATCTCTGGCCTGACAGATCTTGTTAAATGATGTATCTATAGTAAATACCAGTATCTTGCTAATTAATATGTCTTGCTTGGGCATATTGAATATGTTATCTGTAATCTATTTGATGTTATTAAGTCAGCATTCTGTAAGAGGTATTTCCCTCCTGGCTTTGGTACTTTCTGCCCACTACTAACCTGAATTTTTCTTATAGTCATTCCTAGGAGATATTCAACAAAATTTTTTAAATACATTGATCTCAAGCCCAATCCAATGTTTATTAATTTGTTAGCAAGGTAATGAATGAGTGGTCTGGAAAGGATATGAAAATGGAGGAGTGTGAGTTGGCAAGTGATGCTTATGTAGGCAGTTTTTAAGAAGTATAAAAAAGTGGTTAAATTTTAAAGTTCACTAACAGGACTGAGGATGTAGCTCAGTGGAAGAGTGTTTGGCTAGCATGAGTAATGTTTGAGGTTCAATCCCCACTACTGCCCCCTCCCCCAAACCCCTCCAAACCCTCAAAAGCAATCCCTTGCCAAATCCCAAAGATGCCAAAGGTAACCAAAAGATTGAATCCACACCAGTTATTGAGAAGAAAGTCCATGGTAGGATGGTCTGAGACAAAAGGCATATCATCAGGGGTGTCTCTGGCTAAGGGAAAACACTTCTCAGAAACAAATGACAAGAGGCAGAAGTATGGCCAGTAGTGGGAATAGCAAGGTTGTGCCCTCAAGTCACACAAGGGCTAACAACAAGACAGTACAAATGACATTGAGCCCACTGGGGGCTGGCTGCCAGGTAACAAAGATTTGAATTTTAGGGCTGGAGATTTAGCTCAGTGGTGCTACCGCCTGCCTCGCAAGCACAAGGTCCTGAGTTTGATCCCCAGTACAAAAAAAAAAAAAAGACTTGAATTTTAAGTTGCTCAAAGCCAGTGGTTTTTCTGAAAGACAGACAAATCTGCCCATTTGTTAGCTTTGGAACACATAGTATTTTTGTCTGTTTGCTTTTTGAACTCCCTTAAACAAAGGGTCCTTGATATCCCTGAAAATGACTAAAATAAAATATAGTGAGTATTCTGTTTCAGCTCCAACTGGTCGGAACAACTGGTCTGACACTATCTGGCGTACTGAGGTTCAGACCTGGTGCTAACCCCCTGGAGTTAGTGCAGACCCCATAAGTGAAGGGTGCCATCCTCCATAGGACTTCTCTCAATCTATATGCCAGAAGTCATAAGTCCACAGGCCATCACACTTTTGACCCACAAATTTGGGAGTTCCCACAACTCCTTCAGGTAAAATAATTTGCCAAAATGACTCACAGAACTCAGGAAAGCAGTTTTTTTTTTTTTTTTGGTACCAGGGATTGAACTAGCACTTTTTTAAAAAAAAATGATTATAGCTTTTCTACAAAGGACACAGATCAGGAAAAGCCGAAGGAAGAGACACATGGTCCCAGGCAAGGACTGGAAAGATCTGGAAGTGTAGCATGTGTTCCCTCTCCTATGAAATCAGGGTGAAATCACCTTCCCCACACATCAATATGTTCACCAACCAGGAAGCTCCACTGAGCTTTGGTGTTCAGAGTTTCTGCTGGTGCCTCATTTTGTAGGTGTAGCTGATTAAAGCATTGGCCAAGTAATTGAACTCAATCTTCAGGCCTTCTCTCCTCCCCAGCAGTTAGGCTGAGCTGATCTAATGTTGCTCAAAATCCCAGCTGTCTGATCACATGGTGGGCCTCTCTGGTGGACAGCCATCATTCTGAAGCTCTCTAGGGGCTCACTATGAGTCCCTGCACTGGCATAACCTCACGTGTGATTGGGGGCTCATGAATAATGAAGACATGTCTATCAATTGGGAAATTACAAAGGTTTTAGATGCGCTGTGCAGGAACCTAGGACAAATAACAGAGAAATTCTTTATTATACAACAGCATGAGAACACAGCTATTGTGGGTGTGCTCTTATATAATGAACTTTATTTATTTTTTTATTTTATTTATTTGTTTAGTTTGGTACCAGGGATTGAACTTGGGACCTTGCCCTTGCAAAGCAGGCGGCGGAACCAGTGAGCTAAATCCCCAGCCCTATAATGAACTTTAAACCATATACAGGGTGTTCTGATTTGTTTTCCAAACTGGAACCAGAGTGATCTTTTCAAAACACATGTCCAGTTATGCCAGCCCCTACTTAAATCTTACAGTGGTCTCCCATTAACCTTAGGAGGAAGAGGGAAACCCCGACCAGGTCTCCCAGGTCCTGTGTGGTCCAGCTCCTGTCCTTGTGTCTATCCTCACTTGACATACTTCTCTCCCCTTGCTCTCAGGAGCAGCCTTCCTTTCTTTCTTTTTCTCTGTCTTTCTTCCTTCTATTTTTTTTTTTTCAGTACTGGGGATCGAACTTGGGACCTTGCGCTTCCGAGGCAGGTAGCAGAACCACTAAGCTAAATCCCGGGCCCCTCCCCTCCTTCTTTTCCTTTCTTTTCTCTTTCTTTCTTTCTTTCTTTCTTTCTTTCTTTCTTTCTTTCTTTCTTTCTTTCTTTCTTTCTTTTCTTCCTTCCTTCCTTCCTTCCTCTCTCTCTCTCTCCTTCCTTCTTTCCTTCTTTCTCTTTTTTCATTTGCGTTTGTTTTTAGATGTGGTCTTCCTATGATGCCCAGCCCGGTCTTAAACTCATGGGCTCAAGTGATTTGCCCCCCTCAGTCTCCTGGGTAGCTGGGAATACAAACATGTAACACTCTTCCTGGCCCGCTTTCGGTTTTTGGAGTGTGCTTGTACTTGCTGCTTTGGCCCCTCCCCTTGTTTGTTCTGTGCCTAAATTTCTTGCTGCCCAAGTTCTTTTTTGGTCTATGTGCTTCTGTAGCACCTTAGATCCTTTCCTTCACTCCATCCTTGCTTCACTTCATCTGCTTTCCTCTTAGCTTTAAGTTCTAAGGTGAGCTGTTTGTATTCATGGTTGTCTTCCTGCTCCAAACACCCAAGGTAAGTCCCTGGCCTACAGAAGATGTTCAGTATACCTTTGCTGAAGGAGTCAATAAAGTTTATTATTTGGTTTCCAATTAATCTCCAGGGAATTGGCAAAAACTTTATCTAAAGAGTAGTATGTGCTCTGCTTGGATTTCCCTTATTCTTTTGTTTTCCAAGTTCAGCTTATTTCTATTCTTTGTACCTGACATTATTCTTGTTCCATCTCAGTCTGCACAGGGCTCCATCTGATGTCAGGGCCTTTGCTTATGCACTTGCTCAAAACTTGTTTTTCCAGAGTCTTTATTAGTTGTAATCCTGAGGAGACTCTGCTGTGTTCTCCAAAATGCCTGCTGTCATTTTATTAGTCCTGGGCTGAGTCTGGCTCTGTATTTTGGTGATTCCACCTGTGTTGCTACTCAAGAACCCTGTGTCTTTGTGCCCTCTCCCAGCCTTCTCTGTGAGCTGCTGCACTGTTCTGGGCTGTTTCTCACCTTAGTTTGATAGATCCCACGTGACCCATTAGGTCTCTCCTGGCTGTAGCCACCCACAGGGTTTTTTCTGTTCAATGTCACCTACTGTCGAGTGAATTAGTCTTGGTGAGTATAAACTTTCTATTGGAAGAATACAGGAAACATACACAGAGGAATTGAGTGAATTTGCCTGAGAAGATACAGCTAGTTAGTAAAATCACTGGAATTAGAATGCCAGCTTCCAGACTTCATATATAAGTTTTCTTTCCACTCTCCTGAATTGGCTCACATTTATGAGCAAAGGAATAGAAAATTTTGTTGACTATCATTCTGCCTATCAACTTGTGCAGAATCATAGCGAACTACTTGTCCAATTAGTATCACTTCATTTGATTCTTGGATGCAGAAATGGGAAGAAGCAACGGATAGCAATAATCTTGACTTTTCTTCACTTTCCCCTTCAGAGGTTCTGAGCAAAATGTGCAAGGAATTCAGATCATCCAAAAGCTCCAATTAAAGGGAACTTGGGCTGCATATTCAGATGCGAGAGTTGTCACCAGTCATCCAAAGCGTTCCCTTCACTGCCTACTTTGTAAAAAGTGGCTGAAAATTTATTCATATTAGGCACTAACATGTCCATACCTTCAGTTTTTAATAAAATAAATAGAAAGATATCTCAGTATTCCCATCTGAAGTCAGGTATTACAATATAATATAAATATTCTAAAATGTCTTATTTATGCACATCACAAATTTTTTCATGAAAGATTAAATATAGATAAAATTCAAGAAACATACATTTTAGGATTCTATATGATTAAAAGAAAAAATATGCAGAGAAAGTTTCTGGCTCTTCAGTAGATCTGATGGATACTTGAGTCCTTCTCTTGATCATCTTGGTTTTTTTGTTTGTTTGTGTTTGTCAACCATTCTTATATTGAAATGAATAAAATGATGATGATTAACCCAAAATAGATCATCTGATGAAGAGGAAGAATGATCAAGAAGCCCTGTCCTCTTAAAACATCATTTTAAAGACATTTTGGGTCTGCCTGTCATGCTTTTGCATTGGGAGGCTCAGGTGTTCCTGCCGTATATACCAGTTTCCTTAGTTCACGCTTCACAAAGCCACAGCCATTGTGTTTCAGGAATTGGAAGAGTGTTTCCCATTCTAATGAGAATACAACCAGGCTTTGTATTTAGAACTCCAAACAGAATTCTTCAAAACAGACCTCAAAACTGATTGGAGCATGCTGACAACTATTTTTTTCTGTACTGGGAGTCCAACCCAGGGACCCATATGCATGCTAGGCAAGCTACACTCCACCCCCATGCTGACAACTGCAGTCAGAATTCTTTCCCCCAGTAAGCAGCCCTGTGTACCACAAGGCACTGTCTTCCCTAGGTGCATTTCTAAGTCTTTATGTTTTGTTTCCTCAGTCTTTTCGTGTCACCAAAGGAGGCAGGGAACAAAGCAGTTTAGCTTCTTTTCCCTTTCCTCTGTTGGCTCCTATACTAGGGGTCATTTCTTTGTCCCTACAGACCCATTTTCTACTCCACAACTCCGTGCTACAGAGGCTGATTAAATGCATGTCAACAAACTTTCTGACTTCTGGCTGGGTTTGGCTAACAGAAATCATCAGTGGAAGATGGGAGCAGGTGTAGAGTGTAGTGGAAGTATTAGTGTAGCTCAGTCCCTTCTGAATTCAAGACATGTGACTGCATCCCACTTCAATGGCGAATTATAGACATGTGACCGCATCTCTCTTCTATAGTTGACCCTTTTTTACAGCTGCTCTCTCTAGGTGCCCAGAGTCTCCCTTCTATGAGACCCTCCAGACCTAGAGATGGGAACTAAGGGACTACACTATCCGTTGCTGATTTCCCAAGTCTTGCCCACACCTTTGCAGATATAGTAGTCCCTTTATTAAAATCTCCTCAGCCTAACTTGCACAAGCCAGTGAACCATCAGATTTTTGCTGGGACTCTGATTGATAAGTTTTTGTTTGCTTCTCTGTCACCTTTTCCCCTTCTTACTATGTTGTCTTCTTTTCCTTTGTCCCTTTCCTCTCCAATTTCTTCCCTCTCTACCATTTTTTTCATATCCACATCTTTTTCTGATCTTCATTTTTCTCTCTGGCATTTATAGCCCTGTTTTTTCCTTACAGCAGCACTACATTTATTTACCTTATTTGGTAATAGAGACGAGCTTCAATTAATGAAAAGCTTAAATAATTAAAAAACGCGACAGAAGATATTGTTGCTGCTGGGAATATAAAGTGGCACAAACACTTTGGAAAGCAGTTTGGTAATTTCTTAAAAAGTAGAATACACACATACCATATGATCCAGGCAGTCTCTTTGTAGGTATTTATCAAAGAAAGTTGAAAGCCTATAAGGACTTTTATGTGACTGTTCATAGCAGCTTTATTTAAGATAACCTCAAAATGGGAAAAAACCCCAGATCTCTACCAACAGGCAAATGTATAAACAAATTGCAGTGTATCTACGCAATGGAACACTACTTAGTGGTAGTTGTAAAAGATAATGATATACACAAAAACATGGATGAATCTCAAAATAACTAGACTGAATGAAAGAAGCCAGACAAAAAAGAATGTATATTGGATGACTCCCTTTATATAAAACCGACTATCTTATAGAGACAGGAAATAGATCAATGGTTACCTAAAAGGCTGGGAACTTAGAAATAGCTAGGAGTCAGGGGCTATAAGTTGCATGAGTTAACTTTTGCAGGTAATGAGTATGATAACTTTTGACTATGGCTTCATGTGTTATACATAGGTCAACACATCAGATAGTGCAGTTTACACATGGGCAATTATTGTGTTTCAGCTATATCTCAATAAAGCTGTTAAAATAACACACAATAGACTGAAAGATAGTATATTAGTTTTCCATTGCTATTCTAACAACTCACCGTAATTTAGTGGCTTAAAACAATACAAATTTATTCTCTTACAGTTTGGGAGGTTAGAAGTCAGAGATCAGTAGGCTGAAGTCGAGGTGTCAGCAGCTCTGGTTTCTTTTGGAGGGTCTTAGGGGAGAATTTATTTCCTTGTGTTTTTCAGTGCCATTTGTGTTCCTGTCTTGTGGCACCTTTCTCATCTTCAAAGTGCACCACTCCAGTCTCTGCAGCATGTTACCTTCTACTCTTGTAGTGAAACCACCTTCTCCTCTCTTCTCTCTCTTGTAAGTATACTTGTGATTACATCTAGGGCCCACCCAGATAACCCAGAATAATCTCCTTGTTTCAAGATTTTTAACTTAATCACAACTGTAAAGTCCTTTATGTCACATAAGAAAATATTCACAAGCTCAAGGGATCAATGTGGGTACCTTTGGGACCATTATTCAGCTTATCACAGGTGGTGAATTGTTCACTCTGCAAAAATGCTTATTGCTTAGTATCTGGGAATGGCTTATCTCTTTCTGCTTTGCACTGAGATATTTATAAGTAGCCTTGGCTCTTGAAGAGAAGGGAGTAACTTCCCAGATTTGATACTATCTGGAAAAGCTCACTGTGTGGAAATTATTAGCTTTGTTATTTCTTGTGTGGGATTATAAATCATTCTCAGTGCAGCAGACTAAATGTTTTAAGCCTGCTCTCACATAGGCCAGCTTCTTCCTGAAGAAAGGTCTTAGGCAGCTAGGGGAAAGATGACCACTTTGTGGGAAGCTAATCCTTATCTTATGGGATTCAGTCTGCCTTTTGTTAACTCATCTTTAATCATAACCATGGTCTGACCAGTGAGGCACTGGGAAAAATCCTCACTACCTGCTTACTCTGTGGAAAGCAAACAATAGGGCTTGTATGTAGAGCCACTTTTAAGGAGACTTTGAGGTTGATTCCCAAAGGAGGACAGACCCGTGGGCTTTGTTACCCCAGACCCTGGCCTTGATAATCCTTCTCAGAGGGGCAGGGAGAATGGAGATTAAGGTGTATATGCTGGGGAATCGGGTCAGAGAGACTTTTCTTCTTGAGAAGCCCTGTGGGAGCAGCAGATGGAGTTAGAATGATGCTGTTGTTGCCCACACCCTCTGGGGTGGCCACCTCATACCTAAACTGGCCCCCATACCACAAAAGCCCCGCTTTGGGCAGGGGATTTAGCTCAGTGGCACCATGCCTGCCCAAGGTCTTGAGTTCGATCCCTGGTATAGGAAAAAAAAAAAAAAGACCCAGTTTGTGGAAGCCTCCCTGTCCAATCCAAAAGTGTCTCCATAATGGGTGTTCTCTAGAGTCATAAACAAATGAGAAACAGAGGACTTGAACGTAGACCACTGTAGCTACTGATTGAGCTTTTGGGGCTCATAAGATGATTGTAAGGCTGTAAATTGAGGAAAATAGCCCACATTTCAAAACACTTTCCTGAAGTCAGGGACTGTCCTATTTGTTCTTACTTGGTGCTCCAATAGGCTTAATTTCCTCCACACAGTGCGAGGTCTGGGGACTTCATTACCTTTCCAGAGCAAAGGTCAAGTGAGGGAGCCTGGCCAAATGAAGTGTAGACACAGCTGAAGTTTCTTCCCTCGCCTGAAGGGGTCAGTAAAGGCCCAGGTAGAGGGGAGACATCTTGACTGGGAGGATAGAAAAAACGTCCCTAATAGTAAGTCAGGCCCCATGGGACAAATCCTGCCTAGCTATTTGTGTTTTTTCTCCCTGGATATTGACAAATTCTCCCACAGAATTCTGTGCTTGGCTGAGGATACGGGGGTAGGCCCTGGTTGTTGAAAATGGGAGTATGTTGTGGAATACAAGAAAAGGAATGGATCCAAGGGCCTGGATTGAAGGAGTTACAAGGGGTCTTTTAAGAAATCCTTGGGATGTCTGTGTCCTAGCCAGAGCCTGCAATCCACCCATCAAAGCTAATAACTTCCACATTAAATGAAATTATGGATGAAGGATGGAAATGTAGGAAACAGACTAATGGTTCTAATGTTTTTTTCCAATCTTTCACTTCTCAATAAAGTGCAGCCATTTGACTCCTTGTTTATGCACTATAAAAATAATGATTCCTCTGAGAAGCTGTGAGCAATGATCATTGTGCTCCTCTTTGTTTTGTGTCTAGTTGGGTGGGGTCAGGCAGAAGAAACTATGGTAGAGAAGGGCAGTAAGTAACAGTCTGCCCCTTAGATAAGCATCTCACTTTCCATCTAGTCTTTAAGGTTGTCACATTTTCAATACTCAATATTTTGATTTTAAAATACAAAAAATATTACAAGAATACATTCTTACTATTAAGACCAGAGGGAAAACAAAAGGCTATTTATGCTTTATGCGTCTTCTCATTTCCTCAGAAATATCTACCACTGTTACTTTGGGAGAGTATCCTTCTTTCCTTATGTAGTGCTTTAAAATTATGCCTGCAACTATTTGATACTATTTCCTTCAAAAGGTGAGCCTAGTTCTCTTCACCTAGAGTGTAGGGTGTACTTAGTGGCTCACTCTTAAGGCATAGAGTATGGCAGGAGTGATATTTTATAATACCTGAGATTAGAATATAAATAGGGTTGAGGCTTTGTCCTCTGGCTTGCTCTTTCAGACCACCTACTCTGGAAGAATCAGATGCAATGTTATAAGGACACTCAAGTAAACCCTAGGAGAGGCTTATGAGTTGAGGAACTGAGGTCTCCTGTCAACAGCTATATGAGTGGGCCATAAAAACGTCACAGGGATAGATTCTGCCACATGTGATGAATAGGCTCCCAGATGCCAGGGAAACTCTGCAATTCAGGATTCCCAAGGAGAGGAAGATGAGTAGAGGACAGAACACATATTTGTATATTGAGAAAGAATACCTGTAGATTTATGTAACAGGTATGTCTAGTTTCCATAGCTTGAGTTGTGTGGTGGTTGCTGACATTTGCTGATCACCCTTCAAAATTAGGGGATTTATTATACCAGCAGCTGGTAGTGCTGCAGGCAGGAAGCCCTCAACCATCAACACCCTCAAGGATTTCCTAAACTGAAGAGAGCCTTCATGTGCCTCCATCTCAGCAGTCTACATCTAATGATGGATTAATGAGTAGTATAGAGCACAACCCTTTCACTCTAACCCAGGAGTGCTCCAAACAGTCATCTCATCTTCAGAACTCCCTGCAAGATTGGCTGAGGCATTCCAAGGTGATTGCATCGCAACTGAACTTCATCCTCTGCCAAACTCCACTTCTTTTTCTTTCCTGGTGATATTGATACCAAAAGCACCCTCTGAATGTTAATCTCTGTCTTGGAGTCTGCTTCCTGAGAAACCCAATCAGTATAGCAGAGGACAGAAATATTCCAAGAAAGCAATAAGATAGTATCTTAGAACTTGATTACCAGCCACACAGCTAGCGTCACTGGTGGTAGGTGGAGCACTAACAGCCTGTGGCAGAAAATGGAGGGAGGTGGTGCACGGTTTGTTAGTTGCAAGTTGTGATGGTGATATTGTGGAAGGGAATGCATTACATGGTACAAGGTATCAGACATTTGAGGCTTCTGGGGATCCAAAAGTCTAATGTCCACCTCATTGTGTAAAATATGTTCGATCCATCATTAAAAGCCACCAAAATCTCTAAAAGTCACCAAAACAATTTCAGCGTTGCTGAAAAGTCCAAGTCTAAAATGTCCTCTGAAACTCATGGCAAACCCTTAGCTGTGAGCCCCTGTAAAGATAAAATGAAAGTTAAACATTTCCAGCAGAGAATGGCATAGGGCAAATGTTCCTATTCTAAAAAGGAGGAGTGGGGTAATAGAAATTGAACCAAAGTAAGTTTAAAACCCAGCAGAGCAAGCATTAAATCCTGTAACTACATGGCCAGCACCCAGAGCAGGTAGTGGTGAGTTGTGAGCTCCAAAGGGCTTGGGCTGTCCTGCTGCTGTGGACTTGCTGGTTGCAGCCCACATGGCTTCTCTTTTGGTCTGGCTTTGCTTACTGAATGTGGCTTTCTTCGGAGGACATTATATGTTCCTGGCATCTCCAGCTTCCTGGGGTCTCCACTTTACCTTTGACTTCATTCTCACAGCTTTAAGCACTGCCCTCTTGTGGGCTTCTGGCAGGGACTGTGACCCTGTCACACATTTTCGCCTGGTCTCCCAGGCCTTCCTCTGAAGTGGAACCCTTTATGATCCCATAACTTGCATTCTGCGTGCTTGAAAAAAATCAAACACCACATGAATGGTGCCAAGGTATGCTGCCCGCTTCAGGAATAGCTGGGACCCTTGGACCATGGAAGCAGCCACCTCCATGCAGTGCTTGGATGACTGAACTCAGGCATTCCTCTAATAGCCACAGATGTTGAACATTTTTTCATGTATTTGTTGACCATTTGTATTTCTTCTTCTGTGAAATCTGTCATTTCTCTTGCTCATTTCTCGACTGGGTTTTTAATTTTAGGAAGTTTAACTTTTTTGAGTTCTTTGTATATTCTAGACATCAGTCATCTGTCTGAGGAGTAGCTGGGAAAATTTCTTTTCCATTTGTAGGTTGTCTCTTCACTCTACTGATTGATTCTTTTGCAGTTCAGAAGCTTTTTAGTTTGATATAATCCCATTTGTTGATTCTTGCTGTTATTTCTTGTGCAATTGAGGTTCTGTTTAGAAAATCCTTTCCTATACCTATGTGTTCAAGTGTTTTACCTATTTTATCTTCCAGAAGGTTTAATGTTTCTATTTTCATGTTTAGATCTTTGATCTATTTTGATTTTAATTTAGTATATGGTGAGAGATACAGGTCCAGTTTCATTCTTCTGCAAACAGAAACCAGTTTTCTCAATACCACTTGTTGAGTAGACTATCTTTCCTCCAACATATGCTTTTGGTTCCTTGTCAAAGATCAAATAGTTGAATGTGTCTGGGGAGGTTTCTGTATCCTCAGTTCTGTTCTGTTGATCAATGTGTCTGTTTTTTTTTTTGTTCCAGTTCCAGTTTTTTTTAATCATTATTGCTTTGTAGTATAGCTTGAAGTCTAGGCTCTGTATCTGAATGGGTTATGTTTAGTTAAAAAAGATGTGTGTGTGTGTGTGTGTGTGTGTGTGTGTGTGTGTAAAGGAATGGAAGGAAAACACCCTTGGTTGCACTCAGTTAAGGAGATACCAAATACAAGTGGATACACTCTTCAGTATTCTCTTCAGAGCCATGCCGAACACTTGTAGTAGGGCATCAACCTGTTTCTGGGATGGCAGGGTCAGGGGAATTTTGGGCATCAGTTGAGCTCTCTGCCTTCAAGGAAGCAGTGGCTTTTTGGTCCCTCCTTTTTCTCTCCCTCTTTGTGGTTCCCTCTCAGAGGCCTCAGCCGTGGGCCTGCCATCTGGTCTCAGCGATATTCCAGCTCTGTTGTGATGTTGTAGTAAACTTACCAGTGAAAAGGACTCATGTCTTCATTTCAGGAGTCTCTTTGTTTCTATGTGTGTGGGAGAAAAATATGTTTATGTGTGTTTGGATGCTTGGTAGCATCCAAGAATGATATATTGAATGGTGTTGTGGCTCCATTTGCCTGCAGTCTGCATCCAGGCCCTGATTCAGCTTAATATCTTTTAATATATTGGCATTAGAGAAGGTCACTTTGAGTGGATCCCCCATGATTGAGTCTTGGTGGCTTTAAAGAAGAGAGAGACAGACCAGAAGAGATACAAAGAGGCACACACTCTGACTCTTACCATGTGATACCCAGCACCTCCTCAAGACTCCCAGCAAGGCCATCACCAGAGGCTGATGCACCTGTTTTGCTTTATGTGCCTGTCTCTTTGACTAAACTCTAAGTCTCACCCCTGCTGCTCCTGCAATCCCCAATCAGATGGATAGCGCCTTAAGGTCATAGCTAGTATTTTATATTCTCTGATGTCAACTTTGCACATGATTGGCAGTTGTTTCTTATTTGAAGTTTCTTGGCTCTCTCTTCAGAATCACATCTCTGTGTTCAGAGCTGTCCTCTAGAGATGCTTGAGTCATTTATGGGTTCATGACAAATGTGGGTTAGGACTCAGGGAGTAAAAGCTGAGATTCAGCTGGAGAAAGATGCAGCAGAAATGCCCGCTCTCTATTAAAATAAACCCCTGTCACCTATGGAGTTTAGGGTATTATAAGGCTTTTAGGAATTCTTGCCAGGCACTAGGTCAAAGACTAATATTGAACAGAAGATGCTCCTACCTTCTCTATTGCTTAGGAAATTACGAAGGTTCTAGGAGCTCTCTCCGAGCACTGGGAAAGAAGACCAATACAGATATTTCTCATTATATCACAATACCACAAGCTGATATTCACCCCTATGTCTCTGACATGTTATAAGCCAAGAAATCATACAACTATATAATGAGATATGTTTACATAAAGGTATTTATATGCTGTCTGCATCTCATAGCTTGTTTCATGTCATTTCTCAGGTAACTTTCTGTAGGAGCACACAGTATTTACCTTACTGAGCAATAGTTCTGCACTTTTGGACTGAAGGAGCTCAGGAGAATACTGGGATAATCGCAACCATGTTTCATCCCTGCAGTAAACCTAATGCCCAAGTGGGCTTTGGTCATCAAGTTGTGAAAGATGATTCATAATGAATCTTGCCATTGAGTGGCCTGGGCTCCATGGTCAGTAGAACTTTGCTCTTCAGCATCTTTAGGAATTAGAAGGCTAGCAAACAAGAAGGCACAGAAACCCATGTCACACTGACACCGTGGATGGAGGCTCTATGGAGGTCACTCCCAATCTTTCCACCTTGTAGGAGGAATTGAAATAGTTTTGAGATCTCAAGGAATCCCTGCATAAATATAACCATATCCACAGCCATGGTTTGTGATCATAACATTAAGTTGTGGATATGATCACCCAACATTGATTGTCAGTGTTATGTTGGACAGAGAATAATATTTTTCTATGAGTGTGTGGCTGTTTATCAGTGTAATCTTTTTTTATGTGCTGCCCCCATGAAGGATGTCTCTTCTCTGTGAGTTAGTACTATAGGCGATGAGATTTTCAGTTTTCCTTTAAAAATACCCTACCTGATTTAAAAAATCTTAGTGGGCCTAAAAGTTTAATCACACATTCATACTGTAAGAAATGATAATGAGGTGTGGCACATGGGCTATGGCATATGCAACAGTAACTCTTTTTCCCACTGAAAGCTAACAGGTTTGTTCAGCCAATCTATCTTGAATAGAATCAGATAGCTAAAGATTAGGTAACCTTTCTTAAAATTAATCTAGTTCTATCTTTTTAATAAATTTTAAAGACTCTTAAGACAGGTGCCATATACTTCCCTTCAATAGCTGGATTAAACCAAAATGGAATTGAAAATTTGAAAGGTCAGCTTGATAGAATTATTCAAAGAGGAGTTAAACATGTCTTTATTTATTTATTTTTTGAGACAGGTCTTGCTATGTACTTCACACAGGCCTTGAACTCACTATGTAGCCCAGGCTGGCCTGGAACTTAAAGTGATTCTCCTTCCACAGCCTTCTGAGTGCTTGGATTACAGGTGTGTACCACCATTAATTAATGTTATTTACCATATAAAAATTTTTACAATATTGAATAAAGAGCAATTAATCATAAGGCAACATGATTAAGAATATACTCATACATTATTTCATTTAGACTTTGAAAAAATTCTTTTCACTGAGTGTCATGATGAAGTTCAAGTAAAAGTCTACCTGGAAAAGTAAAGTCCACCTGGTACCAAATTATTAGACACATGTATTATAGGAATATGCATATTCTTTTTGACAGTGCTGGGAATCAAATCCAGGACCTCAAGTGTGCTATATACCACTGAGCTACATTCCCAGGCTATATTAACTTCTTGATGTCTTTTATAGTCCTCTTTGTGCATGCAGAGTATTATTTCTGAAGTTAAAAATTTAAAATGAAATCCATGTCCTTCATCTAAAATCACTGCTTATTTTACTGCACAAATACTGAATTTTGGGTTAAACTTGTGTTAAGCACACATGGATTTCATTTTCACCTGAAAGGAGATAGTATCTGCCCCTGTTCTTGATAGTTGTTAAACAAGGGAAAGTCTGCTCACACATTTAAGAAAAGAGAATGTCAGCAGAAAGTTCACTGCATTCCCCTGAGTGGTAGGATGCTCTTCTATCACACAATCCAGAACTTTTTAAGGGCAGATGAGTGACTCTCATGTGATTTACTTCAACTCACAAAGTTCTTTCTCTTTTCTTAAGGTCAGGCTCTTGGGATGAGCAGAGTATCCAGACTCAAAGGCAAGCCATATGCTTGTGTAGAAAGGAAGGAAAGTACTGTTAAATTTTGTTCTTCAGTTTCCCTGGTGGTTTTCCATGAGTCTTGAGATATACTGTATGGTAAGGAAGTTAATCTACCCAAAATGAGGTCTGGCTTTGACCTCAGCGTCTGAGAGCAAATCTCCAAAGCCATAGAATAAATATCCTGACTGGTAGGAATGCCTTTACCCTGGGTTCTTGGGGCATCCAGATGATAACCATGTGATTTAGGGTGGGAGCTTTGCCTCACATGACATCAGCACAACCTTCTGAGGGACTGAAGCTGAGATCATTCATGTGGGCTGTCCATTGTGCCAATAGAATGGGGTCCCAACAAAGACTCTAGATGCCAAAGGGTGATCTTCCCTAGTTGGAGATCCTCCGTGTGTACTCTCATGCATCTGTGCCAAGAAAGTCATGCTGCCTGGACTCCATGCCACAAAGACAAAGGGAAGGTCCATGTTTTGTTTCTTTCCTGAGCTCTGCCTTGTGTATCTCTTCCCATGTCTGATTTTAATCTGTATCTTTTGTCTGTAATAAGCTGTGACTGTGAGAGTGTAATAGCTTTTACTGAGTTCTGTGAGTCTTTCTAATCAATGATGGAAAGTGAGGGTGGTTTGGTTATTTCCAAACTTGCAATTGGTGTCAGAAGTGAGGACAGTGTTATGAATGATTCCACAACTCCATAGTTGGGTAACTTTTGCAGTTGGTATTTTGAGTAGGAATCGCTAGGTCAGCCCTGACTTACTAAAATATGTGGTTTGGGAAGAGAAAGGATGAGAAGGCAAGGATTGATGAATCTAATTCCTGGGTGGCTACCTGATCCTGCTGTGGAACTGTATCTGCACTGTGATCAGTTACTAGATGTAAGTTATTATAAAATTTAGAAGTGGTGGACTCAACTCTGACAGATTGGCTTACTGGATACATAGAAAATATGAAATAATATCAACAAGCCAAATATACCGTCCCTTGGTTATTGTTATCTGTAACAGCGAAAAGATTTTTGTCAGGGATTTAGCTCAGTGGTTCTGCCACCTGCCTCACAAGTGCAAGGTCCCAGTTTGATCCCTGGTACCAAAAAAAAAAAAAAAAAGAAAAGATTTTTGAGGTGGATTCTGATGCCAGATCAAACTCAGATTTGCTACCCTCAGGGCCACTACTGAAGTGAAAAATTATGCTGAGACAATAGATAACACCCTTGTCTAGTTATGAAGAAGTTTGTCCATATTAGGGGAAGATAAAACAAACAAACAAACAAACAAACAAACAAAACCTACTGGAACCAGAGGTATAGTATGAGAGTTGTCTCATTTTTGTGCATCATTATCATCAGGTTTCTGTAAAAACTTGTATAAATGACTAAGGAGGAGAGTCTTTGGTTTTGAATACTGCAGAATGGAAGCATATGTTTGAGTTGACGTAGGATTCGTAGCTCACTATTGATCAATTGCAGATAGTTATGCATGTTCAGGTACATAGCAGGTTATTCCTTGGGGGAAACCAGCCTAGAATACTGGACAAAAGTGCTGTTAAGTGTTTTTATGTAGAGAAGAAAGTTTGTGATTCCAAAACTTGTTGATATCCTCCAATAAATGCTGCAATGGTCTGGAAATTTTTTCCCCATAAGGGGTCATATACTAGAAACTTGGTCCCTAATGTGACATTTTTGATGTCATGCAATCTCTAAGAGGTGGGGCTTAGTGGAAGACAATTAGGTTATGGGGGGCACTGCACCCACAAATAGATCAATGCTATTTCTTGGTAGTCTGTAGTAGTTCCCTTTATCTCATGTCATGTAAAGGTAAAATGGTCAGGAGTGGAAGAGAAAGTTTTCTGGGAATCCTTGACAAGAAACTCCATGTATTATGTTGTCAAAACCTGTTGCTGAAATTCTAATAGAGCCCCATTAGATAGGGAGTGTCTGGACATGCAATGGTTTGTGGGATTAAGGTGAAAGGTTGGATGAGAATTGGAATGTCTAAAGGGACTTTATGTGTCTTTACCTGAATATACTATTGGGGTGGGTGTTAGCCTGATTGGGGAACAGAACACTTCCTAGTATTATAAAAGAGAAAACATCAAAGTCTACTCTCTGGCCAATCTTGATTGAATGTGCTAAATGGAACCCCTGGGCTGTTCAAGCCCACACAGGTTGTTATCTGAAACACTATAGGAAATCTGGGCACAAGAAGAAATCAATGACAAGTTAGGAGCTGAAGTGCAGGTGTCAATGAATTCTTTGTACAGTGGCCCCATATGACATGTGAATAAAGGGGGGAGGTCATGTAGAGTAATAGCGGAGAACTGAGACTTGAATAATATAGTGATACCGATAGCATCAGTAGTCCCTGATATAATTCAGAAGTACATAAAGTACAGCAGCTAATTAATGGCCCTTAGTGATGGATCTTGCCAGTGCTAGAGTTTTTTTTCTGTCTAGATTTTGGAAAATAGTCATTGTAGTTTGCCTTCGTGTGTGAAGGATTGCAATTTACATTCATTATAAAGTTATTTGAATTCACCTGCTACTGTCATAATTTGGTCTAGGAGATTGGGAATGATTCAAGTTTTTAGCGTGATGGTACATATCATGACAGTATTTGAAACTGAAGACTAAGAACAGACCTAAATGCATGGGTGACATGTATGACTAATAGAAGCTGGTTGAAAAATCCAGTATAGGTCCAGGAGCTGGCCCAAATGGCAGAATTCTTAGGAATAACATTTACAAGAGTCACTCATGCCATTACATAGGTAGCTAAAAACTGCTGCCAATGCCTATGCCTAGAACTAAATAAGAAGTCCATTGTTTTATTGGTCTATTTGGATTTTGGAGGATGCATGTGTCACATTGGGAATACTTCTAGCTTTTATCCATAAAACTATCCCCAAATATGACTGTACTCCTTGAAAGGGGGTCCTCAAATATCAGGCCATGTTGGGACTACAAAATGTAGTTTCTTTTTTGGTGCTTTTGGGCCCTCAAAACCCACACTCAGCCAGGTGTTGTGGTGCATGCCTATAATCCCAGGACTCAGGAGGTGGAAGCAGGAGGATCACCATGAGTTTGAGACCAGCCTGGACTCCATACTGAATTCAAGGCCTGGCTGAACTATATAGTGAGATCCTGTCTCAAAAGAAAAAAAATTCACACTCATATATGATGTTGAAAGTGCCTGTAACACATAGTTAGGTACCTGGAGGTCACTGCAGAAGCTTATGATTGCCACCCAGAGGTGACTGGTGGAATTTTATACCAGAACATTCATGGATAGTGTGGTAAGATATATACTCCTTCAAGAGACAACTACATAGTTATTGGGCATTAACGCAGACTGCCCCTATGATTGAAGGACATAAAGTATCCTTGATACCTGGAATAACTATAATGAGAATTGGCATAATGTCTTGGGCGAAGTCAGAGAAACACTCTAAAAAGGAAGACAGTGCCCAGAAGAGTTACAGGATAAAATGGAACTATTTATACAGGAACATGTTACTAGGGAATGCAAAGAGATACTCACTCAGTGCATCCATGATCAGGCTGCCTCTGGGATTGACTTTGATACCACGAAGGATGTGCTGGTCCCATTGCTATCTGCACATACTCTGTTTAACAGACCTATATAACCAACAAAAGCTGCTTGGTTTATGGATGGAAGTTGCAAGGCAGATGGATAGCACTGTTTTGGGAAGGCCACCACATTAAGACTGGCAAAGGGAAAAGCTCTGTTGCAGAAGGTATTAATCATCTTGGTGCATCAAGTTGAATGTTGTCTTTTTAGTGATGAGAGTGTTGAACAATGATAAAAGCTCCTACCGAGGGGTGGGTTCTTACTGACTCATGGGCAGTGGCCAGAGGCAGATGGGTAATGGACACTGGCCTACATTGATGCCTATATGGGGCACCACCTTAAGAAAATCACCATGCAGATTTAAGGGATGTATTAAAGTAGGACATGTGGATGCCAATCAGAATAGCTCTTTTTTAAGGCCAGAAGGTAACTGGAATTGGCAAGAGTATAATCTGTTGAGCTGGTTTGAGGTTTCCATGGGGGCCCATGAAATCAGTGGACATGAAGGTGCTCTTGGAATGCAGAGCACTGAATCCAGATGTATTCTTCGGCACAAAATTCCAACAAGAATTGTTCTATCTGCCAATAAAGGAGACAGAAACTTCAGATAGCCATGGGATGGATTCCCCGGGGGAAGGGCCCTCATGCAGCTGACAAGTTTAGTACGATTCTTCCCCACATCACCTCAGATTTTTTTTTTTTTTTTGCCGCATTACTTCAGCCTTCACTTTTTCTGCTTGGTGCAGTGATTCCAGAACCAGGGCTGCAACTTCAGGTTCTAGGGAAAGGGATGAGTGTGAAGGAAGAAACACACTCTCTCTCTCTCTCTCTCTGTCTGTCTTTCTTTCTCTTTTTTGAGAGAGGGTCTTGCTATGTAATTCAAGCTGGCCTAGAACTCATAATGTAGCCCAGACTGGCCTCCAACTTGAGGTGATCCTCCTGTCTCAGCCTCCTGAGTGTGGGGATTATGGGTGTGTGCCATCATGCTTGGCTTGTATTTTATTTTATTATTTATTTATTTATTTTGGTACCGGGGATCAAACTCAGGACCTTGCTCTTGTGAGGCAGGCGGCAGCACCACTAAGCTAAATCCCTGGCCCACCTGGCTTGTATTTTAAAGTTTTAGGTCAGAATTTTTAAGGCCCCAAAGAGCAGATTGTGTTTTGCCTCATCTGGCAAACTTGGAGTTGATAATGAATTCAGCTGTATTCCTTAGTGGCAATGATAGCCTGCTACTTCTATACCTATGTAAACCCTCTTTATATGAATGAGAATGAGCTGATAGGGAAATGTTTGCTAGATCAGTCTTTCTGCTGGGAGTCTGATTTGGACCACTGGCTGCTTTTTATGTCTCTTCAAGAGGTGGAAAAATTTGGGTAAAATGATATTGGAGACATGGAGGAATAGCAGCTGAGGGAGAAGGAATAAGTGAGCTTTGAAATGAGGGAAATCCAACATTACATTTGTGCTTTAAGAAGGAGTTAAAGAAAGACATGATATTAGTGGCTGAGTGAGGCCATATGTTGCCAAGACCACTTCGGTTTGTGAAACCTGACAAAGTGGATGGAAGCCTGCACACCTGAGTGGTATTGCCCTAGGAGGGTGTTTTGGTCAAGTGAAGTGATGACAGACTGACCAATGGCTACAGACTGAGTGGAACTCTAGTAGTGTGCCAGGATCTTTTGACTCTTATTTTTCAGGTTGTGTCTACTACCATCGTGCAGAAAGGTGTAAGACTGGAATTGCAGGTAAGATTATAATACAGACATTGATTGTCAGTGTGCAGGGAAATTGAGTTAAAGCTTCCTCGGGAGTTAATGCTGATGAAAAATGACTGGTCCGAGGGAGAACTGAGATAACTAGTCATATGTTAATTTCTATGCTAAATAGTTCTGCATAAGAATATTAAAAGGTATAAATAATGGTAGATCAAGGATGGGGGCACGAGAAATCAAGTTTGTACAAGTATACAAGTATGTAATGGTTGTATAGGATGGATTTAAAAAATCTATCTTTGCCTTGCACTGGCTCCCCCAAAGCCTTGGCATATAAATTATTTTTCTATATGAGAGAGCTTTCATTAAAGAACAGGAGGTGGCCTGTATATTATAGAATTTAATCTTTTCAAAGAAATTCTGCACTTTGCTGTTAGCTTCTGTAATAAACTATAACCAGTGAGGGGCCTTCCTGTTTTTTTTGTAATTTTTATTTTTTATTAGTACATGTTTGTAATAATGATTACATTCCTTATGGGGAGTTTATACATGTACATAACACATCTTAAGTCTTTTTTCATCCCTGTCCCCTCCCTTTCTTCCCCCTACCCTCCATCTCTTAGTCCTCCTCTCTTTTGTGAAAGGTCTATCTCCCTATTTCCTATTATCTATCTTTTATTTTGTTCTTTATGTATTTTGGGTTTCTCATACAAGAGAAATTACATGATGTTTAAGCTTGTGTATCTGATTTATTTCACTTAACATTATGGTCTCAAGGTCCATCTATTTTCCTACAAAGGACTTGTTTATCCTTTTTTTTAAATAAAAGAGTAGTACTCTATTGCATATAAATACCACATTTTCTTTATCCATTCATCTGTTGAAGTGGCCTTCCTGGTTTCTGTAGGGATACTTTCTTGTTGTATCCTCTTGTGGTAGAGAGAATGAGAGGTCAGTTCTCTGGGGTATCGTTTTACAAGGCACAAACCCCATTCACGAGAGCCCCAACCTGATGACTTACTTATGCTCCAATTTCTCACTTCCAAATACCATCACAAAGGCAATCAGTAACCCAGGGTAGACTTTTTGGGGGACACAAGTTTAGTTCATAGCATTATTTTTTGTACTAGTGCAGTAAAATGATTAAGAGGATTATAGTTCTCTAGCACCTACTTTATCAGAATTTTTTTCTTGAGACAGTCTTGCTATGTAGCCCAGGATGGCCTCAAACTTAAGGCAATCCTCCTGCCTCAGCCTGTCAAATGCCGGGACAAGCATGCACCAGTATGTCTGGCCAGAATTGTTTTATGTTTTGTTTGTTTGAGATAGGGTTTCACTATATAGTTCAGGGTAGATTTGAACTCACTATGTGGCCCAGGCTGGCCTTCAAGTCACAGCACTCCTTTTGCCTCAGCCTCCTTAGCACTGGGATTACAAGTATGTGCCACCATGCCTGGCTTATATTATAATCTTTATATTATGAGATGTTAGGAGAAGAGTAAGCTCACTCAAAGAAAAACTTTGCCTTCTGTTCTGGGGAGGGAATTAGTGTGTTTCTATTTGTACACAGGATAGTTGCATCATGTCAGGCATAGTTTTGAGCTTGCTATTGTGTTTGGAAACTAAGTACATATGGTTTAAGGAGATGTGTTTGGTTATCAAGTTGACAAGGTGTGGATTGTGATAGTTAATTGTGATATGTCCTCTTGGATGGATTAAGAGAAGCCTAGTGTGGTAGCTCATAGGACATGTCTAAGTAAATGTAAAAGAATTGAAGTTACCCCCTGTATATTATCAGACCATAGTGCAATGAAATTGGAGATCAAAAACTTAAGAAACTGGCCAGGGATTTAGCTCAGTGGTTTCGCCACCTGCTGCTCAAGCACAAGGACCAGAGTTCTGATCCCTGGTAACAACAGCAACAAAAAAATCAAACTGGGTGTAGTGACACACACCTGTAATTTTGGGGCTGGGGATTTAGCTCAGTGGTTCTGCCACCTGCCTGGCAACTGCAAGGTCCTGAGTTCAATCCCCAGTACCAAACCAAACCAAACAAAACAAAACATAAGAAACCTCAAAACCCCCACAAACACATGGAAATTGAATAACACTCTCCTGAACAACCAGTGGGTCACAGAGGAAATTAAAGAAGAAATTAGACAGTTTCTACAAGTAAATGATAATGCCAGTACAACATACAGGAATCTATGGGACACAATGAAAACAATTCTATTCAGGAAATTCATAGCAGTGAATGCCCGTATTAGGAAAACAGAGAGAACTCAGTTAAATAACCTAATGTGGAACCTCAAGCTCCTAGAAAAAGAAGAGCATAACAAACCCAAAGTTCATAAAAGAGAGGAAATTATAAAGATCAGAGCAGAAATCAATGCAATGGAGACTAAGAGAATGATACAAAAAAAATCAATGAATCGGGCCGGGGATTTAGCTCAGTGGTTTCGCTGCCTGCTGTGCAAGTGCAAGGATCCAAGTTCGATCCCTGGTACCAAAAGAAAAAAAAAATCAATGAATCAAAGAGTTGGTTTTCCAAAAGAATAAATAAAATCGATAAACCTTTAGCCAACCTTATCAAAAACAGGAATGAAAAGGCTCAAATCCATGGAATTAAGAATGAAAAAGGTGAAGTCACAACAGACCGAGCAGAAATCAATACCTACTTTGAGAACCTGTACTCTAATAAAATGGAAAACACAGAAGAAATGGACAGATTCCTAGATACATATGAATTGCCAAAGTTAAATGAAGAAGATATAGAAATTCAAACACCCCAATTACAATGACTGAAATTGAAAATCTAATAAAAAATTTACCAACAAAGAAAAGCCCAGGTCCTGATGGCTTCACTGCTGAATTCTACAAGACATTTAAAGAAGAACTATCACCATTACTCTTTAAACTCATCAAGGAAATTGAAAGGGAAGCAAGGATTCCAAATTCTTTCCTGGAAGCAAGTGTTACTTTGATTCCAAAACCAGGGAAAGACCCAACCCAAAAAGAGAACTGCAGGCCAGTCTCCCTAATGAATATAGATGCAAAAATCCTCAACAAGATACTGGCAAACAGAATACAGAGGCTCATCAAGGAGATCATACACCCTGACCAAGTTGGATTTATCCCAGGAATGCAAGGAAGGTTCAACATATATAAATCAATCAATGTAATACACTATATTAACAGAGCCAAGGACAAAAATCATACAATCATCTCAATAGATGCAGAAAAAGCATTCGACAAAATCCAACACCCATTCATGATAAAAACCCTACAGAAAATTGGAATAGAAGGTCTTTAACTCAACCTGATTAAGGCTGTGTATGAAAAACCAACGGCCAACATCATACTAAATGGTCAGAAACTGAAAACTTTCACCCTAAAATCAGGAACAGGACAAAGATGCCCACTATCACCACTCCTGTTCAATATAGTTCTGGAAACATTAGCCACAGCAATTAGAAAAGAGAAAGAAATAAAAGGAATAAAGATAGGAAAGGAAGAAGTGAAATGGTCATTATTTGTCGATGATATGATACTGTACATAGAAGACCCAAAAAACTCTGCCAAAAGACTTCTAGACTTAATTGACAGATTCAGTAGAGTAGCTGGATATAAGGTCAACACTCAAAAAGCAATAGCCTTCTTGTACACAAATAACAGACTCACTGAGAGAGAAATTAGGGAAATAGTTCCTTTTACAATAGCATTCAAAAAAATGAAATATGTAGGAATCAATCTAACAAAGGAAGCAAAAGACCTCTACACTGAAAACTGCAGCACTCTGAAAAAAGAGATCAAAGAGGATATAAGAAAATGGAATGACATCCCTTGCTCCTGGGTAGAAAGAACCAATATAGTGAAAATGGCCATACTTCCAAAACTACTATATAGATTCAATGCAATGCTGATTGAAATTCCAACAATATACTTCGCAGAACTAGAGAAAACAATCCAAAAATTCATTTGGAACCAGAAGAGACCTAGAATAGCAAAGGCAATTCTAGGCAACAGAGACATGGCTGGGGGTATCACAATCCCCAACTTGAAACTATACTACAAAGCTACTATGATAAAAACAGCATGGTACTGGCAAAGAAACAGACTCGAGGATCAGTGGAATAGATTAGAAGATGCAGAAGCAGCTCCAGACATACTCAGCCACCTCATCTTTGAGAAAGGAGCCAACCACCCTCATTGGAGGAAAGTTAGCCTATTTAATAAATGGTGTTGGAAAAACTGGACTTCAACCTGCCAAAGATTAAAACTAGACCCATACCTATTACCATGCACTAGACTAAGATTGAAGTGGATTAAAGATCTAAATATTAAAACAGAAATACTACACTTGCTAGAAGTAAATTTATGTAGAACTCTTGAAGACATTGGCATAGCAAAAGACTTTATGAACAAAACCTCAGTAGCAGGGGAACTAGTACAAAGAATCAATAACTGGGATCTTATCTTATTAAAAAACTTCTGCACTGCAAGAGAAACCAACAGCAGAGCTAAGGGACAACCTACAATGTGGGAAAATTTTTTTATCAGCTGTACCTCAGACAAAGGACTGCTATCTAGAATATATAAAGAACTTTAAAAAATCAGACCCTCCAAATTTAAAGACCCAATCCAAAATGGGCATCTGAAATGAATAGACATTTTTCAAAGAAGTAAAAGCAGCAAATAAGCATATGGGGAAATGTTCAGCATCACTGGTCATTTGGGAGATGCAAATGAGAGCAGGGCTGGGGTTCTGCCTCACCCCAGGGAGAATGGCTGCTATCAAGAAACCAACCAGTGGAGAGGAGTCGGGGATTTAGCTCGGTGGTTGATTGCAAATCAGTATGGAGATACCTCAGAGAACTAGGGCTGGAAGTCCCATTTGACCCAGCTGTTCCCCTGCTGGGTATCTTCCCAAATGAATTAGGGGAGTCGTGCTGCAGTGGTATGTGTGCACTGTTTATAGCAGCACAGTTTGTAATAGCTAAAGCTTGGAAACAGCCCAAATGCCCATCAACTGGAGACTGGATAAAGAAGATGTGTTTTTTTTAATAAAATGGAGTATTACTCAGCCATAAAGAACAAGAAACTAGAGACATTTATAGCTAAATGGATGCACATCGAGGCCATACTCTTAAGTGAAATAAATAGGACACACATGTGTAAATACCGAATAGTATCTCTAGTGTGAGAAACTGAAAGTGTAAATAAAGATTAAAAGGATTAAAATGAATAATTAATAATTTGAATAGGAAGAAAAGGTCCAAAGGGGTAGGGGAAGTGGGAGGGGAAGGGGAAAGGAAAGAAGGGAAAGGAAAAATTATGAGAAAAGAAAAAAATGGAAACAAAGTCTATGTAAATAGGGAAGGGTGGAGGGGGTGAAGGGTGCACAGGTAATGGGGAAAAAATAGGAACCAAGATACATCATGTACAGGTACAAGCACCCAATGATAAACGTAAACGTATTGTATACCTAAAATGTACCAATAAAAGAATTTAAGCAAAAAAAGAAAAAGGAAAAAGAGATGCCTAGTGGGTTAGTAGAGCACAATCTGGTTATGTCTGGATGACTGACAGGCAGGCCTCAAACTGAGAAAGGAAGTCCCACCCTGGATGTGGGTGGCATCAAACAATAGACTTGTAGCTTGGGTGAAATGAAAAGAAAGAAAGTCTTCCCTTTTGCTTCTTCAGAGGAGCTCCAGTCTTTGCCATTGCTGTTGGACATTCATCTCCAGTTCCTTCAGCCTTCTAGTGCAGACCCTTTGGCTTTCCAACAAGGACTTGCATTAGATTCTTCAGTGAGCTCTAGGCTTTCAAACGTCAGCTGGATCCTCTGACCATACAGCATACAGATGGCCCTTTTGCATTCTTCCACTCTGACTCCTCAGGCAGCCATTGTAAGCCTACTTAGAAAATCCTGTACATATCATATCATATCTATTTTATCTTTTCTTCTAGTGAACTATAACTGATACAGACATTCTATTTTGGAATATCATCAAAAGCCTAGTTAAACTTGGGCATGGCAGAACATGCTTGTAATCCTAGCTACTTGGGAGGCTGAGGCAAGAGGATCACAAATTTGAGGCTCATTTGAGGAACTTAGTGAGACCCTGTATCACAACAAACAAAACAAAACAAAACAACCCAGCCCAGTTAATCATGATGCCCATTTACCATTGGAAGTCTCCTTCTGTGATGTGTCTGAAGGTGCCAGGTATCTTGCCTCATGTTTCAGGCCCAGATGAAACATGAAGCTTTGGTGTAGCTAAGAGGTTCCTCAAAGTGGAGACATAACAGATGCTGCCCTAATGCTGCTGCCTGGATTGGTCTCAGCTGGACGGCTGCCACCAGCACTCCTGCGACTTCTTCATTTAAATTCTTTGTTGCACCTGGAAGGTGCTGTTGTCTCAGTTACTCCTTCTTCCCTCTTCACCTCAGACATCCTACTCAATCCTCTCAGAAAAGCACTTCAACTTTCAAGCCACACAGTAAAATTTAAAATGTATTCCTCAGAAACCATAAAGGAACAGATTGATAAATTTGACTGTGCAAAGATTTAAAACTTCTGTTTGGCAAAAGTCAAGACAGATTGTGAAAATACAATTATAGAACATATGATAAATGGCTAATTGCCCTAACTTGCAAAATAATTCTTATAAAAATGAATAAGGAAGTAATTTTCTTCTTTCAGAAGAAAATAGTCAAGTTATAAGACAGTTTACTAGAATATAAATGGTCTGTAAAATTATGGAAATATACTCAGTCTCACTCATATTTAAAAACATGAAGATCAAAGGATCAGCAAGATATAATCTTTTTGTGTGTATCTTTATAATACACACAATTGGCAACAGTATGGAGAAATAGTACTTTCACAGGTTTTTGATGAGATTTTATTTTATTTTTAAATTTTAATATTTTTGGGTTTCTTGGGACAGGATCTTACTGTGTAGTTTGGGATAGCCTTGAACTCACTATGTAGCTCAGGCTGGCCTGGAACTGACAGCAATCCTCTTGCTTCAGCTTCCCAAGTGCTGGGATTACAGGTGTGCCCTCCATGCCCATTGAGATTTTACATTGTTGCAACCTTTGGAAAGATAATTTAACAATATCTATCACATACTTTTAAAAAAGTGCATATTTTGACTATTTGAGAAATTTCACATAGTCAGTATAGTCAGAAATTGAGCTGTACTTGTAACTGGGGGATGTCTTAGCATGATCCAATTGGGAAATAGTACCAATTGGGTATAAATATCATTTACCACAAAAGTTACAGTGTTTGTTTTGTTGTTTTGGTACTGGGGATCGAACTCAGGGCCTTATGCTTGCGGAGCAGGCGGGGGAACCACTGAGCTAAATCCCCAGCCCAAGTTATAGTGTTTAGGCGGGGGGAGAGGGTGAGGGGGGCTGTGTGGGGTGGGATGATGGTTTACGCCTGTAATCCCAGCACTTGGGAGGCAGAGGCCAGAGGATTGCTGTGAGTTCGAAGCCAGCCTGAGCTACATAATGAGTTCAGGGCCAGCCTGAACTACAAAGTGAGACCCTGTCTCAAAAACAAACAAACAAACAAACAAACAAGTTACAGTGGTTGGTTAATAACAAATAATAATGTCAGAAACTGAGAGGACATGCTGGGAGTGGATATTGAAGGTGCTGATCTGTTGGAATATAAGGCTAAATAAAAGATTGCTTATTGATATGACTCAGGATTTAATATCCACGGATGGTCATTTGGAGACAGTCCTACTATATTGTGTACGTGACTGCTTAAAGCTTAGAAACAATAAAGTCTGGCAGTTAATAAAGTGGAGTGGTTGTAAATGTCAGCAGAATATTAAAGATGTGGTAAAAAATCAGAGAAATGGGTGTTATACAATGAGCTCATTACGTAAGACAGAACCTATTGAATGGTTACATTCCACTGGAAAACCTAGATGACGTTTGCTATTCAAAAGCAATGAGAAAAATGCTAGTGCTTGGGGTGGTAGCTGGCATCACTGAGAAACTGGTTGGATTGTTGTACTTCAAAATAAAGATTATTCTTTGAACCATTTGGTGTTGTATTATGGTGTAACCTTGGCATGTTCAATACACAGTCTTTGTAGGCCAAGATGTATGGTAGGAGAGACTGCTCTGAAACTTGACTTTCTAGTATCAGTATGGATGATAGGCCCCCAGGGTTGCAGAACATAGTTGGTGACATTTATTTATAAGAGGCAAAAAGTAGAAATAATTACCATAACATACCGCAAAACTAGACTGATAACTCAGTTAGGATTCTGTAACACTGGCTGATATCAAGGAGCTCATTAATGGTAAGTGAGAATAATGATTGAAGTGAATTCCCCAAAGTTGGTCTTGAGACAAAGATTTATATTAGAAAGTGCTGCCATGGAAGAAGTAAGGGGTAATAGAAAGTTAGACTAGGAAGGGAAAGAAGCCATATCAACAAAAATACCACAGGATGTAACTTTAGGGTCAACCTATTGAGGGATTGACACTGCAGTTGGAGGGCAGCTTTAGGTGAAGACTGAGGGTGGATGATTATGGTGCTTGCCCAGTGGGAAGGCATCTCTCGTCTTCTTCTTTTTCCTCATGCTTTTCTTCCCCTCTCCTCCTTTGAAGAACCCAAGGGTTCTTTTGCTGGAGCACAACTCAAAAGTACATAGAAATGCATATATATCCAGTGATACCAAGGGAATCTGAGGCTCATATCTTCTTACTCTTCTGTCTGTGAATTCCAGCCTCCGCTCTCTGAAGCTTGGTGATGTTTGAGTGCCCTTTAAAACAAATAGAGATTTAGATAGCTCCACAAACAGTTTAATCAAGGGAAAATGTGTGAACTGAAGGAAGATTTTTGATAATGCTCCTGTGTTTCAAGTTCTAGAAGAATCAATATATTCATGGTGAGAAAGGATGCTAGTAAATGTCACTTATCCGATGATCAAAGTTGCTTAGAGTGAGAACTTGGGATTTTTATCAGGGGAAAGAGAAGACCAAAGTTGGATAGGTGAGATAAAAGAGCTATGCTATCATTTGAAGGACTGTCAGAGGGAAGAGAGAATTAATGTGTTGCTAATACACCTTCCTAGCTCGAAGACCAATGGGAAAAATCTTTGGGGAGGTTTTGTTTTTTTTTTTAGTTTCAATTTTTATCAGTATGTTTGCAGTACATAAGGAGTACATTCATCATAGGGAGTTTGTACATGTACATAACACATCAATTCTTTTTATATCCCCTTACCCTACCCACCTTCCCCTTTAAATCCCCTTAACTCCCCCCTACCCCATCTCTTGATCCCCCTCCCATATGCAAAAGATTTATCTACTTGTTCTCTATTATCTATCTTTTATTTGGCTCTTTAATTTATGTATACTTTGAGTTTCTCATGTAAGAGAAACCATGCCATATTTAAGTTTGTGTGTCTGTTTTATTTCACTTATTATTATGGTCTCAAGGTGTATCCATTTTTCTATAAGTTACTCAAATTTATCCTTCTTTATGGCAGAATAGCATCCCATGGTATATGAATATCACCATTTTTAATACCATTTTTAATCCATTTATGGTTGGTGGGCATATAAGCCACTTCCAAGATGTAGCTATTATAAGCTCTGCTGCTATAAACATAGGTATGTGTGAATCACTATCATATGATGTCTTTAACTCATTTGCAAAGATACCTACCATTGAAGGAATTTTCAGTTTTAGTTGTTGGAGGAACCTCCATCCTGATTTTTATAGTGGTTGTACTAGTTGATATTCTCACCAACAACATAGAAGAGTTTCTTTCTCCTCCAAACCTCGCCAGCATTTGTTATTTGGTTTCTTGATGTGATAATAGCTATTTTTTCTGGAGTAAGATGGTCCTCAGTGTTGTTTTAATTTGTATTTCTCTAATGGCTAGAAGTGTTGAATAATTTTTCATGTATTTATTGGCCATTTGTACTTCATCTGTAAATATCTGTTCATTTCTCTTGCCCAGTTTTTTTTTTTTTTTTTGTACCAGGGATCAAACTTAGGACCTTGAGCTTGCAAGGCAGGCATGGTTCCACTGAGCTAAATCCCCGGCCCTCTTGCCCATTTTTTGATTGGGTCCTTTATTTGGAAGGGTGCAATTTTTTGAAATTCTTAAATAGTCTAGATATTAGTCCTCTTTCTGAGGAGTATCTGGCAATTTTTCTTCCATTTTGTAGGTTGTCTCTGCACTCTATTTTTTGTTTCCTTTGCTGTGCAGAAGTTTTTTAACTTGATATGATTACATTTGTTGATTCTTGATGTTATTTCTTGTGCTGGGGTTTTGTTCAGAAAGTCTTTGCCAGTGACTATGTCTTGAAGAGATTTACCTATTTTATCTTCCAGCAGATTTAGTTTTTCTGTTTTAATATTTAAACCTTTGGTCATTTTGATTTTAGTTTTGTACATGATTACAGATATGGGTCTTGAGTCAGTCTTCTGCATGTGAGTAGCTAGTTTTTCCTGTATCATTTGTTAAAGAGGTTATCTTTTCTTCAGTGTATGTTTTAGCCCTTTTAATAATGATCAGGTGGCTGAATGTCTTTGGGTAGTTTCTGCATCCTCTATTCTGTTCCATTTATCCATATGTCTTTTCTTTGTGCCAATACCATGCTGTTTTTCTTTTCTTTTTTTATTACTGTAGCTTTGTAATATAACTTGAAATCTGAGATTGTGATGCTTTCTATTTTTTTTTGAGACAGAGTCTTGCTATGTAGTTCATGGTGGTCTTGAACTCACTATGTAGCTGAGGTTGGCCTCATACTCACAGTGATCCTCCTATCTCAGTCTCCCAAGTGCTGGGATTACAGGTGTGTACCACAATGCACAGCTGATGCCTTCTGTTTTGCTTTAGTTACCCAAGATTGCTTTTGCTATTCTGGGCCTCTTCTGGTTCCATATGAATTTTGAGATATTTTATATTTCTGTGAGAAATGCTGTTGGTATTTTTATCAGGATTGCATTAAATCAGGCATGTGCCACTACATTGGGCATATCCCTTTTATTTCTTTCTCTTGCTTGATTGCTCTGGATAAAGTTTTTAAACTTTATAACTATGCAGAATACAAGTGATAATGGACACTCTTGTCCTGTTCTTGATTTTAGAGGAAAACCTTTCAATTTTTCACCATTTAATGTGATTCTGGCAGTATATTTTTTTGGTACTGGAGATTGAACTCAGGACCTTGTGCTTGCAAGGCAGGCAGTGGCACCACTGAGCTAAATCATCGGCCCTGGCAGTATGTTTTTTGTAAATGGCTTTTATCAGATAGAGATAAGGTTCTTCTACACCTATTTTCTTCAGGTTTTTTTTTTTTTTTATCATGAATGGATATTGAATTTTGTTAAATGCTTTTTCTGCATCTACTGAGATGATCATATGATTTTTGTTCTTGCATCTATTTTTGTGATGTATTGCATTTATTATTTTTCACGTTTTATTTTTATTTATTTTTGGTAATTCATGTATTCTAGGAATCTACCCATTTCTTCTGGATTCTCCAAATTATTAGAGTATAGATTTTCAAAGTAGTTACTAATAGCTTTCTGGATTTCAGCAGAGTCCATTGTGATTTCACTTTTTTCATTTCTAATTGGATTAAAGGTCTTTTTTGTTGTAAGATTGGTTCTGGATTTGTCTATTCTGTTTATGCTTTCAAAGAACCAGCTCTTTGATTCATTGGTTCTTTTTGTTGCATTTTTAGTCTCGATCATTGATTTATGCTCTGACCTTGATAATTTCCTTCCTGTTCCTGGATTGTCCTTACTTTTGAGGATCTTGAAGTACATAATTAGGTTATTTATTTGGGCTCACTGTTTTTCTGATGTGGGTATTCATGGCTATAAATTTTCCTCTTAGTACTGCTTTCATTGTGTCCCATATGTGGCACTGGCATTATTGTTTGATTCTAAGAACTGTCTAATTTCTTCCTTAATTTTTTTCTGTGACCCATTGATTATTCAAGAGTGTCTTTAAAAAATTTCTATGTGTTTGTATAATTTCTGTGGTTTCATTTGCTATTGATTTCTAGTTTCATTGGACTATGATCTGATAATATGCATGATATAATTTGATTTGTTTTGCACTTAGTTAAGCATGGTTTACTGGCTACTATGTGGTCCACTTTGGAGAAAGCTGACATGCTGCTGAGAAGAATGTGTATTTTCTTGTTGGGTAGAATACTCTTTAGGTATCTATTAATATTGTTATCTATTGTTCAAAGGTATGGTTCAATTCTGATATTTCTTTGTTGATTTTGTGTCTAGTTGAAGTATCTATTTGTCACAGTGTGGTGTTGAGGTCCCTCAGTATAATTGTGTTGAGGTTTACCTGCTCATTTATGTCCAGCAGTGTTTGTTTTATGAAATTGGGTGTGCTAGTGTTGGTGCATGTATGTTTATAATTGTTATCTTTTTAATTGAATTGTTCCCTTAACTAATATATAGTGCCCTCCTTTGCATCTTGTGGTCAGTTTTAGCTTGAAGTTCATTTTATCTGAAAATAGGAGAGCTGTTCCTGCTTTTATTCAGGTTCATGTTACATGGAATATTATATTCCATCCTTTGCTTTTTATTCTATAATTTCTTTTTGGATTAAATGTTTCATGTATATACATTATCATTGGGTTTTGTTTTTTGATCCAATCTGCCAATCTGTGTCTTCTGATTGGGGAATTGAGACCACTTACGTTGAGAGTTATTACTGAAAGGTGTTGACGTATTCCTGTCATTACATTATTTTCCTGTTGCTGATTCCCTTTTTCCCCTTTCTGCTTAACTGCTCACACTGCCTGGTATGATCATCCTGTTAGACTTCTGGTATTGTTATTTTCATTATCTTTTTCTAGGCTATCCTTGAGAAGTTTTTGGAGTGCTGCTTGGTGGTCATTAATTTCTTAAGGTATTCTTTGTTACGGAAAGACCTTATTTCTCCATCAGTTTTGAGAGATAGTTTTCCAGGATATATAACTCAGGATTGGAAATTGTTTTTCTTTAAGGCTTGAAAACTTCACCCCAAGCTCTCCTGGCTTGTTGGGTTTGTGTTTAAAAAATCTGCTATAATTCTAATGGATTTACCTTTATAAGTGATTCATTGTTTTTCTCCCAACAGATTTTATGATTCTGTCCTTGTGCTGAACTTCTAGGATTTTGATTCTGATGTTTTGTGAAGAAGTTCTTTTGTGATCCTGACTATTTGCTTCACATATATGTATATTTTTTCCATATTTGGAAAATTTTCTTTTATTATTTCTGTACATAGGCTTTTTATGCCATTTGTGCTGTCTTTTGATTTTTCACTAATTCCAGTTAATCTCAGATTAGTCTTCCTTGCATCATCTTGCAGCTGTTGGATCCATTTTTCATGTCGTCTTGTTATTTCAAGGGATCTCTAAGTAATTGGTCACTGACATCAGCCCCATCTTCCAATTCTTGTATTCTGTCCTCACATAGTGCTCCTATATGCTGCCCATATTTTCAATGGAAGTTTAGTCTCCTGGATTTCCGTTCAGTACACTTTCATGGCCTCAGATTTTGTTAAACTGCTCATTCATATTTTGTATCTGTTTTTAGTGTTTTTTTATAGTCTTCTGTAAACTTGCTGGTCATTTTGTTAAGTCCATTATCTGTTTAGTTATAGCTTCTTTGACCTCACCAGTAATATTTGATCTTTTTAAATCTCCTCTTTTATAATTTTGATTAATTCAGCTGTGTGACTTTATTTTCTCCCCTTTTAGGCCCCTGGAATCAGTTTTTGGAGAGTTAGGAGCTTTTGGAGGCATTTTGTGGCCTTGTCATCTCATGTTTCTGGTGTGTGTGTGTGTGTGTGTGTGTGTGTATGTGTGTGTGTGTGTGTGTGTGTGTGTTTGTGCTGAGGTTTGTGAGCAGTTGAAGTGGAAAATTTTGTTGCTAGTATGGAGGTCTCTTCAGTTCACATCTACTTTTTAGTGGTGGACTCTCATGTGGGTAACTATAGACCTTTGTCTTTGTCACAAGGTCTGACCACCTCCATTTATTTGGGAGAGGAAGTTATGGCATAATTGGCTTGTCACCCAGTTCTCAGGAAATGAACTGCAGTATTGTTTATATCACAAAGGCAATCTGGATATTTGCAAACAGAGAAAATCTACTAATAGCAACAACTATGCCACCCTGGCAATAGCAACCAAATCATCAATGATAGTAGCATCAAAGACAAATTGGATATTGACATACATTAGAACCAATAATGTACTATCCTTAACCACAGAAAAGAGATCTATAATTATTGTATAAATTCTAAGGCATACTAAATACTGACATACAGTAAATACCTACTAAATGTAACAACGATACATCCACTGATAATCAATGGTAATAGCATAGAGTTAACTATCTAAAGATTAATAAATTTTAGTGATTATATTAGTAAAGGCAGAGGGGTAGGGAATGAGAATGAGTCACTAAGACCTATTCTGTTTCCACACTAACATTTTTGTGTGTATGACTGCTAGATCCTGCCTTGTCCTTCCTGCTGAGTGTGGTAGGTCAATGGTGCCTGCTCTTGGGCTGTATTCATTCCAGGTTCTCCATGAGGAGGCATTTTTTCAGCTCAATTTAAGGAAAAAACCCTCAAATATCCAGGGCTATTATAGAAAAAATACGCTGCTAGTGTAGTAGTGACTTCCCTAACATTAGAGTTATTGAAAGAGTTTGGAAAATCATTTTTGCAAAGATATTTGGAGGAAATTTGAATATCCAGTGGGAATTAAAGTTGATGATAATTCCAACCTAGAAATATGAGGATTCTTGAGTTTGTGTTTGATGAAAATAAAACTAAACTTGAAGGAAAACCAAGAGAACTCTTATGGGTCTGGATCAGAGAGAAAATCAGGCGATTAAATACTTTGTGATACGTTGAGACTGATACTGCTTTCCAAGCCAAATTATATGAGAAGAATATGAACTCATATATTTTTTTTTACCAGGCTTACTTATGACAATCTGTTTTGTCAAAAACAAATAGTTGCTGCTTTAGTTGAATTTAGTGCAATGATAATTAATTTAAATAGTCCTCTGGGAACAAAATGTTCTTGGAATGAAACTTGTCAAAGTTGAAAGGAAATATTTATAATTCTGAGATGTTCTTTTAAAAGCTTAACAGGATTCAGTATCAGTGTGTAAACAGTCCCATAATTGTGTGAAGTTGTACAGATCAGAGATATTCCTAGCTATTTTCAATTTCTTTGAGTCCAGATGAAGATCAACCAAGATTTAGAAAATTTTAGAAATCATAAAAGATGTACTTCTATAGTCCACAGCACATGAGTCATTTGTGTAGAGAGTCAAGCTTTAATTCCTAGCTGGCTTCTCATATGACCTCATGAATATCTTAGATAAATGCCTCCAGGATGAATGTCTGGATCACATGGTTGGAATATATTTCATTTCTAAGTCTGTGGAGCAAAATCACACTGTCTTGATGATTGAAGTTCTATAATACATCTTTAAGCCATGTAATATTGGTTCTCTGCTTTGTTCTAATCGAAGTGGTGTTTAGCAAGTCTAGGTCTAGGTCATCTGAATGTATTTCCATACAAATTTTAAGAATCAGTTTGTTAATTTCTAGAAAAACCCAGATGGGATTTTTGTTTGGAATTTCATTGATTTATAAATCTATTTGGGGAGAATTGACATCTTAACAATATTGGGCTTTATAACTCATAAAAGGTGTGAAGGATCTGAGAATAGAGGGAACCCAAAACAGCCAAAAACAGTTCACTGGAAGTCACAGCAGCCCCCTTTGGAGCAGCGGATGAAACTGGCAGGGGTTTTGTTCACTTCCAGGTGTCCTCAATAGGGTCCCAAGGGGCTGGAGTGATAAACTGAAGCCCTATAAATCGAATAAATGGACCCTCCAGGGCTCGTCTATAGGGAAGGGTCCCATACAGATGAGGAAGTGCTGGGAGTGGAAGCAAAACTGGGTCAGGCAGGAGCAATAGGGTTGAATGAAAAGAGGGCCAGGTAAGAGAGGGGCAATGAGAAGGAGCCAGATTTCAGAAAGTTACCATACTTTAACACAGTGAATTAAACCATGGATTAGGGAGCACTTTGAATTTACAAAGAGTATCTTAACCATATTTTCTTCTAAAATTTCAGGGAAACAAAGTTTGCATCCAAATGAGAACAGAAAAATAATCAATATAAAATCCCATCTAAAGTTATTATTCAAAAACATATATGTAGCAGAGCAACTTCCCTACTTGTGAGAAGAAAACACAATGATATTTAATATAAACAAGGAAAGAAAATATAAATAAAGGATTTTATATCTAGGGATACTGGCTTTGAGGTACAAAAGAGCAAGTACAAACAGACATAACACAGAAGAGCTTGAGATTGTCATTCCACAGCCCTTCTTGAGAAATTCCCTAGAGAACAAGTTTTGGATGACCAAAGTAACCAGAAGGACGTTGACAGAAGGGGGAAGGAAAGAAGGGAAAGGAAAAATTATGAGAAAAGGAAAAAATGGAAAGAAAGTCTTTGTAAATAGGGAAGGGTGGAGGGGGTGAAGGGAGGACAGGGAAGGGGGAAAAATAAGAGCCAAGATATATCATGTGCAGCTACAAGCACCCAATGATAAATGTAAATGTATTGTATACCTAAAATGTACCAATAAACGAATTTAAGGGGAAAAAAGACTGATAATGAACATTAAACGTAATTCCTTTTAGGGCTAAAACTAAATGAAGTTAACAGGAGGGCAGTATAATATGTCATAGCTTTCTGCTCTGATGATGTGGATATGACACAAGTATATAAAAAGCCCTACAAATATGGTTACTTATAAAAACTAAACAGGGGTTATAAGGGAGGGAGTATAGTATGAAGTGGCGATATGATAGGATAATGTAGATATAGTACAACTATAAAAAATGAAGATGAGGTTAGAGATAGCATTTGAAAAACTTTATGTTGTTTTAAAAATTATTTGTGGTAGAATAGTACTACTATATTCCTCAAAGCATTGTGTGGTTCAAATTTGACTTGAAAATATCATTGAACTAAATGGAATTTACATATGTATATTGTACATAATTACATAATATATATTATGTATGTATATATAATATATATGGTGAAACCTTGGTTTGTGAGCATAATTCATTCTGGAAACATTCTTGTAATCCAAAGCACTTGTATATCCAAGTGAATTTCCCCATAAGAAATAATGGAAACTCAGATGATTTGTTCCACATCCCAAAAATGTTCATATAAAAATAATTACAATGCTGTAATATAATACAAAATAATAAAGAACATACAAAGTATAAAGAAAAATAAACAAATTAACCTGCACTGACCTTTGAAAACCTCCATGGCTAGTTTGATGGAGGCAAGTGAGAAGAGGGTTGTCGGATAGGACGACTTTCACGACTGGAACCACTGCTACCTAGTGCCTCAGTGGAATCTTTTTCATGCAACTTTGACAAGAAACTTATCCAAATACACTTGTTTTTTCCTCCTTTTGAGGATTTCATAGAAATGTGGCGTTGCATTGGTGGTGAAAAGACTCATCCCTTGCACTGCTACAGCCTTATTCAGGTGGAGCTTTTCTACAAAATTTTGCACTGTTTCTCACACTTTCCACATCTCCCTAATCTCATTTGAAGTGGGATTACTTGGCCTTTTTCCCCTCCTTTTCTGCAGGTGAGATCTTTTCCATAACTTCTTGCTGTTGAGAGAAGATCACCCATAATACCAGGGAGAGGAGGGGGAGGGGAAGGGGGAGGGGGAGATGACCATTGGCTCAGTTGTGATCATGTGATAGATATATATATGACTATGATTAAATATATATGTGACTAGTCATATTACAAGACATCACTCATTTATCAAGTTAAAATTTATTAGAAGTGTTTGCTTGCCTTGTGGAATACTTGTAGAACAAGTTACTCACCATCCAAGGTTTTACTCTCTCTCTGTCTATATATAGAGAGTAAAACTATATATATATATATTTTTCTCACATGTATGTAAGAAAAAGCCTAGATATAATTTTAAAAAGCCTAGAAATAATGATCAAATCAAAGTAGTGGCATTCTCAGCATCCAAATTTTTGTCTTTGAATATTATTTCCCACTAAAAGAGACCAATTCTTCTCAGAGGTGTGTCTGATTCTAGGTCTTGAGCCAGATGCCTGTAATTTTCATTGTCATATCTGACATCACCTTTCTTTTCGGCTTTTCCTAACCCCATTGTCTATTAGCCCTTGCTGCAGTCTTTATGGCTCAGAAATTCCTCATTACCATTATAGTTGAGTAATTACAACTGCCCAGTCTTTGCTGTTTTAGATTATTATTGTACAGATCAGAGGGATACCAGTTCTGTAGATGCCTCCCCAATCATCATTGTTTGCTTACAAAGTCCCTTGAGCTTTTCAACAATGTCAGTCTCCTTTTACTAGTGGATTTTTCTTCTTTCTCATGATCCCTCCCATGAATCACTATCAACTTACACATTCTCTGGACCTTTAAACAAATTCATTCCAGCATTCCTACTCAGTGGTTCAGCATTTGGGGTAGGTGTTTTCGGAGTTTGCAATTTGTGCTTTCTTTCAGGTGTGATCTCCACACACTCCTTTTCTGAGGCTTATATTGCTTCTTTGTTTCCCATACCTCTCCTCTCGTTTATTTCTTTTTATATTCTCTTACTGTTTATGTTTCTTTATAGGGAATATAACCAACCTCTTTGGAAATGCATTGGTTGTATCTTTCTGCTCCCTCCAGAGGATGATACTACCTCACCCTGCTGAGGTTGGGGAATGTTAATGCTTCGCATCAAACATTTGAGAGTGGTTGGAATCTGGTGGACTCTGGAATTGGGTTTTGAAACAAAAAGCATCAACTGTCAATCTGTGTGGTGGTTAGCTTTCCACCACTATAACAAATACCTGAGACAGTAAGCTTATAAAGATAAATATTTATTTGTATCGCAATTTTGGAGATTCTAGTCCATGATTGGTGGTGCTATAACGCCTCATGGTGCAAGTTGTGGTGGAGCAAAACCACTTACTTCATGACTAGTGAGCAAAAAGAGAAACAGAAAAGGCCCGGAGTCCCAGCTTCTCCTTTATAAGCATGACCCACAGACCTCCCGCCTTGGCTCCAGCTCCTAAAGTTTCCACCACCACACATCTAGAGGAAACAATCCTAAAATTCATATGGGGCCAGAAGAGACCCAGAATAACAAAAATAATTTTGGACAATAAGAACAAAGCAGACAGCATACCAATACCTGACCTCAAGCTATACTACAAAGTAATATTGATAAAACCGGCATGTTATTGAAACAAAAACAGATGCATGGTTCAGTGGACCAGAAATGAGGATACAGAAACCTCCCCAGACACATTTGATGATTTAATCTTTGACAAAGAGGTCAAAAGGGTATGGTGCAGGAAAGATAGCCTATTCAACAAGTGGTGCTAGGAAAACTGGTTATCTGTTTGCAGAACATTGAAAATGGATCCTTATCTTTCATCATATACTAAGTTAAAATCAAAATGGATCAAGCATCTAAACATTAAACCTTCTGGAAGATAAAATAGGTAAAACACTTGAACACATAGGTATAGGAAAGGATTTTCTAAGCAAAACCTCAATTGCACAAGAAATAGCAACAAGAATCAACAATTGCGATTATATCAGACTAAAAAGCTTCTGTACAGCAAAAGAATCAATCAGTAGAGTGAAGAGGCAACCTACAGAATGGGAAAAATTTTTGCTAGCTATTCCTCAGACAGGACTAATATGTAGAATATACAAAGAACTAAAAAAAAAAATTAAACCTCCTAAAATTTAAGACCAAGTCAAGAAATAGGCAAGAGAAATTAACAGACACTTCACAAAAGAAGAAATACAAACGGTCAATAAATATATGAAAAAATGTTCAATGTCTCTGGCCATTAGAGAAATGCAAATTAAAACAATGCTAAGATTCCATCTTACTCCAGAAAGAATGGAGTAAGAAATCAAAGAATAACAAATGTTGGCATGGCTATGGTGGAAAAGGTACCCTCCTTCATTGTTGGTGGGAAAGTAAATTAGTGCAACCATTATGGAAATCAGTATGGAGATTTCTCAAAGAACTGAAATTAGAAATTTCATTTGACCCAGCTATCTCCCTGCTAGGTATCTTCTCCACAGAGCTTAAATCATCAAACTACAGTGATGCATGCATACCAATGTTTATAGCAGTACAATTCATAATAGCTAAATCCTGGAAGAAGCCTTTATAACCATCAACAGATGATGGAATGAAGAAAATGTATCTATATGTAGTGGAATGCTACTCAGCTATGAAGAATGACACTTTTGAGACATTTGTAGGAAAATGGATGCACCTGGAAAACAAACCAGACACACAAGCTTAAATACCGTATGGTATCTTTCATTTGACTGAGGCAAAGTACAAACAAAAGAAAATGATAAAAGATGGATAGAAAGGGACAAGAGGATGGATCTCTTGTAATGAGGAAATGGTCCAAGGGCAAGGGGTGGGGAAGAGGAAAAGGGGAAATAAGTAGAATAAAGATATGCCATGTACAGGAACCTAATAACCTCAGTTACTATAATCACTAAATACCATAACATGAGCCAAGACAAATAATATCAACAAGAATGGAAAAGGGGATAGGGGAACTGGAAGAAGAGGGAGGAGCAGATTAAAAAAAAGAAGCTGTGGTATGTACATGTAACCACTCCCCAAGATGACTGCAAACTACATGAATTGCAAACATGTACAATAAAATAAAAATTTATAAAAAATAATCATAAAAAATCTTTATGTTAAGTTAAAAAAAATTTTCCACCACCTTCCAGTAGTGCTTTACCTGGGACCAGACTTTTGTACAAGGACATTTAAGGACACTTACTATACAAACTACGGCCTTCTGCATACTGAAAGTATACAAATTTAGATAAGAAACAGGAAAAAAAATGCCAGGAGCCATTTATCAATTTGGAGTATAGTTTAATAATTAAGAACATAGGCTTTAGGCTCAGTGGAGTGGGTTCAAATCTTCTTCCTGTTGCCTGAGCGACTCTGGGAAGGTTAAAGTCTTAACTTTTTCCTTTTCTTTAAAGTTTAAATACTATACAGTGTCTGGCATGTAGCAAACATTCAATAGTTTAACTTTTATTCATAGTAGTTATATGAAGAACCTAGGAAAGCGCTTGATAATCTGTCCTTAGTCATGGCTTCACAGTTTGATTCAGGAGCAGGTTGAGAGATGCACACTGCTTTTGTTGTGTAGGGTAGCGGTGGAGAAGTTTGGAACTATATTGTAAGGCTCTTTACATAAAATTTAGAAAATTAAATTTGGGAGATGTTACTCGCCTGATGACTAAAAGTGATTAAGAAGGAACTGAGAATGTTGAGCAAAGAATGTTCAGCAACCCAGAACAGACAGCTCCCTGTCAGAACAGACACAATGCATTTTACATTTGAAGAAACATCATAGGGGAGAGAGAACTAACTTGCGCAATGGTACCCAATGGTGCAAGTCCAAGGGCTCCTGGTCTGTACCACCTCTATAGGGTTACTTCTCTTTGGTCTTTTAATTACTTCAGTGCCATCTTGTTACTGTCTGTCTTCTTGCCAATAATTTTGGATAGTATCATATTAGTTATTTATCTACATTTTAATTTTTCACTTCTTTTCAAGCATGATACTCACTTTAGGAAACACCAACTCTGATTTTTATTTCCTTAGATGGCTTCTAGGAATATGTGCTTTTTGTAAATAACTGAGTTAATATTTTCTAGGGTAAATAAGTTTCAGCCACTGTGTTGGCTCATTGAGAAGTTTGGATTTTTAGTTATTTATTTATAAATGGGCAATGAAAAGTTTTGTGTTTATCTGAGTTTGGATTACTACCAAAGCAGATCCTGTGCCTACAAATGACTTTCTGTGGAGATGAAACAAGGGAAAAAGTGAGAGGGAAGGAGGAATGGAAGGAGGGAGGGAGAGAGAGAGAGGAAGAAAGAGTGGAAGAAAGAGAGAGGCAGCAGACAGGAGAGGAGAAAGGGAAGAGGTGAGAAGGAAGCAGGGAGAAGAGAAGAGAGAAGAGAGGAGAATGGGGGTAGGAAGGGAGAAAAGCCAAGGAATGGTGTGTGTTAAGAGCATGTTATAAGGTTATTCCTGTGGCTGAGTGCTCACTCCTGGGCCCCTTCTGAGAAGTTGTGTGCAAATGCCAGCATTGCCCCACCAAGAAGCAAGCAGCTCGGGTACTTATCTCCCAGGTCCCACCCTTCACTGGTTGTGGGTGCCGTGGAGGCACTAACTCCTCCCATGCACAGGGCATGTTACTGTAGGAAGTCTACAGTGTGCATAGGAATTGCCCACTAGAAATGTTTGTGAACCCAGTGTGGGCCAAAGGAGATACAGGAAGGACCCTCATGGGGTTTGCCATTGTCCCTGCAGTTCAGGCTCCAGTGGTCAGCATGCATTGTATAAGAGACACTAGTTACTGTTTGAGCATATATTTGTGGAAGTTTGAACTGTGTGAGTGCAAGTAGACCAGATCTGGTCTTATAGGATAGGAATCCAAAGGGAAAATGAGGACCTTGGAGGCTGGTCTTTCCCCTCAGATACAATTCCATGCTAATCCCTCTCCCTTTTACAAGCAGACGGAGGTTCAACTTGCTTAGATCCCCTATCTGTGTTCTCAGAACATTGTCCTTAAATCACTCTGTCTTGGCTCTCTCAACTGCAGAATTAGAGATCAAAACATCAGGTTCATAGGAATGTTTAGGAGACAATGCATATTACCTTTCAGCCTAATTTTAGCTTTTTGCTTTTATCCAAGACTCTTAGGCACACATTTTGTTTTCTAGCAAAGCTGACATTGTTGTTAGCTGGTTTTAATGATAGTTTCACAGTACCAGGCCTCTTTTCTGATGTTCTTTATTATTTCTGTCAGAGAAGTGTTTCAATTAAAGTGTACACACTTGGAAGACAGGCACATGGGGCTCCTGCATGGAGAAGCCCCTCAGATATGGGGGGACAAGCCGGCCACTGCAATGTTCTCACCAGTGAGGAAGCTGGAGTCTGGGGAGCACAGGAAGGACACAAGTCCAGCACAGTCCTCAGGCTGTCCCAGTCTGTATGGAGAGAGAGGGTGGGAGTGAGTCTGGTGACAGCTTCCTCACAGCCCCTGGGCTCCCATGTGACACTGAAATCAAGGCCCCGTGGAGATGAGCAAAGAGGTATAAGTGAAATCATGTGGGTTCTACGGGGAACTTCAGAGGTCATCCCAGGCCTGGGAGAATCATCAGATCTGGGGGTAGAAGTCTGCAGAGGGATGCTCTGTGACTTTTCATCCTTCAAAAAAGTTCTGAGGTCATGTTATTTCAGATCCACAAGGGACTCTGCCTCACCATAACCTACCTCTGTATTCTGTAGAACTGGGTGATATGTTCCATAAAGACCTTGTCTTCAGTGATCTAAAGGAAAGGTCAAAAGGTTAGTGCTTTTTCAGATAGATCACATGGGCTGTACATCATGCAGACTGTATGTCTAAAGGGCTGCTGGGAGACACTATGAGATGGCCCTTGACAGAGGACTGAGTCTTCATCTGCAGTGGATCACAAAGTCTGGGACCAGAACATCAGAGGAAGAGCCAACAGGTCTAAGTTTGAGAGTCTTGGTCTATGGGGTGAGGCCTTTCTTCCAGTGGTAGTTATGCCGCTGCTCAGTGGGGTAGGAAGAGTTGCTGCCCTTGTACCTTACCACTTTGCTGAACTCTGTTTCCATGATTCCTGGTACTAGGCCATTCACCCGGATGTTCTTTGGTGCCAATTCCACTGCCAGAGTCTTGGTGAGGCCCAGTAGGGCTGTTTTACTGACATTGTAGACTCCCAGCTTCTATGGATCGAAAGGGAAATAGATTAGCAGGCTGGAATGAAGACAAGGAAGAGTCAGTTTAATTTCCTGAGTTCTGCCCAGGCAATCATCCCAGTACACTTCCTGGTTGTTCATTAAATCTGAGAGATAATGCCCCAAAGAGAGGGCAAGATGCTCTCACTAAGTGAATAAAAGACAAAGTCTGTGACACACAGTGCTCACTTTCGCAAGCAAATAGTCCCGAGGGAGCAATTGTGAAACTGATTTTCCAGATGAAAGGAGGGAGAGTTTTTCTTACCCACTGGGGAGCCACAGATAGTCCTACTTACAGAAACTGGGAGGTAGGCTGCAATGGAGGAGACCAGGACCACTGAGCCTTGCCTGGGAAAATAAAAAAGGGGACTGAGAATGAGAATAGTTGGGGCCTGGTAGAGGGATTTATCGCCATTTTCCTTTAAGTTTTCAATTATATCTCTCAAATTATATTGCCAGAGAAGCTGTGTGTCTGTGAGTTTGGTATTTTAAGGAAAAATTTGAGTGTGGATTGCATTTATTGAATGGTAATAACACTGGTCACATTTTCTATCTCTTCTTGAGTTAGTTTTGATAGGGGTATAATTTTTTAAAAAAAATTGTCTATTTTGCAATGATTTCAGTTTATGTTTGGTTAAAGTTTCTGTTATCATTCTCTTTTTATTGCCTTTGGGATCTCTAGTGGTGCCTTTTGTCTTTATTCCTGAAATGGTTATTAGTTTTTGTTTAAATGAATTTTTGGTTCTCTTGATCCTTATATTGTATTTCGTTTCCTTTTCTATTGGTTTCTGTCTGTATTATTTCCTTTTTTCTACCACTGGGCATTTAATTTTCTCCAGCACATATAATTTTTAGCTTTTATTTAATATAGACAATATTATATTCTGCTAACCACTATTGTTTACAATCTCGAAAGATTTAGTTTTGCTTCATTGTCTTTAAGAGGGATTTAAGATGTGTACTCCAAGTTGAACAGTTGAGCAGAGTACCCAGTGCAGTGTATTCTGGTGTATCTGTCCTACTTCAAACAATATCTTTTTTTTTTTTTTTTGGTACCGGGGATTGAACTTGGGTCCTTGCGCTTGTGCAGCAGATGGTGAAACCACTGAGCTAAATCCCCGGCCCTAAAACAATATCTTGATTCCCAGCTTTTCCCAGAACTATAACCATCATACTAATATTCTTCCTAGCACTATAAATTCAGTCAAAAAAAATGAAAAATTTGGTGAAACATGTCATTGTTGTCTAATCAGATTAAAAACTTTTGTGTGTGTGTTGAGGTAACGTCTTGCTAATTTGCCCAGGCTAGCCTCAAATTTGAAACCTCCCTGCCTCAGCTCCCTGAGTGCTGGAATTATAGACATGTACTGCCAAGCCCAGCTAAAGAATTTTAATTTGATTAAACATTCTGGTTTAACTATCTTTATATTTTAACTGCAGTTACTGATATACTGGGATTAACATCTAACATTCAATTTTGTGATTTTTTTTTATTGCACCAGTTTTTTTCCTTGTGAATTCTTAATTTTTTTCTTTCTTTTGTTTTTTTGGTACTGGGAATTGAACTTGGGACCTTGTGCTTGTGAGGCAGGCTGCAGAACCACTGAGCTAAATCCCTGGCCCTCCTTGTGAATTCTTTATTCTGGGTTACTTTTTCTATTTTAACTTCTTCCTCTGTTACTTTTGAACATACACTACATACTCTGTTGCCATTCTTGTAGCTGCTATTCCAGAAAACAAAACAGGCTTGTTTAGCTAATCAAAGTTTATAATTAATTTTCAAACCCTATCTCAACAACATGAAAATCTTATAACAGCTCCATTTCTGTCCTCCTGATTTGAATATTATTCTTTGCACACTTAACATTTTTAACCCTACAAAAATCATTATTGCTTTTTGCATTAGGCATTTAAATTTGATCATATATTAGTATTTTCTGTGTGTTTCGTCCTACTTCTATCTCAGAGTTTCCACATGGGTTCTTTTGTTCTTTCTGCCTGAAGTACATCACTTAGAATGTCCTTTAGTGAGTGTCTTCTGCTTAGCAGAACTGTTGTGAACATTAACTGACATGATAAAATATATCAATTACCAAGTGAAGCCAGACTCTGCAGAGGTGCCCTGAATCAGAACAGGGGACTAGGCAGAGAAAACAGGGCTGAACACCAGGGGCTCAATTCACATTTCAGGTTGGGCATCTAGCTCTGCCACAGGCACACAGGCCACAGGTACCTTAGGGTCATCAGTCTGGACCCTTGTGGCTGGTGCTTCTATAGCCCAAGAGAGGCCACTTCCATTTTTCTGATTCTAGGACAGTTGTAGGAACTCCAGTCCCTCTGTCTGTGGACCCCTCATCCTCCTTCCTGCTGAGGCCTTGCAGGGACTTCCCAGTCTCTCGTACTGTAGATCTATTTCCTAGGCACACTGATGGACTGAATTCTGTGATTTCTTTAGATGACCCATAGTCTGAAAGCCAAACTGTCACCATTCTTGTATCACTGGTCCAACTAAGCTTGTTTCCCAGCGGGAATGTCTAACTTAAAACTGGACCTTCTTACTCTTGCTTCCCAGCTTCCTGTTTGATAGGAAGCATCTCCATCTCTATTCCCCTTCCCCACCCTCACCCTCACCCTCTCTTCTCCATGAAGGGCAGCAGCTGGCTCAGAAGGAGGGCTGGTGCCTTCACATTGACGTTCATGACCTAAAATTAGAGCAAAAGAGAGGTGACGGTTAGAGGACAGTCAGTCCAGTGTTCTCACTGGGTCAGGAAATACCAGGTGAGAATGTAGGCCTGATGCCTCTGCCAAGGGAACCAAACAAGGAAGAGAATCATTTCTTTTTCTGAGCTCCACGTTTCATGACTGGTCTTATGTATATTGGACACAACCTGCAGACTGGGAGCTCCTGAACAGGCCAGACAAGAACTACAACTTAGACACCCTCCCTCCACCTCAAAGATGGGGAATTGAGGTTCATAGAGTCTAGGCACCTGACCTTGATCTGTGCTAAAAGAGTCTATGATGGGTGGGGAAGGGGGGTGGAAAAGTGAGAGCTGAGGAGCAGCTCTGGGTGTGTCAGCTGAGCTGGAGAGTTACCCTTAAGGGGAGAGTTATCCTCACCACCTCCCTGCCATCTTCCCCAGTTCTCACCTTGTCCCAGATCTGCTCACTGCTCCCCAGGGTACTTCCCACCAAGGGGTTGACCCCTGCTGTGCACACCAGGAAGTCCACACCCTCACAGTGTTTCAGAGCCTGTAGGAGAGAAGAGGGTGTTGAGGACCAGAATCAAGGAGAGAAAGGTTTGTGTAGCAGTGAGGTAATTCCTCTTTGATATCTGTGGGCTATGTCTGGGTCAAATCTGGGAGAGGAACAACTCCAAGTGAGGATGGAGAACTGATAGATTTCCCTCCAAGTTAGGGTGGCTGCTGTATATAATAGCTACCTTCTTTCCAACACGCCCCTACTCCCACCAAAAGAGTAACCTGATGCTTGCTCTCTTCCTGGCAACTAGTGACATCACAGGCTCCTCCAGTCCCTAGCCACTACCTCACTCAACCCCACCTCAGCTCCTACAAGCCCCTATAAAAGGCACTTGCTGTCCTGGCCATATTGCTTTTGTCTCTCCTTTGTTCAGAGACAGCCCGGCAGATCTGTTCCCTTAATAAAGGCTTGTTGTGGCCTGGTCTGGTCTTGGTTTTCGGCCCTTTTATCTGACAAGAACCATTTTTGTTTTCTTTTAAAAACTGGGTCCTGAGCCTGTGAACAATAAAGGATGAAATGTCACCCATGTTTCTTTTACTGTGTTTCCTTTTAATCCTAGGCACTCTTGGCTACCGGCTTCTTTTTTTTTGGTGCCGGGGATCAACTCGGGACTTTATGCGGAGGAACCACTGGCTAAATCTCCAGCCGGGCTACCAGTTTTTTTTCTTTTCTTTTCTTTTTTAAAAAGCTGTCTCATTTATTATTTAGGCTATTTAGGCAGTATACTTATGTTGTAAATGGAAGCAAATTTTTCAATTACTTTTTAAAAAGTAAATAGTAATTAATGAATTTACTGTTATACTCAAAATCGTCTACGTTTAAGGTGAGAATCTTTGCCAATAGAAAGGCGCTGCTCCAAATTGTGAATGGTATTACGAAGAATTGCAATCTCTTTGTTTTTTTCTTCTTGAAGATGTTGAAGCTTCCTTCTGTAGATACTCTGTGGGGAAATAGTAGCATCTGGATATGGTTTTGACTTAGTCTGGACTCTTGCTAGTTTGACATCAAACTCCAGCTGTAGTTTGATTATTTCATTTTGCTTTTCTTTTTCTTGAGTTACTAACTTTGCATTTAACTCTGAGATTTCCTTCTCCTTTTTCTTTATTAGATCTTTGTGCTTTTCTTCATTTAGTTCAACTTTTTTCTGTATATCATGATAAAGTTTGGTTATTTCTATCTTATGTTCTTCCTCTTTGATTTTCATTTCATGTACAAGTTTGGCAATATTATTCTAATAGTCCTGTTTGTGAGATTTCAGCTTTTCCCTTGTCATATCAACATTTCTTTTTAGTTGTTCATTTTCACCTCTCAAATTGTGTTGATATTCAATGGTCTGTTGTAGCCCTTTTATCATATCATGAAGAGCAGCACATTCTTTTCTGTCTGTGAAAAATCCTTTATAAGTTTGTCAATATTCACACTGCTAATCTTTTTTGTACATTCTTTGCCACTTTGATCCATGCTTGAATTGCTATTGTTCCTGGTTCCTCAAAGTCTCCCCCGCCTCAATTGGCAGTCCAGTCCGGTCCGGTCCCTGGGCTACCAGTTTCTTAACACATCTCTCCTCTGCTCTGTTTCTTGGAATGTCACATCCCATCTCCATTTTCCTGAACACCTAGCTCTGACTGAAAATCAAAATTCCTTGTAACAATATCCCTACCCTCCTCAGTCCCTTCTCTGGAATCTTCCAGGAGGGCCTGCCTGGCTGATAATTCAGCAGGAAAGGAGAGTTCTTCCCCACCCCAACATCTTGCTCCCTCTGTGGTTTTTCTTTGACTGGGTCTGTTAGAGGAGCCTGTGAGTGGACTACTCAGAAGCTGAGAGACAAGCAGTCGATTTCATTTATGTGAGGGGGAGAGACATTAGCCTGTTTTCCTAGTGTGGGTCATAGAAGCAGAATCCCCACATCCCTGGCTATGACTCCTTCTGTGCTGCTCACCGTGGTCACCAGCCGATCCCGGTCCTTGGCCTTCCCCACGTGGCACACGGTGCCCGTCACACTGAGTCCCTCGCCCTTCAGCGTGGCCACTGCGCGGTCCACGTTCTGCTGCTTCCGGCTGCTGATGACCACATGGGCCCCGTCCTGGGCCAGACGCCGGGAGATGGCAAAGCCGATCCTGAGGACAGAGAGATGGAGAGGATGTGACATTTCAGCCTTGGGCTGAGTCCTGGTTTTTTTTAGTACATGTTTGCAGTACACAAAGATTACACTTATGGTGGGGAATTGGTACATGTATATAGTACATATTGTTTTATTATTACCTCCCGCCTCCCTGCTCCTTCCAACTCTGGGTCCCCTTTCCATTTGCAAAAACCCCATTTTTATCATTTTTCCTCTGAATTCTGTTTTTTCCACTCCCTCTCCTTTCCCTTGCTCTCTCCTCTCTTCATCTCTTGTTCCCCTAGCCATTTGAAAAAAAATCTCTCTACTTCCTACTTATTTGTCTTCTGTTTTGCTCTTTATATAACTATGTTTTTGAGTTTCTCTTATAAGAAAAACCATTCAATATTTAAGCTTGTGTGTCTGACTTATTTCATTTAACATTATGATCTCAAGTTGTATCTATTTACCTACTAATGCCTCAAGTTTATCTTTCTTTATGGCAGAGTAGTACTCCATCATGTATATATACTATATTTTCTTTATCCATTCATCTGACGATAGGTATGTAGGCTGTTCCCAAAATTTAGCTATCACAAATTGTGCTGCTGTAAACATGGGTATACATGTATCTGTGTAATATGATGTCTTCAGCTCTTTTGGGAAGTTATCTAGAAGAGGAATATCTGGGTCAAATGGAATTTCTACTTTAAATTTTTTGAGGAATCTCCACACTGACTTCCATGGTGCTTGTACTAATTTACATTCCCACCAACAAATGACTTCTTTCTTGCTTGCTATATTTCTCACCCTAAGGTCCCAAATGAATTTTCTCCCCTAACCCAGAAGAGCTAATATCATGTCCTGCTTAGGGTTGGTAAGATGAACAGAAGATACATCAGAAGATACATAAAGAGGGGATACATCAGTTGTGGGTGTATTGGACCCTCTGTGTACTGCATCAGAGCTTGGCCTCACCTCCTGCTGGAACTACTACAGTGACAACTCATTCCCAGCTCCTCAAAGCTTTGGTCTGCTTGGCAGCTGCAATCTTAAAGCTTCTTGTCTCAGGGCTGAGTGCTCACAGGGATGCAGCTTAGAAGGATGGAGTTGTTATATAGTGACAGAGGGGAAGATAGGCAGGGATACAGGCATGGCTGATGTGCCGGACGGTTTTAGAAATGACCACTTGCTTACTAGAAATTGTCCTTGTGAAACCTTTGCAGGTGTGGGACAGTTATTTTAGGGGCCAGCTTGCATGCATTTACTGTATGCCCCTAGACCCCATGACCCTTAGCTCATCTCAGCAACAGCTCACCCCAGCAACCAAGGCTAACTCTCTGACTGGCCTAGAGTACACCAATCAGTGAAACAGTTAATTTTTAGGGATCCACTTAGCCCTATAAGTATGAATACAGTAGCCTTTGAGAAGCTCATTTTGAGTTCTTCCTGCCATGCCGCTTGCTACTTGGCAGCTTTGTCCCTACCTTGTGATATTATAAATAAACCTCTCTTGGCACTCCTTACATTTCTGACTTCCTCATTCTTCACGGACCTGACCTCCCTATTTTCAGCCAATGGGTTTTACTTGAGCCAGCATCGCCCTACTCCTTCATTCCGAATCGGAAAACCAGGTCTTTTTTTCAGGAGACCTCTAGCTGCCCAGACCCCCTCAGGATGCTACAATTACCTTATGAAGCATAACTATAGACTAACGAGGTATGGAGCAATGACTGGATTCCTTCTCCCTTTCCCTGGTGGGTGCCTTTAAAATGCAGTTCATGATTCCTCCTGGAACTGTGGACCCATCACCAGGGTGCCTATCATGGGGCCATCTTGGTAACCCATTCTGCACTGGCTATATCTGGTTTTCTTGTTTCTTCTCCTGTCCCTTTTCCCTCTTACCATCTCATATTCCCAAAACTACTGGTGCTTCAGCTTTGGAAGCTCCGGTTTGTAGAGATCAGGCCAAGACAATGCTGTCAACAAAATCAAAAGATTGTCACAGTTTCAGAATTCCCAAAGAGTTGCTCTCACCCAGATGTGGATCCTGTGACTACAGCAACTTTGTTGGCCAGTTTGAGCCCATTATTGGTCCCACTGCTGGTGCTTCTCATGAGGCGTGGAGGTGCCAGAGGAAGGAGGCTCTTCAGGGTCAGAGGTTGAAACATGGTTTCTGTTTGCTCTTCCTCTTGGTGAGCTCAGTTCTGGGAGTGAGGCTTTACAAGGGCAGACAACTCCGACAAGCAGTTCCTGCAAGTACAGAAGTGAAATAGCATCTCCTTTGTGTATGATAGAGCTGGGATGGTCCAGGAGTCACTACTGGAAACTTAGTGCCTGCATCTTGAGCCCCTCGGATGGTTATATGAACACAGGATTTCTTCTATTAAATATCTCCTTTTAAACTAGCTAGAGTGGTTTTTATTAGCTGGAGTCAAATCATAGCATATACACTTTATTCATCCAAATCTGAAATAACTTTATTCATTGAGACTCTAGATAATGAATGGATAATTCACAGGTTTGTTGTGAGAGGACCAAATAAATTTAAGAGTCAGATGTAAAAGGGCTTTGTGAACTGTAATGTGCCTTCATGCAAGTTACTGCTGAAGGGTGATGAGTTTTATCCTTTTATCCTTTGGGTTTCTCCCCTCAAGCCTTGGGACACACCCCCCTGCCCTCCTTGCAGTGCTCTGTGCTGGCTGCTTTTCACCTCTAGCCTTTTCTCCTTCTAGGTTCATCTTTGTTTCAGCATGTGAGGGGAGTCCTTTGTACCCCCACAAAGCTTTTGGATTTATTGTCTCCTCCATGTGACAGAGTGGCCCCATTCTTACTTCTCATTTGTCTCACTAATTCTTAGGGACCATGTTGAACTCATACTTCTTGCAGGTTGTCCTTACTGCTTCTTGGTATTTGTTGAATAAATGAGTAAATATATGAAAATATTGTGTCATTGATATAATGATTTCTTCAGGTCCTCACTAGGTCCATGGGTCAAATTCATTAGTCTCAGCAGATCAGACTCTTTCCCCAGTCTCTCAGTTGTGTCAGTTCAACTCTGGTCTCAAAACATTTATTATAAAGTAGCCATTCTTGTTTTTAAATGTTCGCCCACTGTGTGGTGTGAGGCTTTGTGTACAAAGTAAACTTGTGATTTCCTGGTATGTAATTTAAGACCTTCTCCTCAAATCTCCGAGAATGGATAACTATGTACTTACTTCCCTTATTATAGCACTTTGATTTTAAGTGAATCTTAAAGCAAATATCAAAGCAGATAAATGCTTTTAATGCAAACTTTAAAGCCAAAGATCCAGCCAGCTATCACCCAATTGGCTTTTAGGACTCTAGTGGTCTGCACATATTGAAACATTTACTCAAAATTTAGTAGTTCTCAGGTTTGGGGGACAGCATATACTATACAGTACTTGGAAGTTCTACTCTAACCCATTTATTGTGTGATTGTGAAGGCTGTATTGAATGGAACCCAGAATAAAAGACGGTTCTCCAGCAAGTTAAGATGTGGTATAAGCAGCTTGCCTCTCGAGCCATAGGACCTGGAAGATTACATGGAATCATACATATGTGAGCTGATGAAGATCTGTGTAGAATCTTTGATAAGTCCCTCAGAGGGTCTTAGTGCAGAATTTTAGAATTTTGGAGCAAGATTATGCTTAATGCAGCAAAGAATGATATTTCAAAAATTAGTCCTGGTTCTGTGGTAGAGACTGAGCAAGTCACCATACAATATGAAAGGATAGTGTACTAAATCAGCCCATCATATCATACATAGTGTGATTAGACTAATTTAATCCTGTGAACCATAAAGTTAACAGGACACAGGAGCAATCCATGATGAGCAGGAAGTGGTGCAATAGGGATCAGGCCCAAGGAGGTCCAGAGTAAGTTACGCAAGCTGGTAGCGTAGACTCTCATGTCACTCCCTCTATTATACTGATGCCTCTCCCTCAGCCTCTAGTCACACCTTAGGGCAGTGTTCCCTAAGGCCAGATGGCAAAGGAGGGAGGAAACTGGTTTTAGATAGACAGATATGATATATTGATACAGGCACTAAATAACTGTTATGGTTACAGACTGACTAAAATGGCCCTAAAAGACAGTGACAAGGACAATTCCTTCTGATAGGCAGAAACTTGAGAAGTAGACCTTTGTTAGTTGCTCTGTGGAGAGAGGAAAGTGGCTTGTTGTGTTTAACACCAGAAACCAGTTCCCCAATTCTCTGACAGCAACTGGGCATCCTATAATGCAATTCAATTATGAGATGAAATATTTGGAGTTTGTGCAGACACTATAAATTAGGAGACCAGTTCCACAGATTGCCTGTACTTTGGACACCAATCACAAGTCCTGGACCACCCATCCTTCTGGCTGTAAAATGGGGGTTCCCATTATTTTCACTTCAGGTTTCCTAATTTGCTAAAATAAAATGACTCACAGAACTCAGTAAATCACTTTAAATTATGGATACAACTTATGAACAACCAAATGGGAGGTGTGTGTAGGCAAGATAGTGGGGCTGTGGGGGCATGGAGATTTTATGATCTCTCTATTCATAATACCCTTAGCACTTTGAGATGTTCATTAATCTGGAAGTTTCCTAATCCCTTTTTGCTTGGGGATTTGTTTCATAGGCATGCTTGATTACATTACAGGCCATTGGTACATGGATTCAGTCTCAGCCCCTTCTACCTCCCATAGATTGAAAGGTAAAGCTGCAAGTTCCAACCCTCTAATCTTGACTTAGCCTTTTTAGTGAATATCCTGTAGCTACCTAGGACTCCAAGGTATCAGTTAGTATATCATTCACATATGGGAGACACTCATATCACTTAAGAGATTCTAAGAGTTTTAAGGGTACTGTGGCACAAACTGATTAAAAAATAAATGTATCCTTTTTATAATATCATAGATATCCATGGACTTCTGGGCAGTAAGACATGGTTTGGCTTATTGATTGGGGCTGGGAAGGAGTGCAATTAGGAAATCAGAGACAGGAAGGTTTTGGGAAGAGATATGTGGATGGACTAATAGGGGGAACATAAATTACATGTATCATTACATTGTATGTTAATCACAAAGTAGTTACTACAGAGAAGATATTCAACAAATAAGTGGACCAGATGACTTGGCCCACAGGGTCAGCTAGTCTCTGTCCTAAACTTCCTCAGTATGTTCAGGACGGACCTAGAAATAGAGGAGTCTTGGTTGGAGGGAGAGGGGTAAGGCAAAGACTTAAGAATTGGCTTCTTTTCACTAAGGCTTATCTGTGAAGCCACTTCTAAATGTCTAGTGCTGGGTTGTGACCCATGCTGAAGGTGATGAGGTACTGTATTGGTTTGGCTGGCCTGCTACAACAAAGTACCATAGACTGGGTGGTTCCATCTCTGTGACCTAATTGCCTCCTTAAGGCCTCACCTACAAGTATCATCTCAGTAATTCTCAAAATGTCAGAATTCAGAACATCTCATCACAGGTGAATACACTTAATTTCTAATACTGGGCTCCACTCTTAACCAGGTTAAGGTAAAGATAAGAAGCCCTGAGACCTCAATCATTAAAGAATCATACTGCAAAACAGGAGGTGAGGCCATGAGCTGCCAGTGTGGAGCTTGAGGTTGAGAAGAGAGAATCAGTGTCAAGAGAGTAGGGGAGTAATTGCTACAGAGCATGAAGCTGGGCAGCATCAAGGGCCCATGTAGAATGGGTGGTAATGGAGCTCAATAATGGATCCCATGATATGACTTGGTAAATTGGGTTTGCACCACCTTCCTACTCAACTCATATTGAATCTGAAGTCAAGTGAAATTTTTATTTATAACTTTTATCTAATATATATTGAAAAATTTGGCAATATCCTTACACCAGTGTCACTGAACAATTTGGCTTCATTTGTTCAAAGGTGATTCCCCCCTGGCTAATAACAACCTATATGAGTGCTGAAAAGAGCTGGAAAAAAATGCATACATTTAAGTTCCTGGGACAGCTACTTTCAGCATTGCATATTTTGTGTCAGTACTACTATCACTTTACTCTTGTACAACTCAGAGTTGAGTTGCAGAAAGATGGAGTCCTTCAATAAAAATTATCAGTGTATCTACTGGCCCATTACACAATATATCAGAATTTAGAACATCTTAAAACAGGTGAAAACACTTAATTGCTAATACCAGGCAGGCTCTACTCTTTACCAAATTATGATAAAGATAAGAAGTCTCGAGACATCAGTTATTAAAGGAGGCATACCAGTAACCAACTGGGATATTCCTTCATTCTGTGTCAACACCCCACAGTAAAAATAAGGAAGAAAACTGTGACTTTCTTCCTTTTTGAGCTCAGCTAACCAAAAGAAGAGATAAGAGAGGAAATTTTACATAGCTTTGAACATTAGTGTTTCTTAGGGAGAAACATCTTTAGGATAGACCACATATGCATATTGAATACTTGAAAGTTGATTATTTTTGTTTAAGCATATATATATATATATATATTTTTTTTTTTTTTCTTTCTTTCCTTTTTTTTCTTTTTGAACTCATCCAGGCTGGCCTCAAATTTATAGCAATCCTCCTGCCTCAGCCTCCTGAACACTGTGATTTATAGGATTGTGCCACCACGCCTGGCATATTTTAAAGTCTTTTAAATGATCACTTTGCAGTTCCAGTTAAATTTGATTTATAATTTTGTTTAAATTTTTAAAAAATTTGTACATGTTTGCAGTATGTAATGATTACAGTCATTATGAGGAGCTAGTTTTTTAAAGAAAGCAACTTATCAAAGCCTCTTTTACATGATATACAATTTAGGAGTAAAAGCCAATGATTTTTTTTTAGATGCTCTACCAAGTGGTACAACCATCACATTGTCTTAGAAAATTATTTTTGCAATAAGATCCCTCATACTCTTTACAGCTAATTCTTATTTCTGTCTCTTACCCCAGGAGACTTTGATCTATGTCTTGTCCCTATATATTTTATAAACTTGTGTTCTGAGTCTTTCATTTGAATGAGGAAAATTAACTTCTTAAAAATATATATGACTACTTACCTCTTGAAAAACCTTCATGTATACGTTGTCCTGTAGCACTGTCATGCCCAAAGGATGGGGCATCTGTCTCAGGCACATGGAATTTTGTGGAGAATATTGTGTATTTCAATACATACTTTTCTTACCTTGCTGGAGGTTCCCAGCTGCTTTGTCTGAGGCCAAGTGGGAATCCCAGTCCAAGGAGTAGCTCTCACTACAGGGCGGGTCCTCAGGTCTTGGGGCAGCTGTTGCTCCTCTCTGCTGCTTAAGTCAGGCCATCCATCCCTTTCTCCTCCTCCAAGACACACCCATTAAAGTCCCTGTTCTCATTTAACCTTCACGCTGTGATTCATCAAGGCCCCAAAGCAGAGTAAGATTCATGTTATAAGATATCAATCATACCCTACAATTTTGATTTGTATTTGCTTGGCAGCTAGTGAGTTGAGCAATCTTTTAAAATATACCTGTTGGCCATTTGTGTGTCTTCTTTGAGAAATGTCAATTCAGATTTCTCGCCCATTTTAAAATCAAGTCATTTGGCTTTTTTTTGGGGGGGGGCTACTGATTTCTTTAAGTTCCTTTTCTATTATCGGTATTAGCCCCCTATCCGGTGTGTAGTTAGTCAATATTTTCTCCCATTATTTCAATATTTCATTATTTCAATGTTTCCTTTGCTGTGCCCAAGCTCTTTCTTTGATGTAATCTCATTTGTCTATTTTTGCTTTGTTGCCTATGCTTTGAGGTTTATCCAAAGAAAACCTTTGTTTAGGTCAAAGTCATTTAGTGTTCCCCCTATGTTTTCGTCTCAAAGCTTCATGGTTCCAAGTCTTCCATTTAAGTTGATTTTGGTATATGACGGGAGATAAGGGTCTTATTTATTTCTTGTACATGAGACACCACCTCACTCCAATAAGAATAGGTATTATTTTTTAAAAAGGGCTAGGGATGTAGCTCAGTGGCATCACGCCTGCCTGGTAAGCACAAGGTCCTGAGTTCAATTCCTGGTACTGGAAATAAATGATAACAAGTGATAGCAAGGATTTACACTTGATCTTAGTCAAAAGGCTGAGAAGTGATGATAGCAAGGATTTAGAGAGAAGTGAATCCTTGCACACTGTTGGTGGGAATGTAAATTAGTAGAGTGATTATAGAAAACAGTATGGAGGTTCTTCAGAAGTTAAAAATAGAACTACTGTATGATACAGGAATGCCACCACTGGGCATATATCCATAGGAAATAAAATCAGTATGATGAATAGACAGCTGCACTCTCGTGTTTATTGAAGCACTATTTACAAAAGCCAACACATAGAATCAACATAGATATTCACCAACAGATGACTAGATAAAGAATATGTGGCATATACAGTATATACACAATGGAATACCATGTAGCCATGACCACATGGATGAATTTGGAGAACATTATGTTAAGTGAAATGTGCTTGGCACAGAAAGAGAAATGCCTTATGATCTCACTCACTTGTGGAACATGGAAAAGTTGGTATTATAGAAAAAGAGTAGAATAGTTATAAGAAGCTGGGGAGGGTAGGGAAATAGGGAGGATGGGGAGAGATTTGTCCACAGGTACAATTTTACAGTTAGGAGTGTAGGGACAGATTAGCAGGGAGTAGGCAGTGATAATGGAGCTGGGTGGACCTGGGTGGTTGAGGGTTGCCAATTTACCACATGTTTATCATGTAGTATTAATGAGGAAGCTACTCCTTGTGCAACTGTAACGTGCACTTGCTACAACACCCTAGACCCTTACCTTCTTGTCAACCCAGAGACAAAGGCTAAGACCTTGAGTGGCCTAGATTATACCAATCATGAAATAGCTATTTCACTTACTCCTGTAAGTATGAGTACAGTGGTTCCCTCATCTTTGGGAAATTCAGTAGAGTTTCCCCTGCCTTGTGGCATGTTCTGCTACCTGGGAGCTTTTCCCTGCACTCATGATTTCATAAATAAACCTTGGCTTTACATTCATTTCTGACTGCTGCCCCTGCCTCCCAATTCTCTGCTGGAGGCCTTCCTTCTGAGCCAGTCTCTCCCCACTTCCCCATTTTTCACCAGAGTGAAGGTGAGGAACCCAGAGATACCCTAGGGAAGGTGAAGAGTCACTGGGGACCCATAGCCCCTCAAAGACCACCCAACTGATGCTACAGGAGGAGTAAATTTATTGCACAGTGAGGTGACAATAGTGAATAAAGTATCATATTTTCCAAATCATTAGAAGAGAGGGTTTTGAATGTTCTCAAGACAAGGAAATGATAAATATTTAAGGTGATGGATATGATATTTACATTGATTTTGTCATTATGCAATGTATACATGTTGAAATATCACATTGTACCCAAACATATGCACAATTATTTTGTCAATCAAAGATTTAAAAAACTCCAGACACATTCTTCTGTCAATAGGACCTCCTTTATATCTTTGTTTATTTCCGCAGAGTATAGTGAACTCTCCAAATTTCTATAGCACCAGGTTAAGCAGAATTGTCGAGGAGAATAGTATATATCAGTAGCCAATCCTAAGGAGGCAGAATATTGTGCATGTGTTACCAATTCCTGTGGAGAACTCTAAACTCTTTTGCCCCTTTCAACTGAGTATCAGAGTCACTAGTGGAAAAACAACATTGTAAAGGACTGGATGGAATGACATGTTACTTCCATGAAGAGGTAGAGCAAGATGAGCTTCAAGCCAGGCATGGTGGTGTTCATCTGTAATCCTATCCACTGGCAGGGTGAGGCAAGAGGATCACAGGTCTGAGCCCAGTGCAGGTAATTTAGCAACTTAGTGAGGCCCTGACTCAAAATAAAAAATAAAATATAAGAAAGGGTCGAGAATGTAGCTCATTGTAAAGGGCCTGGGTTCAATTTCCACTGCAGAAAAAGAAGAAAAAGAATAAAAATAAGAAGGAGGAGGAGGAAGATCAGATTCAGTAGTGAGCATCAGTCCCCCATGCAAAGGTGGATCAGCTTCAGTAGTATGAATCTGTTCACATACACAGGTCCACAAGGCAGTCAAAGAGAAGGCAGTTGGCCAACTGTACCTTGGAGAAGGACACTATCAACTCTCCATGCGGGGAGGGGGAAAATACAGCCATGGGGCTGGCTAGGTGCCATGTGATGCTCACAGTACAGGGGGCTGAAGTGTTAATTCCCAGTTAACAGCCCAAGAACCGTTCTTCTGTCCCAAGTGGAAGTGGGAAGACTGGGTACATAAAATGGTCTTTCCCAACACACTGTACTCATAAGCTCCCAGGACTCATGTTTCATTCATTCATTCATTTATATATTTATTTGAGACAGGGTCTTACTATATAGTCCAGGCTGGCCTCAAACTCACAGCAATCCTCCTGCCTCAGCCTCCAGAGTTCTGGGATTACAGGTGTGTGCCACCATGCCTGGCTTCTTTTCTTTCTTTCTTTTTTTTTGGTACCTGGGATCAAACTTGGGACCTTGTGCTTGCAAGGCAGGCTAAATCCCCAGCCCCTTTATTTTCTGTTATACATGAGAACACTATCCATTCAGTTGTCCATGCCAGAAATCTCAGAGCCAGCAAAGATCCTTCTTTCTTATTCTGTCCAATTAGCACCATTCCTGCCAACATTATCTCTACTGCCTTTTAGTTGATCTTCTCCTCATTATGCTCTTGCTCTGTTTTTTGGAGTAGGCATGGGTCTTGCCTACAGTGTAGTGTTTTTTCTACTCTTCTAAGACCAAGCTGTAGTGATCCTTCCAAGGTGAAAAGTGGGTAACTCCATCTTATTGCTATGATTCAACAATGGCTCTCCCTGGCTTTTATGATAAAGGAAAATTCCTTTGTTTCTCACCCTGGGATTTTGTTGACCCCTCCTTGACCATCTCCTTTTGCTGTCACAAGCTCCTTTTAATAAAATACTAGAATTGCCTTATATTTCATGCCTGCACCTTTTCTTCACCTGGATTGTTTCTCCTTTTCCTTCAATATTAAGAAAAGGCATCACCTCCTGTGGAAGTAAAGACTTCTTCAGGGAAGTCTTTTTTTTTTTTTGAGACAGGGTCTCGTTATGTAACAACTCCAGGCTGGCCCTGAACTCATTATGTAGCCCAGGCTGGCCTCAAACTCACAGCAATCCTCCTGCCTCAGCCTCTTGAATGCTGAGATTACAGGTGTGCACCACCACTATCCCTCAGGGAAGTCTTATTAGTTACACCTCTTTGGTTTTATATGCTTTTCTCTCCTGACCAACTCTAAGTCTCACTCCTGCCTCTCTTCCACCCACCACCCAGGCTGATAGTACTTTAATGGCAGAGCCAATATATCCTAGTCCAGAGCCAAGCTTGCACATGACTCATGGTCATTTCTTATTTGAACTTTTTCTTTCTTAGTATCTCTCCCCTGTGAATACCTTGACTCAGACTCTTAAGGGTTCCCAAGGACTGTGTGTTGAGACCCAAGGAGTTAAAGCCAAGATTCAGCTGGAGAAAGAGGATGTGTAGCACAGATGTTTCTTCTCTGTTAATACAAACCTCTTCCTTTTTGAAGGGGGCTCCAGAGAAGTTGTGTCTATTAATACCAGGTCCATGTTTGCAGTGTTTATTATGCACCAGACTAAAGCTCATTAGTTATTTTCATCATTATAAAAAACAATAAAAAAATCGAGGTGATAGTACTGTCCTTATAAAGAACAGAGTCCTAGAGAAGTTAAATATCTGCCAATAAATGCAATCACTGTTCCTCAAGGCTGAGATTTGTCTGCAAGCCCCTTGTTCTAAAGTTCTAAGATATATAATTTTATGAGTTTAATTATGTTGTGAATAAAATGTTATGAACTTCACGTCAGATATTTTGCACTCTGATCCAGCATACTTATAGCCGTTAGGGGGCATCTAAATGCAGTCTGAAGGTGGTATACTGATTTAACCTCAGAGACCCTTGCCTGGTCCTCCCTACAATTCTCCATGCTCATTCTATACTCCTCTTGTAAAGTTTTTATTGGCTACCATTTCCTTGCTTTCCATTCCAAAGTTCTTGATATAGGATAAACTTGCTCTTTTTCAAGTATTACATGTCTAATACTTGCAAGAAAGATAAATGTTTCACATTGCTAAGGTTTTATATATGTATTTTTAAAATATTGAGACCTCTTCTTGCTAAGCCACTAAATTGCCCAGGCAGGGCTTGAACTTGCAACCTCCTGCCCCAGCCTACCAGCATTCTGGGATTACCAGTATGTACCACAACGCCTAGCTTCATTGCCAGTTTTGGAGTCAGACTGCAATGTATGAAAACCTTCTAATGCACCAGGCAGCATCTTCCCCAAGTATGTCCTCCAAGCTAAAAGTCCCATATGATTTTCAGAGGAAGAGTGGTTTGGATCCTTGGCAAGGTACTTGGCACCATAACCTAGTCATACAAATATTTATCTTTTTGAATACTGTGTTCAGAACAAATAGTACTATGACTCAGTTCTTGAAGGTAAAACTAATTTTTCTTGCCCTATGAAAGAACAAGTTTGTCCTAATTTTCAACAGAAAATTTATGTGGCATGATCAGGAAATACAGTGAATGTTTAAATTTTTAAAAATGTATCATTGTAAAAGACACATTGCCATTATTCTCCTTCAAAATACTCTGCCTCACTTCAAACACTTATCTCATCATTCTTGCCATTTTCTGAAGCAGTTCTGGAAGCTCTTTTTCATGTCTTTATGAGGTATGATAAAAAAACTTGGTGAGTGCTGCTTTCAAGTGCACCCAGCAGGTAGAAAGGCTCACAAAATCATGAAAGTGTGTCTTCATCACCCTGTTACTGGATCTGCTTCTGTGCAACTGCCAGTACCTTCCCCAGAGCTAAAATGACCATAAAATGTGACATTCTGAGTTAATTCAGGACATTAACACAACTGTGATAGTCACTAAAGACAAGAGGTGTGATAAAAATAGTGTGTTTAAATAAAAACAATTATTAACAATAAAAGACATTGACATTAATCCACCTCAAAATACTCCCCTTCACTTTGAACATGCTTAGCCTATCGTTCTTGCCTCTTTGAAGCAATTCTGGAGGTTCTATTTTCTTTCTTTTTAAAAATGTTTTTATTTTATTGGTACATTTTAGGTGTACAATATAATGACATTCATCATTGGAAATTTGCACCTTTACATAATCTCTCTTGGTTCTTATTTTTCCCCTTTCCCTGCCCTCCCTTCAACCCCTCCATCCCTCACTGTTTACAAAGACTTTGTTTCCTTTTTTTCATTTTCTCATATTAATTCCTTTCCCTTCTTTCCTTTCCCTGACCCCTGCCACTTCCCCTTCCCCCTTGCCCCTTTTCTTCCTATTTCACATTACCTATTATACCTTTTAGTCTTTATTTACACTTTCAGTTTCTCACACTAGAGAAACTATTCAGTATTTACACGTGTGTGTCCTGTTTATTTCACTTAAGAGTATTCCCTCGATGTGCATCCACTTGGCTATGAATGTCTCTAATTTCTCATTTTTTATGGCTGAGTAGTACTCCATTTTATAAAAAAACCACATTTTCTTTATCCAGTCTCCAGTTGATAGGCATTTGGGCTGTTTCTAAGTTTTAGCTATTACAAACTGTGCTGCTATGAACACGAGTGCACATATATCACTGTGGTATGATTCTTTTAATTCTTTGGGGAAGATCCCCAGCAGTGGAATAGTGGGGTCAAATGGGACTTCCAGTCCTAGTTCTTTGAGGTATCTCCATCCTGATTTCCACAGTGGTTGCACCAGTCTACACTCCCACCAGCAGTGGAGAAGGGTTCCTCTTTCCCCACAGACCCGCCAGCATTTGTTATTGGTTGATTTCATGATAGCAGCCATTCTTTCTGGAGTGAAGTGAATCTCAGCATTGTTTTAATTTGCATCTCTCGAATGACCAGTGATGTTGTACATTTTTTCATGTATTTATTTGCTATCTCTACTTCTTTGTCTGGGAAATGTCTGTTCATTTCAGATGCCCATTTTTGGATTGGGTCTTTAAATTTGGGAGGTCTGATCTTTTTAAGTTCTTTATAGATTCGAGATAGTAGACCTTTGTCTGAGGAAGAGCAGGTGAAGATTTTTTCCCACATTTTGGGTTGTCTCTTCACACTGCTGGTGGTTTCTCTTGCTGTGCAGAAGCCTTTTAATAAGAAGAGATCCCACTTCTTGATTGTTTGTGCTAATTCCTGGGCAACTGAGGTTTTGTTCATAAAATTTTTTCCTACAACGATGTCTTCAAGAGTTCTACCTAACCTCTGTTCCAACTGGTTCAGAGTTTCTATTTTAATATTTAGATCTTCAATCCATTTGGATTTTAGTTTAGTGCATGGTGAGAGATATATGTCTAGTTTTAATCTTTGGCAAGTTGAAGTCCAATATTTCCAGCAGCATTAATTAAAGAGGCTATCTTTCCTCCAGTGAGGGTGTTTGGCTCCTTTATTGAAGATGAGATGGCTGAGTGTGTCTGGCATTGTTTCTGCATCTTCTAATCTGTTCCACAGGTCCTCAGGTCTGTTTCTTTGCCAGTATCATGCTGTTTTTATTGCAGTAGCTTTATAGCATAGTTTCAGGGTGGGGATTGTGATACCCCCTGCCATGTCTCTGTGACCTAGAATTGCTTTGGCTATTCTGGGTCTCTTCTTGTTCCAAATGAATTTTTGGATTGTTTTCTCAAGGTCCATGAAGTATGCTGCTGGGATCTCAATTGGAATTTCATTAAATCTATATAGCAGTTTTGGAAGTATGGCCATTTTCACTATATGAATCCTTCCTACCCAGGAGCAGGGGATGTCTGTCCATTTTCTGATATCATCTTCAATCTCTCTTTTCAGAGTGCCACAATTTTCAGAGAAGAGGTCTTTGATTTCTTTCATTAGGATGATTCCTAGGTATTTCAGTTTTTTGGATGCTATTGTGAAAGGAATTATTTGCCCTATTTCTCTCTCAGTGAGTCTGTCATTGGTGTAGAGGAAAGCTATTGATTTTTGAGTGTTGACCTTGTAACCAGCTACTCTACTGAATTTGGTTATTAAGTCTAGAAGACTTTTGGTGGAGTTCTTGGGGTCTTCTATATAGAGTATCATGTCATCTGTAAATAATGACAATTTGACTTCTTCATTACCTATCTTTATTCCTTTTATTTCTTTCTCTTGTCTAATTGCCGTGGCTAATGTTTCCACAACTATATTGAACAAGAGTGGTTATAGTGGACATCCTTGTCTTGTTCCTGATTTTAGTGTGAAGGATTTCAGTTTGTGACCATTTAGTATGATATTGGCTGTTGGTTTTTCATAGATGGCTTCTATCAGTTTGAGGTAGAGACCATCTATTCCAATTTTTTTGTAGTGTTTTTATCATAATTGCATGTTGGATTTTGTCAAATGCTTTTTCTGTGCCTATGGAGATAATCATATGGTTTTTGTCCTTGGCTCTATTGATATAGTGTATTACATTGATTGATTTTCATATATTGAACCATCCCTGCATCCCTGGGATGAATCCCACTTGATCAGGTTGTATGATCTTCTTGATGATCTTCTGCATTCTGTTTGCCATTATCTTATTAAGGATTTTTGCATCTATGTTCATTAGTGAGATTGGCCTATAGTTCTCTTTTTCAGTTGGGTCTTTCTCTGCTTTGGGGATCAAGGTGATGCTTGCTTCCAGGAATGAATTTGGGAGTATTGCTTCCCTTTCAATTTCACTGAAGAGTTTAAACAGTAGTGGCAGCAGTTCCTCTCTAAATGTCTTGTAGAATTCAGCAGTGAAGCCATCAGGCCTGGGCTTTTCTTAGTTGATAAGTTTTGAATTACATTTTCAATTTCAGTGGTTGATATTGGGTTGTTCAGAATTTTTAGGTCTTCTTTGTTCAGCTGTAGTAATTCATATGTATCTAGGAATCTGTCCATTTCTTCTGTGTTGTCCATCTTATTGGCGTATAGCTTCTGGAAGTAGGTATTGATGATCCTCTGGATTTCTGCTGGGTCTGTTGTAATTTCACCCTTTTCATTCCTAATTGCATGGATTGGGCCTTTTCTTTCCTTTTTCTGGCAAGGTTGACTAAAGGTTTGTCAATTTTGTTGATTCTTTCGAAGAATCAACTCTTCGTTTCATTGATTTTTTGTATCATTCTCTTAGTCTCCATTGCATTGATTTCTCCTCTAATCTTTATAATTTCCTCCCTTGTATGAGCTTTGGGGTTGTCCTGCTCTTCTTTTTCTAGAAGCTTGAGGTTCAGCATCAGGTTGTGGAATTGGGCTCATTCTGTTTTCCTAATATGCGTATTCACTGCTATGAATTTCCCTGCTAAGACTGCTTTCATTGTGTCCCATAGATTCCAATATGTTGTCTTGTCATTGTCATTTAATTGAAGGAAATGTCTGATTTCTTCTTTAATTTCCTCTGTGACCCATTGGTTATTCAGAAGTGTGTTATTCAATTTACATGTGTTTATGAAATTTTTTGAGTTTCTTTTACTATGGATCTCCAATTTCATCACACTATGGTCTGATAATATACAGGGGATAACTTCAATTCATTTGCATTTACTTAAACATGTTCTATGTGTGAGTATGTGGTCTATTTTGGAGAAGGACCCATGTGCAGCTGAGAAGAATGTGTATTCTGATTTTGTGGGGTGGAAGACTCTGTAAACATCTGTTAAGTTCATTTGTTCAAGAGTTCGATTGAGTTCCAGTTTTTCATTACTTATTTTTAGTCTAGGTGATCTATCTATTTGTGACAGTGGGGTGTTGAGGTCCCCCACTACAATTGTATTAGTGCATATATGACTTTTCATGTCATTAGTATTTGTTTTATATAGTTGGGTGCACAGATATTTATGATTGTCATCTCTTCATCTTGGATTCTTCCCTTTACAAGGATGTAGTGTCCTTCTTCATCTCTCTTAATCAGTGTTGGTTTGAAATCTACTTGATCTGCCAAGAGGATAGCTACTCCTGCTTTTTTTTGGGTTCCTGTCTCATGCAGTATTGGTTTCCACTCTTTAACTTTCAGTCTATGAGTTTCCTTTTGAATTAAGTGTGTTTCTTGTATGCAGCATATTGTTGGATTTTGCTTCTTGACCCATTCTGCCAGTCTATTTCTTTTGATTGGTGAATTGAGACCATTAACGTTGATGGGTATAACTGAAACGTATTGACTTGTCATTGCCATGACTTTTTCTTTTTGTTGGGTTCTCCCCCTTTACATTTAACTTCTTGTCATACCAGATGGGTTCATTCTGCTTTGCTTCCTTGGGTTGTGATCCCCAATGTCTGTTCCTAGGATATTGTATAAAATTCTTTGGAGTGCTGGTTTGGTATTCACGAAGTTCCTAAGGTGCTCTTTGTCATGAAAGTATCTTATTTCTCCATCCATTTTGAAAGACAGTTTTGCAGGGTACATCAATCTGTTTTGGAGGCTGTTTTCTTTTAGGGCTTGGAATATGTCACTCCAAGCTCTTCTTGCCTTGATGGTTTGTGTTGAGAAGTCTGCTGTGATTCTGATGGGCTTTCCTTTGTATGTGATTTGTTTCTTTTCTCTGACTGCTTGTAGAACTTTGTTCTTCTGTTGTGTTTCTGGAATCTTAACAATTATATGCCTATGTGTAGATTTTTTTTGATCAAGGCTATTTGGAGTCCTATATGCCTCACTTATCTGTATGTCAAGCTCTTTTCCCCTGCTTGGGAAGTTTTCTGCCATTGTTTCTGTGAAGTGATTTTTTATGTCATCTGCACTCTCTCCTGTTTCTTCATTGACTCCAATCAGTCTTATGTTATTCTTCTTTGCATCATCTAGCAGCTGCTGGATTGATTTCTCATGTTCCCTTATCATTTTGAAGCCATTTTTCTTTTCTTGCTCACTAATTGCAATCTTATCTTCTATATCTGAAATTCTGTCCTCACATTGGCTCATTCTGCTGTGTAGACTTTCAATGGAGTTTTTCATGTCCTGGAAATCTATTTGCATCTGTTTTATGGATTCCATTTGTTTCTTCTGTTGGGATTCCATCATGTTCCTGAGCTCCTCTCTAGATTGATTAATCATGTCTTGCACTAGGGGCACAATTTCTCCTGTTATCTGAGAAATGATTTCTGATTTCATGTTTTCCAGATCCCCTTTTGTTGCCAGTTCAGTGGGTCCAGGTGGTTAAGTGTCACAGTGTTCCATCTCATTTCCCTTTGGGGCTTCTGCAGGTGATCTGGAAGTCTGGTTTTGAGACTTATTTACATGTTTTCTCATTTTGACTGGGGCGGGGGGCTATTAGCGCCTGCACAGATTACCTCCTCTGAGCTGGGTGAGGTGGGCCAGGGGCCGTGAGCAGCGGTAGGGATGGTGACCCAAAAGCCCTTTCCTGTGGGCTGGGAGCAGCCAGAGGGATGGTGGCTGGGAAACCCCTTCCTCTGGACCAGGAGCAGTGGGATGGTGGCTCAGAAGCCCCTCCCTCTGGGCCGGGAGTGGTGGGAGGGATGGTGGCCCAGAAGCCCCTTCCTCTGGGCCAGGAGCAGCGGGACAGAAGGTGGCCCAAAAGCCCTTTCCTCTGGGCTGGGAACATCTGGAGGGATGGTGACCAGGAAGCCCCTTCCTCTGGACCAGGAGCATTGGGATGATGGCTCAGAAGCCCCTACCTCTGGGCCGGGAACAGTGGGACTCAGTACCTTGGTCTGGTGGTCTGGTGTCCTCTGTGTCTTTGTAGTGTGGTATCAGGTGGCTGCCTGTCTGCAGCGGGGTGATTTGGTGTCTTCCGTGTGACTCAGGACCTGGGTAGGGTGGGCACAGACCTGCCTGTCTGCAGCGGGCTGATTCAGCGTGTTCTGTGCAACTCAGGACCTAGATAGGGCATGGGCAGACCTGCCGGTCTGCAGCAGGGTGGTTAGGCGTCTTCCACGCAACTCAGGACCTCCCCATTTAGAATGGTATTGCCGGGTGGTTTTTCATAGGTAGCTTTTATCAGATTGAGGTAGATACACTCTATTCCAATTATTTTTAGGGTTTTTAAAATCATAAATGCATGTTGGATTTTGTAAAATGCTTTTTCTGCATCTATTGAGATGATCATATGATTTTGTCCTTGGCTCTATTGATATACTGTATTATATTGATTGATATGCATATGTTGAACCATCCCTGCATCCCTGGGATAAATCAAACTTGGTCAAGGTGTTGATCTTCTTCATGATCTTCTGCATTCTATTTGCCAGTGTCTTATTAAGGATTTTTGCATTTATGTTCATTAGTGAGATTGGCCTATAGTTCTCTGTTTTGATTGGGTCTTTCTCTTCTTTGGGGATCAAGGTGATGCTTGCTTCCAGGAATGAATTTGGGAATATTGCTTCTTTTTCAATTTCATTGAAGAGTTTAAACAGTAGTGGCAGTAGTTTGTCTGTGAATGTCTTGTACAATTCAGCAGTGAAGCCATCAGGACATGGGCTTTTTAGTTGGTAATTTTTAAATTACGTTTTCAATTTCATTGATTGATATTGGGTTGTTCAGAATTTTTAGGTCTTCTTCGTTCAAGTTTGGTAATTCATATGTATCTAGGAATCTGTCCATTTCTTCTGTGTTGTCCATCTTATCGGCATATAGGTTCTGGAAGTAGGTATTGATCCTCTGGATTTCTGCTGGGTCTGTTGTAATTTCACCCTTTTCATTCCTAATTGCATGGATTTGGGCCTTTCCTTTCCTTTTTCTGATAAGGTTGGCTAAGAGTTTGTCAATTTTGTTTATTCTTTTGAAGAACCAACTCTTGGCTTCATTGTTTTTTTGTATCATTCTCTTAGTTTCCATTGCATTGTTTTCTGCTGTGATTTTTTTTTTTTTTGCTCTGATGTTTATGATTTCCTCCCTTGTATGAGCTTTGGGTTTGTCTTGCTCTTCTTTTTCTAGAAGCTTGAGCTTCAGCATCAGGTTGTTTAATTGGGCTTGCTCTGTTTTCTTAATCTGAGTATTCACTGCTATGAATTTCCCTTTAAGACTGCTTTCATTGTGTTCCATAGATTCTGATATGTTGTATTGTCATTGTCATTGAATTGAAGGAACTGTCTGATTTCTTCTTTAATTTCCTCTGTGACTCATTGGTTATTCAAAAATGTGGTATTCAGTTTCCATGTGTTTGTGAAATATTCATGGTTTCTTTTGCTATTGATCTCCAATTTCATCACACTATGATCTGATAATATACAGGGGATAATTTCAATTCCTTTGCACTTACTTATATTTGTTCTATGAATGAGTATGTGATCTATTTTGGAGAATGATGCATGTGCGGCTGAAAAGAATGTGTATTCTGATTTTGTGGGGTGGAAGAGTCTATAAACATCTGTTAAGTTCATTTGTTCAAGAGTTTGATTGAGTTCTAGTATTTCGTTGCTTATTGCTTGTCTGGTTGATCTATTTGTGACAGTGGGGTATTGAGGTCTCTCACAAGTACTTTATTAGTGCTTATATGATTTTTCATGTCCATTATTATTTGTTTTATATAGTTGGGCACACTAGTGTTTGGTGCATATATGTTTGTGATTGTTATCTCTTCTTCTTGGAGTGTTCCCTTTACAAGGATGTAGTGTTCTTCTTTGTCTCTCTTAATCAGTGTTGGTTTGAAATCTACTTGATCTGCAAGGAGGATAGCTACTCCTGTTTTGTTTTTGGTTCCTGTTGCATGGAGTATTGTTTTCCACCCTTTAATTTTCAGTCTATGAGTTTCTTTTTGAATTAAGAGTATTTCTTGTATGTAGCATATTGTTGGATATTGCTTCTTGACCCATTCAAGAGAGGGGGGTGCTGCTGGTGCCCTCGTGGCTCTCCTCCTATACACTGGGAGCTGTGCAATGGCAGCCCAGAAGCTCCTTCCTCTGGGCTGGGAGCAGTGGAATGGCGACTGGGAGTCGCCTTCCTCTGTGCTGGGAGTGGTGGTATAGAGGTCTGAAAGCCCCTTCATTTGGGCTGGGAGCAGTGGAACAGTGGCCCAGAAGTCCCTTCCTCTGCCCTGAGAGCGGTGGTACAGAGGCCCAGAAACCCCTTCCTCTTTGCTGGGAGTGGTGGAATGACCTCTCTCTTTTTTTATTTTATTTATTTATTTTTTGGCATCATGGAGTTTTATGGTGCAGTGAAACTTTAAACTATCAATACAAATGCCAGGATACTACATAAAACATCCACAGGACTGTTTTTCATCTTTCTTTTGAATAGTTCACAAACATTTTCTACACAATCCAACATACAGCACAGAAATGTACATCTTTTTCTTGCAATTTGCATACAATCGAAAAACATGAATATATATTTATACAAAGTTTAACTAATAGACACTAGCAGGTTGACAGTTTAATAAAGTCTATAGGTAAGAAATGTAATAAAAATAATCAGAATTTATTCAGCATCTGCCACTTCCATAACCACGTGTCACTTTGATTAATAATATCCTCTGCCAATTAGGCTTCTGGAATATGCTTATTTTTTCAACTTCTAGTACTGCTCCCCTCCCTGGTTCTTTGCAACTATTAATATAGGAAACTACTGAAAAGTAAGGGGCAAGCACTTGCAAAAACAAAAAAATCCTCTAGTTTATTGTAAGCATGACATGTAGGATGGAATTTCTTCCCAAGCAATGGACTTTGAAAACCATCACATCTTCAGAATTGAATTTGCCAATATGTTTTGCCTATATTTGAGAGATATACTGTACTTATTTCCAGCAGAGGAGCTAAAAATCAAACTTAGTGTTTAGTTTAGGGGAGAGTTGGGAAATTCAGCCACCATTTCAAAATTGACTGTCTTTATTTAAAAAAAAAAGACCACCAAAATAGGTTCACTAAATTTATTTTAAAAATCATAAAATGTTTCTTACAAAAGAGCATTACATTCTGCACACTGCTCTGAACAGATGCTGGGGACATGTGGACAATTGTTACTTTCCTCCCTGTCTCAACCCCAAATGTTTACAGTGACCACACAGAGCAAGGTGTTCACAATAATCACATGGGGGGAATTTTTTAAAAAGCCACCAACAATGAACAAAAATAAAGTCCACTCACTCTGCTGTTTTAAAATTTCAATGTTAATTTTTGCACACCTTCCCCCAACCATGTTTGTAAGGAACTAAAACATTACCTCTGCTGAGCAGCAAAGATTTCACTACAACTCAAATGCAGAACACCTATGAGGCAGAGGAATGTTGGCTTTTTATACAGAAGCAGATAAAAAAAAAAAGATGCAGGATGGGTCGGGGATTTAGCTCAGTGGGTTTGCCGCCTGCTGCGCAAGCTCAAAGACCCAAGTTCGATCCCCGGTACCAAAAAAAAAAAAAAAGATGCAGGACTCCTTCAGTTCTTCACCAGTCTTAGAAAATCTTTCCAGAATACTTCTTCACTCTATAAAAAAGAAAAAATATCTTGCATTAGAATTCAACATCTGCATACTGCTTCACGCTGTTCTGCAGCAAGTACTGTGCATTCTGTATCTGGTCCTGTGTTCCTGCAATGGTAATGATCTGATCTTTGGATCCTTCTAAAGGCTCATCAATTTTGATAAAACTCCTGATTCATGATGGATTTGTTTAATCTGCTGACCAACTTTGCCAATAATAGATCCAGGCAGATCTTTGGGAATAGTTACTTGTGTAGTAATAATTGGTCCACCAAGATCACCATATGAGCCATGACCCCCTGCATTGGAGTAATCATATCCAGAGCCACTCTGTGGTTCCTACACCATCTGCCATTCTGATGGGCTCCGTGTATCTATGGCAGAGTCCCAAGTTTCATCAGTACTGAAATCAACCATGCTATCATAGTGATCTCCAGGTCTTCATCTTCTGTCATAGGCCATTAGATCTCCTCCTCTAGGTGGTGGTGGTGGTGGTAGAGGAAGATTCTGAGCTCTTCTACCACCCCAGCCACCTCGACCAGGAGGAGGGGGTGGTGGTCCCCAATGAGGCCTCATATCATCATAATCTCTTCTAGAGGGAGGCATGGGATGCCCACCCCGACCAGGAGGAATTCTGTCAAAACCACCTCTTCCCTGCATGGGAAATCCTACAGGGCATCCTCGGTGGTCATCAAACATCATTGTAAAGCCACCATAACTGTAAGTTTCATCATAAAAATTGGGATCATAAGGTTGCACACATCCTTTGATGGGAGACTCAGATATAAGGTCAAGGATGATCTTTATGCACTCTACAGCCCTATCAGGCTTTCCTCCAATAAGAACAACTTGGTCAGTGGAATGAGGACAGCATTCTTGGAAAAGCTTGACTGTTGTCTGAATGTTCTCTCGAAGTTCTTTGATTTTAGCACCTTTGACCCCAGTAATTCCTCCTGCCAGACTTTGATGAATTAACAGTCTCAACTCACAGTCAAAGTCATTTCCTTTATAATGTTGGTAATTTAAGCATTCTGCAGCATCAGATTTGAGTGGCAGCAGGTGGGTTGGAGTGGGTGATGGCAACTACAGGCCCTCTTCCAAGGTAGGGATGATTTTCTTCAGAATTTCTCCAATTGTTTCACTATCAACACTGATACTCAATATGTGCTCGGGGCCACTGCTGTCTGGGACTGAAACACTGGCGTTGTAGTCTGTGTTGTTTTAATTTTCATTTTTCTAATATTCAGAGATATTGAACATTTTTTCATGTAGTTTTTGACCATTAATAATTCTTACTTTGAGAACTATCTGTTCATTTAAGTAGCCTATTTTTGTTTGGGTCTTTTATTTTGGGGAGTTTATTTATTTTTTTGAGTTCTTCATATATCCTAGATGTTAGTCCTCTGTCTGAGAAATAGATGGCAAAAAAAATTCCCATTCTATGAGTTGTCTCTTCATTCTGTCAGTGGTATGTAGGAGCTTTTTAATTTGATGTAAGCCCATTTGTTGGTTCTATGTGTTATTTTTTGTGAAACTGGGATTCTGTTTAGAAAGTTCTCGCTTATGCCTCTGTCATTAAGAGTTTTACCTATTGTATCTTCCAGCAAGTTTTTTCTGCTTTAACTTTTATATCTTTGATCTATTTTTATTTTAGTTTAGTACATGGTGAGAGACACAGGTATTCAATATTCTGTATGTGGATAGCCAGTTTTTCCAGCACCATTTGCCACAAAACCTATCTTTTGTCCAGTGTAAATTTTTGGCCCCTTTGCCAAAGATCAGGTAGCTGAATTTGCTTGGAAGTGTCTCTGTATCCTCTGTTCTGTTCCATTTATCTACATGTCTGTTTTTTTGCCAACACTATGATTTTTTTTTCAGCACTGTAGCTTTGCAGTATAACTCTAAGTCTGAAATTTATGATTTGTCCTGCCTTGCTTTTGTTGTCTAGGATTGCTTTTGCTATTCCAGGTTGCTTCTGGTTCCATATGAATTTTAGGATTGTTTTCTCTAGTTCTGTGAGTAATGCTATTGATATTTTGATTGGGACTGAGTTAAAGCTGCATATCAGTTTTGAAGTATGGATGGCCATTTTGACTATATTGGCTCAGCTTATCCAGGAACAAAGGTATCTTTCTATATTCTGGTGTCCTCTTTGATTCTTTTTCCAGAATACTATAGTTTTTCATTTTAAAGATCTTTTACATCCTTGGTTAGGTTAATTCTTAAGTATTTAATTTTTCTTGATGCTATATAAAAGACATTATTTCCTGAATTTCTTGCTTGGTGTCCTAGTTGCTTTTCTTTTGCTGAGACCAAATACCCAGCACTTAAAGTTAAAGGAGGAAAGATTTAGTTCATCTCACAGTTTGTAGAGGTTTCATTCTGTAATTGGCTGGCTCCAAGGCAGGGTGGCATGGCAGAGGGGCATCACAGAGAAGAAACAGTCTGTGGCAATGCAGGGCAGACCAAAGGCAGGTGGCAGCACAGCAGCAAGCAACAAGTGATCCCTGACCCTCTTTTTATCCCTTATATCTTTATCTTATCCAGTCTATCCACCCTTAGGCCAGATAGCACTTAAACCCAGTGTGGGCAGCCTTAATACTGCTAAGAACTATGCAAAACCAATCAGTGGACTAATTTAGTAATCACACATCCTTGATTTCAGCATTACATACTCCAGATCCAACCAGCTCTGAAAAGCCCCACCTATGACTACAGAAGGCTTTGGGATGACATCTAGACACAAACCATAACTGAGTTTATTATTGGTGTAGAGGAATGCTATTGATTTTTGTGTGTTGACTTGGTTAAATTTTTTGTCTAGTTGATCTATTTGTGCTAGTGACATACTGAGGTCCCCCATTACAATTTAATTAGTGCTTACTTGATTTTTCATATCCATTAGTGTTTGTTTTATGAAGTTGTGTGTGCCAGTATTTGGAGGATATATATTTATGATTGTCATCTTCTCCCGTTGAATTGTTCTCTTAACCAGTGTGTAGTGACCTTCTTTACCTCTTCTAATCAATCTTGGCTTGAAATCCACATTATCTGAAACTAGGATAGCTACTCCTTTTTGCTGGGTTCCAGTTCCATGGACTATTGTTTTCCATTCTTTCATTTCAGTCTATGAATTTCATTTTGGGTTAAATATGTTTCTTATAGGCAGCATATTGTTGGATCTTGTTTATGTTTTATCATTAAGTTTATTGGTATAATATAGATATACTTAATTATCACATTCATCTTATGGAATTTGTACCTGTAAGTGATGTATCTTGATTCATATTTTTCCCATTCCCCTCCCCTCCCTTTTACCATTCTTTCCTTTCTTATTTACAAGAGCTTTGTTTCTATTTTATCTTTCTTTTCTCATTTTTTCCTTCCTTCCTTTCCCTCTCCCTCCTCCCTTGTGTCCTCTCCCACTTGAACATTTTCTTCCTATTTCACAATATCTATTATACATAGATACATACACACCTTTTGGTCCTTATTTACACTTTCTGTTTCTCACACCAGAGAAATAATGCAATATTTACACATTTTACTTAGGAGTATGGTCTCTAGGTGCAACCATTTAGCTATAAATGTCTCAAGTTTATCCTTCTTTATGGGTGAGTATTGTATAAAAATAAATAGTATTAAAAACCCACATTTTCTTTATCCATTCATTGCTTGATGGGGATTTGGGTTGTCTCCAAGATTTAGCTATTACAAACTGTGCTTCTATAAACATGGGTGTATATGCCACTGTGGAATGATGCTTTTACTTCTTTCAGGAAGATACCAAGAAGAGGGATAGCTGGGTTAAGTGGAACCTCTAATCCTCATTTTCTGAGGAATGACCACCCTGATTTCCACAGTGGTTGCACCAGTCTACACCCCCACCAACAGTGGAGAAGGGTTTCTTTGTCCCCACACCCCTGCCCTGCCAGCATTTGTTATTGGTTGATTTCTTCACAGTAGTCAGTTGTGTAGTTGAATACAAAGTCAACACTCAAAAATAAAAAGCATTCCTGAACACAAATAACAAACTTACTGAAAGAGAAATTAGGGAAATGATGCCTTTCACAATAGTATAAAAAAATGAAATACTTAGGAATCAATCTAACAAAGGAAGCAAAAGATCTTTACACTGAAAACTACAGTTCTCTGAAAAAGGAGATTGGAGAGTATATCAGAAAATAGAAAGATATCCCTCACTCTTAGGGAGGAAGAATCAACATAGTAAAAATGGCCAAACTCCCAAAATTGTTATACAAGTTTAATGCAACCCAATCAAAATACCAATAGCATACCTCACAGAACTAGTGAAAACATTCCTAAAATTCTTTTGAAACTAGAAGAGATCTAGAATAGCAAAAACAATTCTTGGCAACAAAGGAAAGGTAAAGGGCATCACAATCCCTAACCTGAAATTATACCACAGAGCTACTGTGATATTGGCAAAAAAAAAAAGCAGACCCTGGTATCAATGGAACAGAACAGAAGATGCAGAAACAACTCCAAACACACTCAGCCACCTTACCTTGTCAACAGAGGGGCCAAACACATTCACTGGAAAAAAGATAGCCTCATTAATAAATGGTGCTTCAAAACCTAGTTTTCCACATACCAAAGACTAAAACTAGAACCATGTCTCTCACCATGCATGAAACTCAAATCAAAATGGATCAAAGATTTAAATATTAAAACAGAAACACTAAATCTGCTGGAAGCCAGAATAGGCAGAACTCTTGAAGACATGGGAGTGGGCAAAGACTATATGAACAAAGCCTTGATCATGGAGGAAATATTACAAAGAATCAATAGCTGGGATCTCATCTTATTAAAAAGTTTTGCATAGCAAAAAAAATTACCAACGGAGTAAAGAGACAACTAACATAGGGGAAAATATTTTCCAGCCTTTCCTCAGACAAAAGACTGACATCTAGAAAATACAAAAAACTGAAAAAAATCAGATCTCCTAAATTTCAAGACTCAATACAATATTGGGCATCTGAGATGAATACACATTTCTCAGATGAAAAATTACAAATGGCAAATAAATATATGAAAAAGTGTTCAACATCACTGATCATTGGAGAGATGCAGATTAAAACAATGCTGAGATTCCATCTCACTCCAGAAAGAATGGATCTTGTTTCTTGATGCATTCTGTCTGTTTATTTTGATTGGTGAATTGAGACCATTCACATTGATGGTTATAACTGATAGGTATTGACTTATCCTTGTCATTATATTCTTTTCCTGCTGTTGGTTCCTTTTCTTTCCCTTCTATTTAACTACTTGGCTTGCCTGGTGGATTCATTCTATTTGTTCTCAGTTTATTTTTCTGATATGGGCATTCACAGCTCTAAACTTTCCCCTTAGACTGTTTTCACTGTGTCCTATAGGTTCTGGTATGTGGCACTGGCATTATCTTTTGATTCTAGGAACTGCCTAATTTCCTCCTTGATTTCTTCTGTGATCCTGATTATTCAAGAGAGTTTTGTTTAATTTCCATGTGTTTGCATAGTTTCTTCTTTTGCCATTGATTTATAGCAGGCCCTAACACTAATTTTGTCATAAAGAGGCATAAACAGGGATCCCAGAAAAAAGCAGGGGTAGCAATCTTATTTTCAGACAAAGTAGATTTCAAACCAAAACTAATTAAGAGAGAAAAAGATGGTCACTACATCCTTGTGAAGGGAACAATCCAAGAGGAAGAGATGACAATCCTAAATATTTATGCACCAAATACGAATGCCCCTAACTATAAAAACAAATATTAATGGACATGAAAAACCAAATAAGCACTAACACAATTGTAGTGGGGGACCTCAACACCCCTCTATCACAAATAGACAGATCATCTAGGAAAAAAGTTAACAATGAAATTCTAGAACTGAACCAAGCTATTGAACAAATGGACTTAAGAGATGTTTATAGAGTGTTCCCCCCCATAAAATCAGAATACACATTCTTTTCAGCTGCACATGGGTCATTCTCCAAAATAGATCACATGCTAGCTCACAGGGAAAATCTAAGTAAATGTAAAAGAATTGAAGTTATCCCCTGTATATTATCAGACCATAGTGCAATAAAATTGGAGATCAATAACATAAGAAACTGCAGAACACCCACAAACACATGGAAATTGAATAACACTCTCCTGAACAACCAGTGGGTCACAGAGGAAATTAAAGAAGAAATTAGACAGTTTTTACAAGTAAATGATAATGCCAGTACAACATATAGGAATCTGTGGGACACAATGAAAGCAGTTCTACGCAGGAAATTCATAGCAGTGAATGCCCATATTAGGACAACAGAGAGAACTCAGTTAAATAACCTAATGTGGAACCTCAAGCTCCTAGAAAAAGAAGAGCATAACAAACCCAAAGCTCGTACAAGAAAGGAAATTATAAAGATCCAAGCAGAAATCAATGCAATGGAGAATAAGAGAATGATACAAAAAATTAATGAATCAAAGAGCTGGTTTTTTGAAAGAATAAATAAAATCAATAAAACTTTAGCCAACCTTATTGAAAAAAGGAAAGAAAAGGCTCAAATCCATGCATTTAAGAACGAACAAGGTGAAGTCACAACAGACCCAGCAGAAATTCAGAGGATCATTAATACCTACTTTGAGAACCTGTACTCTAATAAAATGGAAAACACAGAAGAAATGGACAGATACCTAGATACATATAAATTGCCAAAGTTAAATGAAGAAGATATAGAAATTCTAGAGCCTGCTGCAGACAGGCAGGTCTGCGCATGCCCTACCAAGTTCACGAGTCAAGCGGAACACTCCAAATCAGCCCGCGCCCTGGCAACAATCCACTGGACACCCCTCCACCCCCCGCTCCTCTGTACAGCCACCTGGTTCCACACTATAAAGATGCAGAGGACACAGGACCACCAGACCACTGCAGTGAGTCCTGCTGCTCCTGGCCAAGAGGTAGGGGCTTCTGAGCCGCTGTGCCACTGCTCCTGGTCCAGAGGAAGGGGCTTTCCGGCCACCATCCCTCCTGCTGCTCCCAGGCCAGAGGAAAGGGCTTTTGGGCCACCATCCCTACTGCTGCTCCTGGCCCCTGTCCCACCTCTCCCAGCTCAGAGGAGGTAATCCGTGCAGGTGCCAACAGACCCTCCCAGTTGAAATGAGAAAACATGTAAATAAGTCTCAACACCAGACTTCCAGATCACCTACAGCAACCCCAAAGGGAAGTGAGATGGAACACTCTGATACTCAACCACCTGGACCCACTGAACTGGCAACAAAAGGAGATCTGGAAAACATGAAATCAGAAATAATTTCTCAGATAACAGGAGAAATTGTGCTCCTAGCGCAAGACATGATTAATAAATCTAGAGAGGAACTGAGGAACATGATGGAATCCCAACAGAAGAAACAAATGGAATCCATAAAACAGATGCAAATAGATTTCCAGAAGATGAAAATCTCCATTGAAAGTCTACACAGCAGAATGAGCCAATGTGAGGACAGAATTTCAGATATAGAAGATAAGATTGCAATTAGTGACCAGGAAAAGAAAAATGCCTTCAAAATTATAAGGGAACATGAGAAATCAATCCAGCAGCTGCTAGATGATGCAAAGGAGAATAACATAAGACTGATTGGAGTCAATGAAGAAACAGGAGAGAGTAGAGATGACATAAAAAAATCTCTTCACAGAAACAATGGCAGAAAACTTCCCAAGCAGGGGAAAAGAGCTTGACATACAGATAAGTGAGGCATATAGGACTCCAAATAGCCTCGATCAAAAAAAATCTACACATAGGCATATAATTGTTAACATTCCAGAAACACAACAGAAGAACAAAGTTCTACAAGCAGTTAGAGAAAAGAAACAAATCACATACAAAGGAAAGCCCATCAGAATCACAGCAGACTTCTCAACACAAACCATCAAGGCAAGAAGAGCTTGGAGTGACATATTCCAAGCCCTAAAAGAAAACAGCCTCCAAAACAGATTGATGTACCCTGCAAAACTATCTTTCAAAATGGATGGAGAAATAAGATACTTTCATGACAAAGAGCACCTTAGGAACTTCGTGAATACCAAACCAGCACTCCAAAGAATTTTACACAATAGCCTAGGAACAGACATTGAGGATCACAACCCCAGGAAGCAAAGCACAATGAACCCATCTGGCATGACAAGAAATTAAATGTAAAGAGGGAGAGCCCAACAAAAAGAAAAAGTCATGGCAATGACAAGTCAATACATTTCAGTTATACCCATCAACGTTAATGGTCTCAATTCACGAATCAAAAGAAATAGACTGGCAGAATGGGTCAAGAAGCAAAATCCAACAATATGCTGCATACAAGAAACACACTTAATTCAAAAGGAAACTCATAGACTGAAAGTTAAAGGGTGGAAAACAATACTCCATGCAGTCTTCACACATGAACTGGATGTTCCATACACAAGTATCACTTACACTGATAGCCCATATGTTTTATTTTCCTGTCCTTTCTTGTAGGGCACAGTTGACATCTTTTTGGTTTTTCCTTTGTAGGTCTTTGAGGTGCTGCACCTGTCTGTTCACCAGTGTGCTCCACATTTCTTTTTGCATAGTTCCCTGGGCAGAAACATTTTGTTTTTCCTCTACTGTAAATGATCTCTTATGAGTTCCAGTTCCAATTCTCTAAGAAAATTTCTCCATGGTATTTTGCACTTCTTATTTTCTTTGTAAATTATCAAACTACAATTGAAAGATTAATAAAGCTTAATGGTTATGCTATTAAAGATATACGGGATTTGGAATAGGAGAATGCAAAAAGAAAAATTAAACAAGAGAGACAAGGAGGAGAGAAAAATGAGATAAAAGATCCTATTAAAGATATTTATAGAATTAGATAAAGGAAACATAAAAAACCAACAATATGTAGAAGGTTAAATAAAAGAGGGTAAAAAATAAATATTATGGAAAATAAAAAAAGGAAAAAAGAGAAAAAGGAGTAAGAAGAAAGAAACAACAAATAGAGAAAACAAGTCCAAAAAATACTTTTCTCTGTAATTTTGAATGAGCGATTTCCTTCTAGCATCTTCACTGTTAAAATCCAGCAAGTTATGGTTTTCTCCACCTACCCTCATGGCCTGTGGGTTTGTGAGGTGTGCCTCCTATTTCAGAGGGCCCCTTGTTTATCTTGGGATGTGGCATCATCCTCATTCATGTTGATAGATAGGGAAGGAAATCAGACCTCAGATCTGTGGTGGATGTAGGCAGCAGGGGAAGGGTTCAAGTACTTAATGCCAGCAGGCATTTTCAGACCCAGCTGTTTCTGAGCACAATTCAAGGCAGCCTGGCTTCTCACAGTGGGGTGGGGCATGTCCTCCTGGGTCTGAGCTTAAACTTCTCAGCAGATCTTTTTCTAGCCTGCCCTATGTTGCTGGCTGACTTCCATTCTGTCTCTCACCCTGTCATTATGGGAGGATAACACTTGGAACCCTGAAGGTGAAGTTGTATTTTAGTTGTTCTGAGTCACAGATTTAAATATTCAATTCCTTCCCGAGATGGCACCTGATTATGCTCTCTCTGGGGACATGGCAGATACCAGCACTTGAGTCTTTCTCTGGTTGTTGCCCACTGTGTGGAAGGAGTCATTTTGGAGAATAACCTCATGCTATTTTTGCAGTTCACAGTGGCCATGAGCTCCACTACCATTTCTCTGTGGATCTTCCAGCCCTGGGTGCTTAACTTGCTTCTGGGGAGCCAGGTCCCCCTTCTTGTGAGCTGCAAGCCACAACGTGGGAAGAGAGTCCAACTTGTTTCCTTCTTTTCTCTGTGTTGTGACCCATTTTTCCAAGTTCTGTGTAGCTTCTAATTTTTCCTATCTGCTACATTTATTTAGTTTTGCTCAAATTCTTTTATTGGTACATTTTAGGTATACATTTACATTTATCATTGGGTATTTCTACCTGTACATGATGTATCTTGGTTATTTTTTTCCCATTACCTGTGTGCCCTTCACCCCCTCCACCCTTCCCTATTTACACAGACTTTGTTTCCATTTTTTTCTTTTCTCATAATTTTTCCTTTCCCTTCTTTCCATTCCCCTTCCCCTCCCACTTCCCCTATGCCTTTGGGCCTTTTCTTCCTATTTCAAATTATCAATTATTCATTTTCATCATTTTAATCCTTATTTACACTTTCAGTTTCCCACACCAGAGAAACTATTCAGTATTTACACATGTGTCCTATTTATTTCACTTAAGAGTATAGCCTCAATATGCATCCATTTAGCTATAAATGTCTCTAGTTTGTCATTCTTTATGGCTGAGTAGTACTCCATTTTATAAAAAACCCACATCTTCTTTATCCAGTTTCCAGTTGATGGGCACTTGGGCTATTTCCAAGCTTTAGCTATTACAAACTGTGCTGCTGTAAACATGGGTGCACGTATATCGCTATGGTATGATGCTTTTAATTCTTTTGGGAAGATCTCTAGCAGGGGAATAGCTGTGTCAAATGGGACCTCTAGCCCTAGTTCTTTGACGTATCTCCATACTGATTTCTACAGTGGTTGCACAAGTCTGCACTCCCAACAACAATGGAGAAGTGTTCCTTTCTTCCCACACCCCCGCCAGCATTTGTTATTGGTTGATTTCTTGATAGCAGCCATTCTTGCTGGGGTGAGGTGGAATCTCAGTGTTGTTTTCATCTGGATTTCTCGAATGACCAGTGATGTTGAACCTTTTTTCATATGTTTATTTGCTGCTTTTACTTTTTTGTCTGAGAAATGTCTGTTCATTTCAGATGCTCATTTTTGAATTGGGTTTTTGAATTTGGGGGGCCTGATTTTTTTCAGTTCTTTATGTATTCTAGATAGTAGTCCTTTGAGGTACAGCTGCTAAAATTTTTTTCCCACATTGTACATTGTCTTTTAGCTCTGTTGTTGGTTACTCTTGCAGTGCAGAAGCCTTTTAAAAAGATGACTTCCCAGTTTTTGATTCTTTGTGCTAGTTCCCATGCTACTGAGGTTTTGTTCACAAAGTCTTTTCCTATGCCAATGTCATTGAGAGTTCTACCTAACTTATCTTCCAGCAAGTTTACTGTTTCTGTCTTGATATTTAGCTCTTTAATCCACTTCAATCTTAGTTTAGTGCATGGTGATAGGTATGGATCTAGTTTTAATCTTTGGCAGATTGAAATCCAGTTTTCCCAACACCACTTATCAAATAGGTTGTCTTTCCTCCAGTGAGGGTAGTTGGCTCCTTTGTCAAAGATGAGGTGGCTGAGTATGTCTGGAGTTGTTTCTGTATCTTCCAATCTATTCCACTGATCCTCAGGTCTGTTTCTTTACCAGTACCATGCTGTTTTTTTTTTTTTATCACAGTAGCTTTGTAGTAGTTTCAAGTTGGGGATTGTGGTACCCCCAGCCATGTCTCTGTTGCCTAGAATTGCTTTTGCTACTCTAGGTCTCTTCTGGTTCCAAATGAATTTTTGGATTGTTTTCTCTAGTTCTGTGAAATATATTGTTGGAATTTCAATTGAAATTGCATTAAATCTTGCAACATTTATTTTTAAGGAGATGGAATAGAATAGAAAAGAATACTCATTATACAGCATTAATCTGAAATTCAAATTTTATTGGGTACCTATATTTTTGTTTGCTAAATCTGGTAACTTTAGCTACTATGCCCCTGAGTACTTTTCATGGAATATGTTTTAGAAATGGAAATACCCTATAATTGTCCCCAATAATGGATGAAGATTATTCTAGCTAATTCTTATAAATGGAGTTATATAATATTTTTCATTTTATGATAAACTTATTTCACTTAACATAATGTCTTCAGGCTTCATCCATATTATACCATATGGCGGAGTTTATTTCCCTTTTAAGCCTAAGTACTATGGTGTTGTATATATACACCATATTTTACTTATGCATTCATCCATCAGTGGACGGACACTTAGGTTACTTCCATGTTCGAGCTATTGTGAATAATGTTGCTGTGACCATGGGTGTATAAATAGCCCTTTGAGGCTCTGTTTCTAATTCTTTGAGGTATATAACAAAAAGCATAATTGTTGGATTGTTTGGTGATTCTATTTAAAATTTTTTTTTGTGGAACCACCGTACTGTTTTCTACATGAAGATATTTATCCACCTGTTCCTGTTCATCATGGGCTGGTGCCTCCACTGGCATTTGTGGCCTCCTTAGCTCCCTAGCTGAATGTCCTCTGACCAGCTGAATCCTTGGGCATAGTCATAGGCATTTATTTGCTTTAAGTTTATGTATGTGGAAATGTTGGCTGCAAAGGAAAAACGATTTCAGCAGTATTGGCTACAATGGTGCTCATTGCATAATAAAGCTGGTGTGCACTGAGATCTCCCTATTCCTACATTGCCCTTAGATTTTTTTGGTCCTTACAGCCTATTTCTCCAATGGTATATTAATCCACTGTTGTACCAGAAGCACAGAAAATGAGAGTCTGTGATAATGGGCAAGAGTTCCTCATGTAACACATACATTCTCATATGTTTTCTTAAAGCAGTAATCTCCCTATGGCCCAGAGATTAAGATGTGATCTGTCTCTTTTATTTGGTTTTATTAATTGCAATAGTCTTGGAGTATAGCCAGACCATTCATTAACCAACTAGCTTAAGTTCTAGCAAGCACAAGGTCATGAGAGGAGAGGAAATTAAAAATATATATTTTTTTCCTGCCCCACCAGGAATGACTCTCATTGTATAGCAGGATTTTTGGTCACAGAGCTGGAGGACTTTTCTGGAACCTACTTGGTCCTCTGTAGTAGTAAATTTGCTAGATGTTCTCACTCCAAGTGGTTGCCCACAACCACTACTATGATCATCATCACAAGAGAGGAAAAAGGAAGTTCTAGCAGTGTTGTCAGTCAGGGTTCTCTCAGTAAAACAGATATACTTCTATATTCAAAGAGGAAAAGTTTTAACAAGGTACTTAGAAGCTTACACAATGATTACAATGGTAGAGGGAACAATATGAAAATTACTTCTACCTTTATGAAATCAGGAAGGGCTGAATTCCAGGAAAGCTGCTGACAATAATCCCATCTGCTTACTATACCAAAACAGGTGATTCTCAGGAGGTTGCCCAGAAACTGGAGCAAATCATATGCATATCATATGTCCAAGCAGCTGTTCACAACTGCCAACAGGGATGCTGACTCCTTTTGTGTCTTCTAAATGCCCTGAGTGCCTTTATTTGGCAGACTCCAACCCTGAACCATATAGGAAAGTGACAATGGAAAATGAAGTTTCAGACTTCTCTGCAATGCGGAAGAGAGAAAGGGACAGGGCTGGCACCTAGCTGACAAAGACAATCTGGCAAAAGTAAATGAGACCAAATATTACATCAAATGTAGAAAGCATGCAGGATACCATCGAAGCCCTGTGGTTTCTTATGTATTAATAAAGAATGCTATGAATAGTATTAGCAGAATCCTTCCAGCAAATTAAGTCTAAGCAGATGTCATGGTTCAATAATTCAACTAGTTCCTATTTCCTTCTCAAATGTCAAACTGCTTAGAAGTCTCAAATATAAATCTGACACACACATAATTCCCATGTGGCATAAGCTGTCTTTCCCCCATAGCCCAGCAGTTTCCTCAAGCATAACTAGACTCTTCAGAGCTCAGACCTAAGAAACGAAGGCCAGGAGGGGACAGGAGCTTCCTTTCTGTATATCTTTGCCCTCTAGGGCAGCACTCTGCAGGATCCAGAGACTCTCTGATGGCTGACAGTTCATGGCTTTTGGTGACACCAGAGGGCTATGGCCTGAGCCAGTGATCCCACAGGACAGATGTGTCATTGTGAAAACAAAATGAGACAAAACAAACAAATGATACCTAATTCACTATCTAAGACATAAACTCACATGGCAGCAGGGAACCATTTTGTTACACTTTCAGATGTCTAACTGGGGACACTGGGGAAATAGTGGTTTTAACAAGTCCAAGAGGGAAAGGAGATTTAGAAGAGGAAGATGAATTCAGCTGGGCAAGTGGAGTTAAAGCTCTTTGCACGACAGCCAAGTAGAAGCAGCCAAGAGGTCCCTGGAGCCAGGATTCTGTGTATTCCTTTTGTCCATAATTCATAACAAGATCAACAAAATGCCAGCTCTCTAGCCTGTCTCCAGTTCATTCTTGTTCCTCCATGAGCTTTCTAACCTGAGAGCAGTGCTGTTACAGGCACCTCCCCAGGGGCTCCTGAATGCCTGTCTTTCTCTCCACCCACTCTTCTCTTATTTCCCCTGCCATGTCTACTATACCTGTTTACAAATATACTGTGCATGTTCTAAGCAAGAGTACTGAGTATGACAACTTGGTCATCACGAAAGAGTCACTTGGTAAATTGAACTGAATTATACTGATGGGAAACATTGAAATTACTTAAATTATTACACATTTAGCTGCTTTCAAATCAGTTTTAACTAGAAGCCAATCACAGGCCAAAAGCAAGAAGAGATTAATTATGCCTGAGGTCCTGGTCTTGTATCTTCACAGTTCCCCTTTGTGCTGCCATGTTCTAATCTACAAGGTAACTAGTGATACAGAGAGAAGAATCTAGGTAACATGGAATCACTGTGATCAAATCTGGAGGCATGAATTTCTAGCCTACATGGAGGCAAATAACTCCTTTCCCTCCCCGCTTGCACACCAGCCTGGTTGTGTTTTCCCTATGTCTAAGGCAATATGTGGTTAATTATTGTGGCCTCCAACTTGCCTTTTAATTTGGGTAGAAAGTTATACCTGGGGTCCTAGCCTGAGTTTTCTTCTTTGAATATAATCTAGAGTAAAGGTTCTTGTTGACTCTTGTCTGTGGTAATGGAAGGCAAACTTCTGAGGCTTAAAGCCTGAGCCTGGGTAGGCTCAGCTCCCTGTGTGAGTCTGGCCCTTGGAATGCAGGAACATTGACTATCTAGTGACTTTATCTATAAAATTAAACAGAACAAGAAAACATGAAATTTGAAGGCTGTGACTATACTGTCATTGCAATGAGAATCCAACATGAATCAGAGTATTGTGTTTATGCTTTCTTTAGAAATAAGAACCCAAGGCCTGGGGATTTAGCTCAGTGGTGCCTCACCTGCCTCCCAAGTGCTAGGTCTTGAGTTCAATCCCTGGTATCAGGAAAAAAAAAAGAAAGAAAGAAAGAAAAGAAAAGAAATAAGAACCCAAAACAAAGCTTTCATGCTAACTCTTCATTGAGGGGCAGGTCAGCTAAACTGAAGGACCATCGTCAGTAAGATAAAGAGAGTAAGTACAAAAGGATGTGTTAAAGAGCTGTCCCCAGCTTCACAAAAATACCACCAGTTGCTCAGTCATGCATGATGTATAGGAGAGGCTTAAAACAATCACTATGCCTCAGAGAGTCTGTCTGGGACAGAAAGGACCAGGACTTTATCTGTCATCTCCTTCTTAACTCCTGTCTCTCACTACTATAAGTCCAGTAATAGGGTGTAAACTCTGCTGTATTTCCTGGGTTTGTTACAGCTGTTTGGGAAGCTGGAGTCTCCTCCACAAGTCTAATACAGTCAGGATTTCTCCTAGAATGTTGTGGTCATATAATCTGAGAGAAAGAGTGACATACACCTACTTTCCTTTGCCCTCTTTATATTTTAAAAAGTTGAATATAAACTAAAGAAGATAGCTCAGGCTTATTTTGAGATTGGAATTATGACAACAAAAAAGTATCTGCCAATTGTTTTTATGTCCAAAATCTGGCATTTTTCTCAAGTATTTGAAAGGCAGTTTTAAGAAAGGCAGTTTTAAGAAGCAAAAAAGTATCTACCAGTTGTTTTTATGTCCAAACTTTAGGCTAGGGATAGAGGCTATGCATTCACCTAACAGTATGGGCTGTTTAATATATTGACCTTGCTATCTGCAGTGCTGAATTCTCATTCTGCAAGGAGAAAATTCTCCTGAACTCACTCAATATAAAACCAGTCTTCAAGGACAGCATCCAACACATGGTAATAGGCTGATTAAATTGGACCCTTTCTACCCACAAGGAAGCAGTGATTCCTTCTTACTGAATACATTTCTCCTTCCTTACCGGCATGGGTCTATCAGCAGTAGTATCCGAATTGTCAGCACAAGCATCTTCACAACATTGCCTTAGATCAAGGACCTCGTTTCATGTTGCTATAGTTTGAATCTTGAAGGTCTCCCCAAAGGCTCATGTCTTAGAACTTGGTCCCTAGGCTGGTGCTATTGGGAGGTAGTGGAACTCTAAGGAAGTAGGGCCTAGTGGGACACTTGTAGGTCATTGGGAGCATGAACTTTAAGAGGATGATAGAACCCTGGTCTCTTCTTTTCTTTATTCCCTGGTTCATGATGTAAGCAAGTCTGTTCTGCCACATGTTTGTTCCCCACCATCATATACTACCTTGCTACAGAGATAAAACCATGAGGTCAGTACACCATGGATGGGACTCACCAAAACCATGAGCCACATTGTCCAGGAAAAAAACTGGCTTAGTGTCCTAGCTGTGTTCAGCCACTGAATGGGAGCAGATTTGGGCAGGGGAGGGGGATTTAAAGATAGGTTTCAAAGTGCAGTGGCTGGAGCTCCCAGTTAATTACACTTTGTAGTTGGAGGTCTGAAAGGCACATTCTATTAATACCCAGATGGATGGATGGATGGATGGATGGATGGATGCATGGATGTTAGGAAGGTAGATTAGATAGATGATGATGATAGGTAGAGAGAGAGAGATCACTGATTGTTAAATAGATGTTAGATAGATAGATGACAGAGACATAGGTAGTAGACAGAATATGCGTATAGTGTCCTTACTTATTGTTCTTCATTTAACCTTTGAAGAGCATCCACCTCAACTTCCCTTTTCTCCCTTCACCGTAGACATTTTAATCAAAACTCTCAAGACTAAAAATATACCTCCTAAGCCACAAAAGATCGATCAATTTTATTATGACAAAATTAACATATAGTTAGTAAATGACAAGAAAAATTGAAAAAGAAGTTTTGCAACACATATGATACAAAGTTGAGGAAATGGCTGACTGATTGCCATGACATCATTAGTCTTTAGTTGGTAAATTTATGGGAATAGAATGTCCTGAAACATCTGTCTTAGTAAGTTCATAAGCAATTTTCAAATGGTCTGATCATTCGTTAATAAGAGGGTAATGAGGACCCGAGCTTGGTGAGCTGAAGTAAGACTTCAGATTAATGGTTATCCTCTAAGGAGAGATACTCCAGGAATCCCAGCCTCAAAGAGAAGCACTTATGGATTCTCCCTTGGAGATGCTTTAGTTCATCCTGTTCCTCTTAGGAAAATGAGATGATTCTGGAGCACCACCCTGAATCCAAGGACTTCCCTGTCCATATAGCTCAGCTCTGTAGAGGCTGCTGAAACCTAAGGTTCATTCTTATAAGTTAGAGTTCTGTCCTGAGGTTGAGGCTGATGATTTTGGAGGCAGGATTCACAAAGAAGTAGGTCTTCAGCCATGGGCCTATCCTAATTTGGACATGAAGAAGGCAAAAAGACAGAGGTTTGCTCCAGTCAGAGGTAGAACAGGATAAAACTCCTGGAAAGACTGGCAGATGAATGAGCAGATTTACACCGGACCATAAGGAAGCCCAGGACACCACAGGAACTCATAATCAGTCAATACTTCTACTCAAATTCCATAGCCAAGGTCCTTTCTGCTCCAAGAAGGCAACTTCTGCCCAGTTGGTGAGGGAGGGAGGGAGGGAGGGAGAGAGGGAGAGAGAGAGAGAGCGAGAGAGAGGGAGAGGAGAGTACAGGTTGTAAGGGTAGATGAAGGATATAGAAGCAATAATGATAAAGAAAGGGGGTACATAGCTATCACACTCCTTCTCTGCTTCCCACTCACATGCCTTTCCCATCAGATAGAATTTCCCATCAGATAAAATTTCTTCCTGTCAGAGAATGGTCATCTGTCCGGCTCTGCAGGGATATTAATTGTGATGATTGTAGGGATTGACAGTGAGAAGGCACAGGAAGGAAAAAATCAGTCCAAAATTCTTAGTTTTTATTTCTTTTAGGGGCCATATTCATATAAACTAAAACATATTTTTAAGCAATATGAAAGGGGTATGATGGTAATCCCAAGGGTGTGTGAATGCTAATAATCTTGTTCATATCATAAAATAAAACAATTAATTATAATGGTGCCAAAGTTCACATAGCCTATAATAAGAGAGTGATTCTGCATATGGCACCTGTATGGAGATAAGGGTTAGGAAAAGCGGTGGCTTATGGATTCTTCCAGAGAAGGCAGTCTACCTTCCCTAGAGGGTTTGGCAGAGTAAGGAACAGAGGCATCAGGACTATTGGAGAAAGGAGAGGGGGCCTACAAAATAGACAGGGCGCCAAGACTATAGCTTAGACACACATACTCTATCTCCTTGGAGGTTCACCCAGAGGAGATGCCTTTTCCCAATTTGAACAAAAATTCTCTCCAGTCACCAAAATGTGTACTCCCCCAGACTCTGCCCAGATAGAAGACTCTGCTAATTAACAGAAAGACAAACACTAATTGACCAGTTTCAAAAGCAATTCATTTAGGATTAGACTGGATAGGATTTGATTAAGTCTTGCTCAACCTCTGTCTGCACATAGATATCCTCCTGCTTCTAAGCTATTTGAGAGCTCAAGATTCAAAATGGCTTCATTTAAATTCATCATATTTCAGCTACTTGTAATTGAACTCCTATGAATAATACAGCATAAGCATTAAGAACATCCCCTTTAAAGACAATTAAAATTCAGGGTTAGAATCATACCTGTGATAGGTATCAGCCGTATGATCTAGGGAAAAATACCATACTTCTCTAAGCCTTGGTGTTCTCATTTATAAAATGGAATTAATGTGACAAACACTGAATTAATATTTACATTTTATAAAAATAAAGGGAGAAAATATGGTAATGGGTCTAAGCCTGATCGGAGATATCTTCTCACATAGTTTCTTTCTCTCTGGGTCCTACGCACAATTTTTCTCATTATACCACACAAGAATCAGCTCAAAGAAGGTTTAATGGCTAACTGTAAGTACAAATCTGGATTCTCTAAGAAAACAAAAACACTTCACATCTTATCCTTAATGAAGATGAAATAAGTAGTATTCATTTGCCAATTAAAGAGATACTTAAAAGCATCTATCTACTCGTAGACTATGTACTGAGCTAGACACCAGAGATATAGAGGGTGGCTGAAGAGTCAAACAAGTAGTTGTATTTAACAAGGAACTCTTCCTCTTAGTACTGATGACTTCCAGAGCTGATGCTCAAGATGAGTCTGCAAACATAGCAAAAGTGATTCAGGCAATGACATGGTTAAGTCCTGGCAGAGGGAGTGCCCACAATGGAAATCACCTAGGCATAGACATAGGGTCTTAACAACTCAGTAAGCAAAGCCTAGAAACAGGAGAGCTCATGGGTGTATCCTAGAGGAGAAGAGATGGATGGCCCGACTTAAAGGCAAAAAGAAGCAGCAGTTGTCCACATTTAATCATATGCCTAGCATTGAGAGCTACTCCTTTCACTCCAAATCCCTCTAGGCCTCAGACAAAACGACTGGGGCCTTTCACCATGGGAAGATGAGATTAAATACTTCCAAGCAACTTTCCTGCCTGATCAGGTATCATACATAGCAAATGTGTGCTCCCAACAGTTGAGTTGCATGTGTGAGTATATGCCCCAGGTCACATCCCTTCCTGACAAAGAAAATAAAATGGTGCAGTGAAGCATTCTAATATGAGATATTGACCATGGACACTGGACAGTCCAACTTCCTCATACCCTAAGTTCTTGTCAGACTGCCTCTAGGATGTTTGGCAATTAAATATAAACATTACCTAATATAAAACCAAATATTTGAAAGTACAGGTTGTTAAAAACATAATTCATGCCATCATCTCCAAAAATCATTGTAGTAGAAAGTAAACATTCACACCCTTCTGCTTATCATGGTGACAGAGAAACAGAGACTCTGATTTAGTTTAAAATAAAATCTCAGTGCTTTTCTAAGGCATCTCCTAGAAAAACCTGCACCTCCTTTCCCCCCCATCACCTTTCATTCCTCACAAGAAACTCCCCCCCAACTGTCAGTGTATCAGCCAGATGTGTTTTGTAGATTCAAAGTATTGTTTCAGAATATGAATTAGCTATGTGCAGTAACACACACCTGTAGTCTCAACAAATAGAGACTGAGGCTAAATTTCTCAGAGGGATCTGTATAGTCCATGCCCTTTCTGCAACTGTCTCTTGTGTTTGTCTAATACCAAATCACTGTGATAAGGTAACATCAGAAACCCTGAAGTGTAGTTATTCTGTAGTTGTTTTATGGCTCAGTCTTTTTTATTTCATGAAAAAATAAAATTTCATAATAAAATAATAAGAAAATAAAAATGGTTTTTATGTCATGTATCATTATCTTCAGTTACTCAGAGTATAAAACATAACCAAAAATACTCTTACATAAAAAAACAGATAAAAACACATCTTTATTTTCAACAAAATAAGATAAACTAGTTGCGTCAACAAAACCAATTAACATATATATATATATTTAAACAAATTTATAATTTGGGCAAGTATTTGAACTCATTTCCTATTTATCTTTCTTCTGTTTTGTTCTTTATTTGTGTTTCTCATATAAGAGAAACCATGTGATATTTGAGGTTGTGTGTCTGACTTATTTCACTTAACATTATATTATCAAATTGCATCCATTTACCTATGGATGCCTAAAGGTTATCTTTATGGCAGTGTAGTACTCCATTGTGTATAGATGCCACCTTTTCCTTATCCATTCATATGTTGATGGACATAAATACTGTTTCCAAGATCTAGCTAATACAAATTGTGCTGCTATAAACATGGGTATGCATGTATCCCTGTAATACGATGATTTAAAATCTTTTAGGGAAGATATCTAGAAGGGAGATCACTGGGTTCCATGAAATTTTTAGCTCCATATTGAATCTCCATACTGAATCTCCATACCGATTTCCATAGAAGTTGTCCAAGTTTACATTCACACCAACAATGTGGTAGAGTACCTTTTACCCCATATCCTCACCAAAATTTGTTATTATTAGATTTCCTTTTTTTTTTTTGGTACCAGGGATTGAACTCGGGACCTTGCGCTTTCGAGGCAGGTGCCAGAACCACTGAGCTAAATCCCCAGCCCAATTATTAGATTTCTTGATGATAGACATTCTTTTTGGGTAAAGATGGTCTCTCAGTATAGTTTAATTTGCATTTATCTGATGGGCAGTGATGATATTTTTTTCATGTATTTATTACTTCTTCTGAGAAGTGTCTATTCATTTTGGTTGCTCATTTAAAAAAATTGGGTCTTTTATTTGGGGGAGTCTAATTTTTTTTTTTTTTGGTACCAGGGATCAAACTCAGGACCTTGTGCTTGCAAGGCAGGCAGCACCTTCACTGAGCTAAATCCCTGGCCCTGGAGGGGTGGGTGGGTTAAGTTTTTTGAGTTCTTTATATATTCTTGGTATTAGTCCTCTGTCCTAGGAATAGATGGCAATGTTTTTTTCCATTCTGTAGATTGTCTCTTTCCTATGTTTTTTTTCGTATGCTGAAGGTTTTAAATTTGTTGTGATCCTATTTGTTGGTTCTCAGTACTATTTCTTATGCCATTCAGGTTCTCTTTGGTAAGTTCTTACCTATGCCTTTGTCTTCAAGAGTTGTACCTATTTTATTTTCCAGTAGATTAAGTGTTTCTATTTTTAACATTTAGATCTTTGATCCATTTTTATTTTAGTTTACTACATGAGATATATGGGTCTAGGCTCAATCTTCTCTATGTGAATGTCCAATTTTCTTTTTTTTTTCCACCATTAAGTTTATTGATACATTTTAGGTATAAAATACATTTACATACATCATTGGGATCTTGTACCATTTTATGAGTATCTTGGTTCTTATTTTTTCCCCCTTTCCCTGCCCTCCCCTCACCCCCTCCACCCCCCCACTTGCAAAGATCCCGTTTCCATTTTTTTCCCTTTCTCATATTTTTCCCCTCTTTCCCCCCTCCCCCAACCCCCCAGACCTTTATTTCCTATTACACAATATCAATTACACATTTTAGAAATTAAAATATCAAGACCTAGGAGACATTACCACAGATTTTACAGAATTTAAAAGGATATAGAAAGCATATTTCAAAAATCTGTTTTGAAATAAATTCGACAACTTCTAAGAAGTACCTTGGAAGACAAATTAATGAAACTAACTCTGGAAGAAATATAAAATTTGAATAGCACCTATTAAAGAAAGTATATTCCTAGCTTTAAAACCTACCTATATGACAACAGCAGGCTCATATACATTTTAACTGATAAATTATATCAAACATTTAAAGCAGAAAAAAAAAGGAACACTTCTCCCCTCATTTTAGGAAATCAACATTGTGCTAATCCTAAAACTGGAGAAAGATAATAGAAGAAAAAAGTATGAAAATAGATAGAAATTTGTTTAACAAAACAAACTATTAGAAGTCAGATCTGGCAGTATGTAGAAAGTGGTTTTGTTATAAGGTTGGCAGTGTTGGTTCAGCTTTGGAAGATCCACCCCCAAAAGTCATCATTTTAACAGAGGAAAGGAAAAAGCCATATGATCCTGTCACTAGTTGGAGAAAAAATATTGGACTAAATTCCACAGCTGTTCATGGTAAGAGCTATCAGGAGACTAGAAGTAGAACAGAACCTGCTCAACAGGTTAAAGACATGTACTCCATACTTCCAGCGGGAATGCCTTATATGAATGGAGAAGATACAATGCTTTCTCCTTAAGGTGGGGAACAAGGGCATATATGCTTATTCTTTATCTGTCCATTCAACTTTGAAACCTAGGCTCAACCAAAATAGTTTGGCAAGAAAATGACACAATTAGGATAGGATTGGCAAGGTAGAAGCAAAATCTTTACATGTAGATGAAATGATCATCTACAGAGAAAATACTAAGAAATCTCTAGGAGCCCTGAGAACTTGTATTGGAATTTAGCAGGATTAGAAAACACAAGGTATATATAAAAATTCAGGTCTGTGTAAACTTGCTATAAATGAAGAATTGGATATTGAAATTTAAAAGTTATGTAGGAGTACAAAGGACCTAGAAAAGTTAAAAAAAAACATTGTTGGAAGTTGTTTAGTATCTAATTTTAAGACTTCTTCTAAAGCTACAGTAATCAAGGCAGTGTTGGTATAAGGAAAGACATATAGATCATTTGAATAAAACAGAGAATCTAGAAATAGAACCACACATATATGGTCCACTGAGTTTTGAAAGATTATTTAACATTAGCATTTTATAGAATATAAACTCAATTCAAGAGCTGAGGAAAAGATAGTGTTTTCAGCCAATGGCTCTGGAACACCTGGTATCCATATATAAAAAATTAACTTCAACCCTTTATTTCCATACATAAAAATAACTTGAAGGGATCTATGAACCTAAATAAGAAAGCCTAAAAGTATAAAACTTTAAGAAGAAATTGTAAGGGAAAATGTTTATGAATTTAGGGTAGGCAAGAACTACCTAATATACAAAAAACATGATGTATAAAAGAAAAAAATTGATAAATGCGATTCCATCAAAATTTAGAACTTTAAATGACATCATTAAAATGAAAAGTAGTCCTTAAACAGACTATATTTACAATGCGTATAACCTATGACCAGAATATATAAAGAACTCTTACAGCTCATTAATAGACAACCCTATTAAAAAATAGACATAAGAAGATGATAAATAGCCAGTACAGCACAAGGAAAGGTGTGTAACTCTAGAATCAGAAAAATACTAATCAGTACAATAACAAGATTGAATTATACACTCATTAGGGAGATGAAGTCAAAAGTTTTAAAAGCCTTGTCATGACGTTTTCTTTTTGTTGGATTCTCCCCCTTTGCATTTAATTTGTCACACCCAATGGATTCATTCTGCTGGGTTTCCTGGGGTTGTGATCCTCATTTTCTTTTCCTAGGGTATTGTCTAAAATTTTTTGGAGTGCTGGTTTGGTTTTCATGAAGTTCCTGAGTGCTCTTTATCATGAAAGTATCTTATTTCCTCATCAATTTTGAAAGATAGTTTTGCAGGGTACTTCAATCTGGGTTGGAGGCTGTTTTCCTTTAGGGCTTGAAATACATCACTCCAAGCTCTTCTTGCCTTGATGGTTTGTGTTGAGAAGTCTGCTGTGATTCTGATGGGCTTTCCTTTGTATGTGATTTGTTTCTTTTCTCTCACTGCTTGTAGAATTTTATTCTTCTGTTGGAGAATAAAATTTCTGGAATCCTAACTATTATATGCCTATGTGTAGATTTTTTTGATCAAGGCTAGCTGGAGTCCTATATGCCTCACTTACCTGTATGTGAAGTTCTTTCCCCCTCCTTGGGAAGTTTTCTGCCATCACTTCTGTGAAGAGTTTTTTTATGTCATCTGCAGTCTCTTCTGTTTCTTCATTGACTCCAATCAGTCTTATGTTATTCTTCTTTGCATCATCTAGCAGCTGCTGGATTGATTTCTCGTGTTCCCTCTCTAGATTTATTAATCATGTCTTGCACTTTGAGCACAGTCTTTGCTGTTATATGAGTAATTATTTCTGATTTCATTTTTCCCAGATCCTCTTTTGCTGCCAGTTCAGAGAGTCCAGGTGGTTGAGTATCAGATTGTTCCATCTTGTTTCCCTTTGGGGTTGCTGCAGGTGATCTGGAAGTATGTTTTTGAAGCTTGTTTCCATGTCTTCTCATTTCCATGGGGGTGAGAGGGTGCTTCTGGCACCCGTGCAGCTCACCTTTTCTGCCCTAGGAGTGTGGAATGGCAGTGGGGAAGCTTCCTTCTGCGTGCTGGGACTGGCTCACCTTCTCTGCCCTAGGAGTGTGGAATCTGAATATCCAATTTTCTAAGCCCCATTTATTAAAGAGGCTATCTTTTCTTCAATATGTTTTTGATTTCCTTTTCAAAGATCAAATAGTTGTATGGGCCTGGAGTTGTATCTGTTCTTTTGTTCTGTTTCATTGATCCACATGCCTGTTTTGTGCCAGTACCATGCTATTTTAATCACTGTAGCCTTATTATATAACTCAAGTCTGAAACTGTGATAGCATCTGCTTTGATTTTGTTATCCAGGATTGCTCTTGCTTTCTGGGTCTCTACTGATTCCATATAAATTTATGGATTGTTTGCTCTAGCTCTGTGAGAAATTTCACTGGTGTTTTGATTGGGATTGCATTAAATCTTTATATCAATTTTGGAAGTATAGCCATTCTGATTATATTGTTTCAGCCTAACCAGGAACAGAGGACATTTTTCCATTGTCTGATGTCCTCCTTGATTTCCTTTCTCAGTCTGATGTAATTTTCATTACAGAGGTCTTTCATTTCTTTCATTAGGTTAATACCTGGGTATTTAATTTTTTGGATGTTATTATGAATGGTATTGTTTACCTAATTTCTTTTTCAGTGAGTTCATTATTAGTGTATAGAAATGCTATTGATTTTCATGTGGTTATTTTGTATACTACTACAATTCTGAATTTGGTTATAATTATAGGAGTCTTTTGGTGGAACTGTTTTTTTGAGGTCTTATAAGTAAAAGATTATGGTATCTACAAATAATGATATTTTGACTTTGCCTTTTCCTATCTGTATCCCTTTTATTTCTTTCTCTTGCCCAATTGCTGTGGCTAATGTTTCAAGGACGGTTAATTATATCATCTTTAAATTCACCAAGCACCAGGTAGAACTATTTTACCTGCATTGGTATTCTTTCAAATCTATCTGCTGTGTAGCTGATGGTTATCTCCCCCTTATTGCCCCTGTACTGATTTTGAAGGAGTTGGGTGTTGAGGGGGTGCATTTTGTTGCCTTGCCGTTTAATGTTTCTATTTGTTTTTTGTGCTGAGGTTTGCAAATACTTTGACCTAGTGCCTTGTTCTTCAGGAGTGAACCACAGTATTGTTTATGACCCTCCCAGGAAGTACAGGTATTGACATAGAGAGAAAACTAATTGCTGGCTACAAATATGTTACCTGTCTATGGCAGTAAATTCAGTGACAACAAGGGTATAAAGTGTCAACTGGATATTGCAAAACCAGGATCTATTCATAAAAAAGCCTTTCACCAAAACAAAGAGGATTCTGATTTTGCTGAAGGCAATTAGTCCCCCCCCCCTTATATTTACCTATAGTAATTCAGAGCATTGATTTCTGGTGGATGTTGGCAACAGTGCCAGAGCTCAAATATACCATTATGTTAAATACCCTCTTCTTCAGGACAGCTCTGTCTGATGATTGCTCCCACCAATCCTGGCCTCCCACAACAGAATGCAGAGTCCTTAATCTTCCTGGTCTAAGCCCTGGTCTCCCAGAGAATTGCATAAGATCCCTATTTAACTCTCACCCTCCCAAGCCTATCTCCCAAGGCTGTGTCTTACTTGGTCTCTATGGAATAGTATGACTTTAGTCCTGAAGTGAGACTCTCCTTCTGGATGTTGGTCTTTTCTTAAATCAGGTCAGTCTTTTGGTTACCAACTCTGTCGCTCTGTGTTGTGGAGAACCCAGGGACTGGGGACAGGGCCTTCCATTTCTCAGTCTTCCAGGCTTGAGCACAGGTCCCAGCAGGCAGTGGCATTAGATGGGGCCAGGCAGGCACTTTCTGGGTCCTCCAGACTCAGGTATGCCAATGGGCCATGGCATCACCTAGGGTCAGAGAACAGAGCTGTTTAAGCACCTTTAATAATAAGAGGCTGAAGATTTTTTCCATCAGTTTTCTTGACTTCCAACATTGTTGCAATAAGATTTTGCAACACTCAATGTCAAATTTAATTCACTCACTTATTAATAATTGTTTAAATAGGTCTACTATGCTGGGACATGTTCCTTGACTTTCCCCTTTTATCTTTCCTCATTTTCTTGAATATTCTAATTTTCTTTGCACCAGCAAAGACCATAAGGGCAAGGTAAGATAACAAATCCAATAAGGCTTTTCTCATCATTCTTCACTTTTGTAGCAATAACATTATATGGGCTGCCCATGAAAAAGTAATAACTTTCATTTTAGTTTTTATTGTGATATGAGTAAAGGAATATTGAGTGGATAAATAAAGCCACTCCATCATGGCCTGGATAGAATGCACACTGGCCCCTTTATCTGAATAGTTCATTTTTGTTGCAGTAACAAAATAACTGAAGGTGGGTACTTTATAAAGTAGTGTGTTTTATTTGCTCACAATCAAGGAGTAAGCTGGAAAATTAAAATTTGCTTTATAACAACTCATTCTTGAGAAAACTACTCCAGCTCCAGGGTCTTCATGACCTAATTGCCTTCCACTAAGCCCTACACTTTATTTTTATTTTATTTTTATTTTTATTTTTTGGTACTGGGGATTGAACTTGGGTCCTTGTTCTTGTGAGGCAGGTGGCTGAACCACTGAGCTAAATCCCCAGCCCCTAGCCCTACACTTTAAATGTTTTACTATCAACACCATCGTACTGGGATCAAAGCTTCTAGGATATAAACATTTGGGAGACAAATCATATCCATACCATAGCAGAATTTATTGGAAAACTTCAACAGGATTGGGAATCACAAATCTCCTTACCAATAAACCAACATTATGGCAATTTTATACAATACGATGTGTGATCAAAACATACACAATTAAAAACTCCTTTTTCTAGATAAACAATTCTCAACACACACTTTTATCTAGCATTCTAAGCTAGTGGTTCCTGGGTAATAACTTGCTGTATTGACTATACTTGCGTATCTGTAATTGTTCAACAATGATATGTGAATTTTACACCAACCCAAACACATGCTTTCATTCCACAGTATTGAAAACCAAAGATGCTTCCACTTAGAAACTCACAACCATTTCAGCAAAGATTTTACAGAAAGCCGATGAAAATTATCCACAACTTAAGACATCTACCACACTTTACAACTGGTTTCAATACTTTCTTGATGTTATCATCCTCCAAAATAGACAAAACTCTTGTGATCAGAGGTTCTATCTTGCAGTTAAAAAAAAAAATCTCATTTTAATTTGTTCCTTTGGTAGTAGTAGTCCTGAGGCTAGCAGTACAGGATAGAGAGGCAGAAATTTGAGTTTGGCCCAGCATTAGGGCCCATCTCAACACACTCTTTCACTTTCACGTTAGCTATTACAGACAACAATAAACCAGGGACTCCTGTGCTTGTTTCTTATTATTTTCATTTCTCTGTGTCTCCAGTCAGCAAATTCCACTATTTTTAAATCCCATGGGAATTTTTATTTCTAAGTAATTGTTCACAGGGCAGAATGGATAATAGTAGCCACCCAGGAAGTGAAGGTTCATGAATCAATTCCTGGCTTCTCCCCTTTCTCTTTGCAAACCACATGTTTCAGTAGGTCAGGGTTGATCTAGTGAATCTCATTCCCCATTGCCAGAGTTATTCACCTATCAAGTTGGGAGAATAATTCCTAAGACTGCCCTCACTGCCATCCCTTTTAATCACTCGTTAGGAGAACTCACATAACTTAGTGAAAGGTATTGTACTCAAAGTTAAAGCTTATAACAAATGAAGAACACAATTAAAACCAGCCCTGTGAAGAGACAGACAAGGCAGAGCCTAGGACAGGAACCAAACATTGAACTTTTACCTGTCTTTGCAGCATGGACTCAGGACAGCATTACTTTCATGGCACAGAACCATGACAGTACACAGAGTATCACAAACCAGGGAAGATCACCCAGTTTTGACATCTAAACATTTTATTTTTATCCTGTAATGTTTGCCTGGTTAACTTTCCTGTGGCTGATTGGTCTTTCAAGCTCATTAACACCATGTTAGGCAAAGCCCTAACTCAATCACATTATTACTACCTGGCTTCACCAAGGCCCCAAGGCAAGGAATTCCTACCAATGAGACTATTCTAAGAGCTTGGAGTTTATCTCCCCAAACCTAGACCTCTTTTTGGAAGGCTTAACTTCCTTACCATACACTCACATACAGCTGAAAACCGCCAGAAAAAGTGCAGGAAAAAATTAGCAGTACTTTCCTTCCTTTCCACATGACTAGACAAATAATTCCGCCTCTCAATCTGAATGAATATTTTCTCAGTCTGAGAACTGGACTTTAAGAGAAAGAAATTTGTTAAAGTAAATCACGTGAGATTCAGTCATCTGCCCTATAAAATTTTGGATTTCTGTGAAAGAAGAGCATCCTGCCACTCATGGGAAAGCAATGTATATTCTGCTGACATTCTTTTTCTTACATGAACAGGCTTTCTCTTGTTTAACAAATGTCAACAACAGGAGTAGATATTATCTGATTACAGGTGAAAATGAAATCCATATATGATTATCCCAAGTTTGATCCAGAATTCAGGGTTTATGTAGTAAAAATAAGCACTGGTTTTTGGATGAATGATGTGAATTTTATTCTAAATTTTTAGCTTCAAAATAACACTTTGTACATATAGGGCTATAAAAGAGATCAAGAAAATAACTTATGGGTATAATAAGTTTGTACCTGTTATTCTTTTATTTCATTCCTTTAAATAAAAAGTATAAGAATCCATTGTTTTGGACTAAACTCATCCACTAGGCGCCAATAGAATAGGCTACAAAGCAAAATGGAGTTACTCATATTAAGGTTCCTCCTCATCAAGCTAAGTTGTTATCCAACCTTCAAGAAATTAGCAGGAATAATAGTCAATTCCCAAATAGGTCATTTTCAGTGAGAAAAATATAAAGTTCTCTCTGTATTAATTCCATACAAAAAGTAACCACGAGTAATCTGATGTTAACCAGTGTCTCCTTGTCCTCATTTTACAAGAAAGTGACTTTGAAAGTACTAATCCACTCTATCCTTTGATTCTGCTTTTTTCAGCCCTCTTCTATCTATAAAACCAAACTCTTCTGCTTATTATTCTTTTGTGTGTGTGGTACCAGGGACTGAACTCAAGTCCTCGTGCTTGCAGGGCAGGCGGCAGAACCACTGAGCTAAATCCCCGGCCCTCTGCTTATTTTTTAAAATTAATTTTATTGGAACATTTAAGGTATACAGTAAAATGACATTAATCATTGGAAATTTACACCTTTACATAATCCATCTCAGGTCTTATTTTGTCCCCATTCCCCTGCCCTCCCTTCAACCATGACCCCTTCCCTATCTACAAAGACTTTGTTTCCATTTTTTCTTTTTCTCATATTAATTCCATTCCTATCTTTCTCTTCCACTACCTCTCCCACTTCTCCTTCCCCTTAGCACCTTTTCTTCCTATTTCACATTATCTGTTATACTTTTTAGCCCTTATTTACGCTTTCAGTTTCTCACAGCAGTGTTACCTCCCATAGTGACTGGATGAGAGACATCTACAAGAGGCTTCAGGCTAGACATAGAACTCTGAGAAATTTAATCTCAGGGTGGGAAATACACAGGTCCTGCCTTCCATGGTGGAAAGACAGGCCCAATGAGGGTGGCTTTCAGAGGGTTCTGGGTCTGAAAGTGCTGGCATTCAGTCCAGTAGTCTGCTTGAGCCCCTGCTCCACTGACTACATCCAGCAGAGACTAGTGGTCTGATTGCTTGTCCCATCTACCTACATCCTTCATCTTGAATGGTTGACACAATCTGAGGTATACAGACAGAGAGGCATCTGGAGCAGGGGGAGAACCTCACAAACTCTCCAGCCATGAAGCTAGGTAGAAAAAAAAATCATGATTTGCTGGATTCAAAGACTGCAGATCCTGGAAAGAAAGCATTCATTCAAAAATACAGAGGAATTTTTGACTGACGTTTTTTCTTTTTCCTTCACTGGTTTTTTTTTTTTGAGGGTTGAGGTTTTTTGTTTTGCTTTGTTTCTCCATGTAATTTGTTTTCCTTCTTACTTTTCTATTTTTCCTTTATTTTCCTCTCTTTTTCTTCTTTGTTCTTTACTATTATTTTTTCTAATTTTATTAATTTCATTTTGCTCTTTAAAGGTTCATTTATCTCACATTTTCTCATTTTCATCTTCCATTGATTAATTTTCAAATTCTACTTTTTTAGTCCCCCACCCCCCATCCTCTATATCTTTACTAGTATAACCATTGAGCTTTAGTAATCTTTAGATAGTTAATTCTATGCTATGACTGTTGGAAACGTCCCTATTGTTAGTGGAGGTATAGTTATTGCATTTGGTAGATATTTACTGTATGCTGATATTTGGTTTGCTTTAGTGTTGTATAATTTAGTGTTAAATAGTTATATGATTAAGAGTGATACATTATTTGTTTTTAGGGTATGTCAATAGCCATTTGTCTTTGACACTATGACTGTTGCTGATTTTAATGCTACTACCAGGGTGGCATAAGTATTGCCTTTAATTGAAGAGTATATGTTAAAATATACAAATATTCTCCACAAAATCTAATTCTTGAGAAGGGATGTGTCCCATCCCTTGAGCAAAAGAATGCCATAGAACAGTATATTCCTCATTTGTATGAAAGTTTCAGAAAAGGCAAATTTATAAAATTTTACTTAGTGTTAGGGACAGGAATGAGGATTATCTGTAATGGCTTGAGGGATCTTATTAGAGCATTAATAACAATCTAAGACTGACTTAATTGTGATGGTTTCAATATGTGGCAGACCTTCTTTAAAAATCATTGAATTTTATGATACGTGCAATCAACTTTGACAAAGCCATGTCTTTTAAAGAATCAACTCTCAGATATGCAATGTGCATAGGTATTTTTTCTAAAGATGATGCTAAATAGATCCTCATTACTGCCCAGCCTCACATAAGGTTTTTGTTTACTCTCCCACTCCCTTGACATGCTCTGATTCTCTCTCCTTAAACCCCAGCTCTTCACTTTCAGCTGATGACCTCAGACTGACTTTCCCTGAGAAAATAAAGGATATCTGGAGATGCCAAAGCCAAAATATGTTTCATTGTATTAATAAAAAACCAGCACATACTGAGATTTTGTCTCTTTTTCCAAAAGTAGGAGACATGATTGCAGAAAAAAAAAAGGCAGAATGAGAAATACAGACATGGAGAAGGACAGACACAAAAAGATAACTTTTCCTTCCCCCAAGCAGATTCATGTCAAAAAACTGAGAAATGGCTTTGGGAAATGAGAAATGATGACTCAAAGATGTAACTCCAGAGATTAAGAATAAACTGCTAAGAGTGGCAATGACAAAAAGTTAAGGAGGAGAAGGAAACTATACTGCATGATTTCCTTAACTATAAGGGATGCAAAGAACCATAATGAATAACTACAATTGTAAGATTTAAATTTGTAAGAAAACATTTATGAAATTGTCTTTAAAATTTGCTTCAAAGGCATTGACCTGCTTTGACATTTGCTTAAGATTTACTAAACTTGAATTGCATTAATACAGGGATTGGCTTTATATAAATAAGCATATAGCTATAGGTTTTTAGAGATTTGAGCAGAACATCCTAACTTACATATTATAAAATCACAAGTTTACCTTGTACACAAGCCTGATACCACCTAGTAACTGAACTTTTAAAAGCAAGAATGGCTACCTTACAATAAATATTTTGAGACCAGAGCAGAACTGACATAACTGAGAGGCTGGGGGAAAGATTCTAACTTGCTGAGACAAAGAGATTTGATCCTTAGGTGCTGGGTACCCTGCTAGAAGAGATAAGTAGGACAGCTAGTGAGCTAAGTGTTAGAAGAGAAGTAAAAACAGAGATGACTGGGTAACAAGGAGGAAACAATAAATCCAAAAGCTTTGAAGGATTGAAAAGGATTTCTCCCATGCGCTAAAAATGCAGATGAGTCTGGGGAAGAGATTAGGAGGTCACGAAGACCCAGATCACAGCACTGCAAGCAGGGTGTGACATGTGCCCCAATGCTTGAGGTGAAAGACCCACAGGGGTTAGAAGGATAAAATTCATCCCTCTTAGCCATAGAACAACTTGTATGTAGGCACAGTCCAGTTTATAAAATTCTTTTACATCTGAATCTTTTTCTCATTTTTAAATTGTAAAATATTTTACATATACAAAACAATGTATAACATATATGAAACATAAAGAAAACTAATAAATGTGGAAATATATCCATCTAACTTATTTGGTCCTCACAACAAACCTATGAATTAGCTGTTAGCTATTGTGGGGAGTTGCAATGAATAAACAGTTATTGAACCTCTATATGTATATGTTAGGATTTGACTCCAGTTTAAAAAATCCATTAAGATAGTCTTAAGAGATATAATATGGGAGACTATGTGTTCAGAAAGTCTAGAGATGCAGGGGCTGAGCTTTCAGCAGTGATTCCTGGACCATCCTGGCTCTAGCCCAACAAAGGAAGTGCTACTTCACTTCCATATTTGTGGGAACTGCTTAACAGAGGTGTTAGCCTTTCCGTGGGCCTCCCTCCCTGGAAAAAGTTCACCAAAAGGAAGACCAGACCTCCATGTTTTGGCCCTGACCCTGAAAAGCCTCCTGCCTCTGGCACCTCCACTCCCCATGTGAAGCATCAAAAGTAGGGCCAATAATAGGCTCAAGCTGGCCAACAAGGTTGCCATGATCACAGGATCCACAACTGGGAAAGAGCAACTCTTTGGGAATTTTGGAACTGTCTCTATATTTTGTTAACCTCATTGTCTTAGTCTGAATCCAAAAAGCATAGCCTCTGAGAATGAAATGCCAACAACTTGGGGGAAATGTAAGCCTAAAGAAAAGAACAAGAAACACAAGATAAAACAAGGAAAGGGGACAAAGCCAGTGTAGGATATGTTACCAAGATGGCCCCAGTATAGGGCACTGGGTGATGGATCTATAGATCCAGAAGGAAACATGAACTGCATCTCAGAGTTACCCATGAGGGGAAGGTAGAGGGACCTCAGCCGTTGCTTCATACCTTTATTAGTCAAGAGTTTTGCTATAGTGGGCAATAACCCCATCCTTCCAAGTTGCATGCCTGTGAGAAATAAGTGGATTCACAGCCCTGAGACAAGAAGCTTTAAGGTTGCAGTTGCCAAGAAGACCAAAATCTTGAGGAACTAGGAATGAATTGTCACCATAGTAGTTCCAGTTGGAGGTGATATGGTACACAGGAGGCCCCACACACCCATGACTGATGTGTCCCTTCTTTACATCTCCTGGTCCTCTTACCATCTAAGAGTGGGGGATGACATTAGCTAGTCTGGGTTAGTGGAGAGAAGTTCTGGGACACTGTGGTGAGAAATAAAGTGTGAAAGTAAGGCTCAATCTAAGGCTAAAAAGTCACATCCTCTCTATCTCTGCCTGCAAGACTGGCTTTGCTATAGCCAGATGTCTAGCTCAGGATAGGCTGCATGTGGACATCAGCAGCCAGAACCAGCACAATATGGACCAGGGAGTGGCCAGGCTAAAAGCAGAGAGGTTGAGCATGATGGATACCATATGCCATATGGGAAAAGCTGAGGACTGAGAGCAGCTGGTGGCCAAAATGAGGGGCATAAAAGGAGTTATGGCCAGGGATGTGGGGATTCTGTGTCTATGACCCACACTAGGAGAACATGCTAAAGTCTCGATCACATGAATCAAATCAACTGGCAAGAAGAGCTTTCCATCATGGCTTTCCTCATAATAACCCACTCAGTGTCCTCCAGGGTGTACTTTTATCTGCTTTTCCCTCTTTTACTTGTCCTAAGCTCACTCTGAGAGCCAGTTTCTCTCTCACTCTTCTCTTTTACTTTTTCAAATAAACTTTGCAACTACTTTTTAGTTGTTTCATTCAACTCTTTGTTTGAAGTGAGAAGAACCTGGAATTCAACTCCAGAAGGAAAGGTGAGCAACCTAAAATTCAGTAACATTTAATTGTTGAGCAACTTTTAGAAGGAGCTACCTGATAACAAGACAAGAATGGTGACAGGGACTTCCAGGAAAAAGGTAGAGCAGTAAGCAGTATTGAATCAACCTCTCCAAGATTCAGAACTGGAAAATAACACCTTGGGGAAGTAAAGAAGGAGAGAGGTGGATCTCTGGGACCTAGGAAGGGCCTGAAGGGAAAATTAGAACCCACAGAGAAAGTGAAGAGAAAGACCTCAACACATAAAAAAGGAGGAGGCAATCTGCACTTTCTCCCTGGCTCCTGGGTCATGGCATGAAAGAGAAGGATCATATTTATAGAAACACAGTGAGGACAGGTGACTCCAGAGGTCTCCAAGGAGAAACACCAGTGGATTGGAACAGTGGATGCTGTGCACTATAATAGCTGGTGAGTAACTTCAGTCCAAGTGACTGTCGTGCCCCCTGGAGAGGATGCTTGGTCAGATGCCATTTTAGAGAGGGGCCAACTAAACCCAGGACTCAAAGCAATTCTAGGTTGGCTTCATCTCAGGGTTCTGAGTATTAAACTTCCATGGTGATTGGGTGAGGGACAACTGTGTGAGATGTCCAGAGTCAAGGAGGCATGGTCAGGCTGGCAAAAGGCACCCAGAGTGTTGTAGGTTGAATGACTCAGGGCCCAACCCCAAGAGCAGAGGCCAGGATCAGCCCGAACTTCTGTGGATTTGAAAGTACCAGAACCAGCACCCTGCCCTAATCTTACTGCAGCCTTGCCGGGATTAACCAGCACCCCACCCTAATCTTCTTGCAGGTTTGCTGGGATTATCCAGCACAGATCTGGGATCTGACAGCCTCCTTTGTCTATCAGCAAAAGCCTTGTCATACACTGAGTTGGACATTACCACAAAACTGTAGAACCCAGAGGATAACCACAGGCTTGATATCACAAAACAAAATTTCTTTCTTTTTCTTTGCTTTTAGTTTTTGTTGTTTCTGTTGCTATTTATGGGTTTTTAAAATTGTTTATTTTTGTTTTGTGTGAGTGTGACCATCAGTTTTAGTTTTTTGTTTGTTTTGGTTTTGCTTTTGTTTTTTCTTCTTTCTTTCCCTCCTGTCTTCTTCACCAGTTTCCTGAGGTTTGGACAATCTTCCTTTGTCCTTCAGCCTTCCTTCTAATCGTGTCCTCTTCTTTTATTTGTCTAATTTTTCCTCTTATCCCTTAATAATTTCCTCCCCTTAGGGTAAAATCACTCTACTGAGTGGATATTTACTATATATAATTTTCTGATTTGTCTTAGATCTTTTTATATAACTATAAAATTTTATGCCTATGATTAAAGGTGGAAAATTAATAGTTACCATAGTCATTTTCCAGTCCATGCTTGATGCTAATGTTATTACTGCTTGTACTACTTTAGTCAAGATGACATAGTTGTTGTGATCAGTTGACCTTCCTTGTATGCCAATACCTTGATTGTCTGGGGATCATTAACAATACAACAGTTCAGTACCAAGGAACTCTGTGCTAGGCCAAAAGGCAGCAACACTTCATCCCTAGTAAATTAAAGAGGCAAGATTTTGGGACAGACTCAAAAGCCAAAAGCCAGCTATGCCTCAAAGATATTTCTGAAAAGTAGTCATTTGTGAAAAAGGTTTCAGTACTAGTAATAAAGCTATCTACCATAAGCAATTTATAAGCTTTAACACAGAAAATATATGAACAAAAAATAGAAAATGAGAAAACATAGGAGCAAGATGCAACTCATAATGTCCAACTCACTCAAAGCAAAGCAAGGGGCATGGAGGAAATACAAAACTTGCCAGCTGAATTTTGTGAAATGATGCCAGCAGAAGTAACAAAACAGATCAATAAGTCTCTTGACAAAAACAAAACTGATAATTAGAGACCATAATGAAGGAAATGATTAGTGAATCTAAAGGTGATGCAGATAAAAAATAGAGGAACTTAGGAAAGTCATGGAAACCATGAATGCTCAACTTAGAAAAGAACTGGATTACGAGAAACAGATTCAAATAGAAGTCTAGGAGATTAAAAATTCTACTGAAAGTGTACACAGCAGAGTCAACCAGTATGAACATAGACTATCGGCTCTAGAAGACAAGCTTGTGGTTGGCAATCATCAAGTGAAAGATCTCTTAAAAATAGCAAGGAACCATGAAAAATAAATTCAATAGCTGCTAGATGATGCAAAGAAGACTAATATAAGATTAATTACATTCAAGGAAGAACCAGAAGATAGCACAAAGGACATAAAAACACAGAAGTAATAGCAGAAATCTTTCCAAGCATGGAAAAAGAGCTTGGGATACAGATAAGTGAGGCATATAGAAATCCAAATACTCATGGTCAGAAAAAAATACACCAAGCTACATAGTAGTCAAGATTCCAGAAATTCAACACAAAACCAAAATATTAAAACCTGTTAGAAAAGAGAAACAAATCACTTAAAAAGGAAAGCCCATCAGAATCACAGCAGATTTCTCAACTCAAATGCTTAAGTCAAGTGAAGTATTTCAAGCCCTAAAAGAAAACAACTTCCAACCCAGATTGATGTACCTTACAAAATTATCTTTCAAAATTGATAGAGAAATAAGACACTTCCATGATAAAGAACACCTGAAGAAACCCATGACCACTGAACCAGCACTCCAAAAAGTTCTGAAGGATATTCTGGAAAAAGACAATGAAGACAATAATTCTGAGAATCCAAATCAAATGAATCCATCAGGCAAGGCAAGCAATTAAACAGAAGGGAAAGAAAGGGAATGGACAACAGGAAAATGATATGACAAGGATAAGTCAATACATATCAGTTATAACCATCAAAGTGAATGGTCTCAATTCACCAATAAAAAGAAACAGATTGGCAGAGTGAATCAAGAAGCAAGATCCAATAATATGCTCCATACAAGAAACACATTTAACCCAAAAAAGAAATTCATAGACAGAAAGTCAAGGGATGGAAAAAAATACTCTATGTCACAAGAACCCAGAAAAAAGTAGAGGTATCTCTTCTATTTGCAGACAAAGTGGATTTCAAGCCAAGATTGATCAGAAGAGACAAAGTCATTACATACTTGTTAAGGGAACAATCCAAGAAAAAGAGATAACCATCATAAATATATGTGCAGGAAATATCAACACACCCAACTACAGTAGTACCTCAGTTCACAAACTTGATTCTTTCCACAATTCAGATTACAAACCAAGTTGCACCAGAACCAAATCAAATTCAATGATTAGGTCCAATGTTTACCTTATGGGGAAATTTGATTCAGTTCTCATCCAGTTTGGTTTGCAACCAGAATTGTGCAGAGAATTGAGTTCATGAATCAAGGTACAACTATATATAAAACAAACATTAATGAACATGAAAAATTAGATAAGTACTAATATAATTGTAATGCAAGACCTCAATACCCCATTGTCACCATTAGACAGATCAAATAGACAAAAAAAATGAACAAAAAAAATCAGAGCTGAACCAAATCTTTGAACAAATGGACTTAGTAGATATCTACAGTGTTCCACACAATAACAATAAAATACACATTCTTCTCTACAGCACATGGAACTTTCTCCAAAATAGACTGCGTACTAGCTCATAGAACATGCTTAAGTAAATGCAAAGGAACTGAAATTATACTATGCTTATTATCAGATCATATGATAATTGGAAATCAGATCATATGAAATCAGATCAAATCAGATTAAATTAAATTGTAAATCAACAGGAAAAGAAACCACAAAAATGCCTCTAATTTCTCATTCTTTATGGCTGAGTAGTATAGAGGCATTTATAATTAAATGGATGCACATTAAGGCAATACTCTTTTTTTTTTTAGTTCTTTTATTGGTACATTTTAGGTATACAATTCATTTACATTTATCATTGGGTGTCTGTATCTGTACATGATATATCTTGGTTCTTATTTTGTTCCCCATTACCTGTGCGCCCTTCCCTATTTACATAGATTTCATTTCCATTTTTTTTTCTTTTCTCATAGTTTTTCCTTTCCCTCTTTTCCTTTCCTCTTCCCCTCCCTTCACTCCTCCATCTTTGGACATTTTTTCCTATTTCAAATTATCAATTATTCATTTTAATCACTTTAACCCTTGTTTACACTATCAGTTTCTCACACTAGAGAAAATATTCAGTATTTACACATGTGTGTTCTATTTATTTCACTTGAGTATGGCCTTGATATGTATCCATTTAGCTATAAATGACTCCAGTTTTTTGTTCTTTATGGCTGAGTAGTACTCCATTTTATAAAAAAAACACATTTTCTTTATCCAATTTCCAGTTGATGGGCACTTGGGCTGCTTCCAAGCTTTAGCTCTTACAAACTGTGTAAGGCAATACTCTTAAGTGAAATGAATAGGACAGACATGAGTAAATACTGAATAGTTTCCCTGGTGTGAGAAACTGAAAGTATAAATAAGATCAAAATATATAATAGATAATGTGAAATAGGAAGACAAGGTCTAAAGGGGAAGGGGAAGTGGGAGAGGTGGGGGAAAGGAAGGGGGAATGGAATTAATATGAGAAAATGAAAAAGTGGAAACAAAGTCTTTGTAAATAGGGAGGGGTGGAGGGGTTGAAGGGAGGATAGGGGAAGGGGGAAAAATAAGAATTAAGATATATTATGTAGAGGTACAAATCTCCAATGATGAATGTCATTATATTGTATACCTAAAATGTACCAATAAAATTAATAAATAATAAAAATAGAAACCACAAAACCCAGATAAACACATGGAAATTAAATAACACCCTTTGAAATAACCACAGGTCATAGATAAAATGAAAGAAGAAATTAGACAGTTTCAACAATTAAACAATAATGCCAGTATAACATACCAGGACTCCTAGGATGTAATGTAAGCAGTCCTATGCGGGAAATTTATAGAGGTGAATTGCTACATCAGAAAAAAAGAGTGAGTTCAAAAAAATAACCTAATTTTAAAACTCAAGTTTCTAGAAAAAGAAAAGCAAGTTAACCCCAAAATGTATTTGAGGGAGGAAATTATAAAGATTAGAGAAATTAATTCAATTGATACTAAGAAAACAATACAAAGAATTAATGTGTGAAAGAATTGTTTTTGAAAGAGTAAATAAAATAAACAAACCCTTACTCAACATTATCAAATAAAGGAAATAAAAGACCTAATTCTATGCAATTAGGAATGAACAGGGAAAAATCACAATGAATTCTTCTACACTGAGAACCTGTATTCTTTTTTTTCCATTTAGTTTATTGGTACATTTTAGGTATACAATACAGTTACATTCATCATTGGGATCTTGTACCTGTACATGATGTATCTTGGTTCTTATTTTTTTCCCCATTCCCCTGCCCTTCCTTCACACCCTCCACCCTTCCATATTTACAAAGACTTTGTTTCCATGTTTTTCCTTTTCTCATATTTTTTCTTTTCCCTTCTTTCCTTTCCCCTACCCCTTCCACTTCCCCTACTGTTTTAGACATTTTCTTCCTATTTCACAATATCAATTATACATTTTGATTCTTATTTGTACTTTTAGTTTTTCACACCAGAGAAACTATTTGGTATTTACATGTGTGTCCTATTTATTTCACTTAAGAGTATAGCTTCAATGTGCATCCACTTAGCTTCAAATGTCTCCAGTTTCTCATTCTTTACAGCTGAGTAGTACTCCATTTTATAAAAAACCCACATATTCTTTATCCTGTCTCCAGTTGATGGGCAATTGGGCTTTTCCCAAGTTTTAGCTATTACAAACTATGCCACTATAAACATGGGTGCACATATGTCACTGTGGTATGATTCTTTTTAATTTTTTTGGGAAGATACCCAGCAGAGGAATAGCTGGGTCAAATGGGACTTCCAATCCTAGTTGTTTGAGCTATCTCCATATTGATTTCCATAGTGGTTGCACCAGTCTGCACTCCCACCAACAATGAAGAAGGGTTCCTTTCTCCCCACAGACGTGCCAGCACTTGTTATTGGTTGATTTCATGATAGCAGCCAATTCTTTCTGGAATGAGGCAGAATCTCAGCATCGTTTTCATCTGCATCTCTCTAATGACCAGTAATGTTGAACATTTTTTCATATGTTTATTTACTGCTTTTACTTCTTTGCCCAAGAAATGTCTGCTCATTTCAGATGCCCATTTTTGAATTTGGGAGGTCTGATTTTTTTTGAGTTCTTTATATATTCTAGATAGTAGACCTTTGTCTGAGGAACAGGTAGTAAAATTTTTTCCCGCATTGTAGGTTGTCTCTTGGCTCTGTTAGTGGTTTCTCCTGCAGTGCAGAAGCTGTTTAATAAGATGAGATCCCAGTTGTTGATTCTTTATGCTAGTTTCTGTGCTATTGAGGATTTGTTCATAAAGTCCTTTCATATGCCAATGTTTTAGAGAGTTCTACCTAACTTGTCTTGCAGCAAGTTTAGTGTTTCTGTATTAATATTTAGATCTTTAATTCACTTGGATTTTAGTTTAGTGCATGGTGAAGGATAGGGATCTAGTTTTAATCTTTGTCAAGTTGAAATCTAGTTTTTCCAACACCATTTATTAAAAAGGCTATCTTTCCTCCAGTGAGGATGGTTTACTCCTTTGTCAAAGATGAGGTAGTTGAGTATGTCTGGAGTTGTTTCTGCATCTTCTAATCTATTCCACTGATCCTCGGGTCTGTTTCTTTGCCAGTACCATGCTGTTTGTATCACAGTGGCTTTGTAGTACAGTTTCAAGTTGGGAATTGTGATACCCCCTGCAATAATCCTGTTGCCTAGAATTGCTTTTGCTATTCTAGGTCTCTTCTGGTTCCAGATGAACTTTTGGATTGTTTTCTCTAGTTCTGTGAAATATGCTGTTGGGATTTCAATTGTGATTGCATTGAATCTGTATAGCAGTTTTGGAAGTATGGCCATTTTCAGTATATTAGTTCTTCCTATCCAGGAACAGGGGATGCCTCTCCATTGTCTTATATCCTCTTTGATGTCTTTTTTCAGAGTGCTGTAGTTCTCAATGTAGAGGTCTTTTGCTTCCTTCATTAGATTGATTCCTAGATATTTCATTTTTTAAGGTGGTATTGTGAAAGGGATTGTTTCCCTAATTTCTCTTTCAGTGAGTCTGTTATTTGTGTACAAGAAGGCTATTAATTTTTTTTCTTTTTTCTTTTTGGTACCAGGGATTGAACTTGGGACCTTGAGCTTGTGAGGCAGGTGGTGAAACCACTGAGCTAAATCCCTGGCCTGAGGATCTTAATTTTTGAGTGTTGACCTTGTATCCAGCTACTCTATTGAATCTGTCAATTAAGTCTAGAAGTCTTTTCGTGGAGTTTTTAGGGTCTTCAATGCAGAGTATCATATCATCAGCAAATAATGGCAGTTTAAATTCTTCCTTTCCTATCTTTATTCCTTTTATTTCTTTCTCTTGTCTAATTGCTGTGGCTAATGTTTCCAGAACTATATTGAACAGGAGTGGTGATAGTGGGCATCCTTGTCTTGTTCCTGATTTTACCTTGAAGGTTTTCAAGTTTTGACCATTTAGTATGATGTTGGCTGTTGATTTTTAAAAGATAGCCTTTATCAAGTTGAGATAAAGACCATCTATTCCAATTTTGTGCAGGGTTTTTTTTTTATCATAAATGGATATTGAATTTTGTAAATGCTTTTTCTGCATCTATTGAGATGATCATATGGTTTTTGTCCTTGGCTCTGTTAATATAATGTATTACATTTATTGATTTATATATGTTGAACCATCCTTGCATCCCTGGGATAAATCCGACTTGGTCAGGGTGTATGATCTTCTTGATGACCCTCTGTATTCTGTTTACCAGTATCTTATTGAGGATTTTTGCATCTATGTTCATTAGGGAGGTTGGCCTGTAGTTCTCTTTTTGGTTGGATCTTTCCCTGGTGTTGGAATCAAAGTAACACCTGCTTCCAGGAATGAATTTGGAAGTATTGCTTCCCTTTCAATTTCATTGAAAAGTTTAAAGAGTAATGGCAATAGTTCTTCTCTAAATGTCTTGTAGAATTCAGCAGTGAAGCCATCATGCCCTGGGCTTTTCTTTGTTGGTAAATTTTTAAGCATATTTTCAATTTCACTGATTGTAATTGGGGTGTTTAGAATTTTTATATCTTCTTCATTCAACTTTGGTAATTCATATATATCTAGAAATTGGTCCATTTCTTCTGTGTTTTCCATTTTATTAGAATTCAGGTTCTCAAAGTAGGTATTGATGATCCTCTGGATTTCTGCTGGATCTGTTGTGACTTCACCTTTTTTGTTCCTAATTGCATGGATTTGAGCCTTTTCTTTCCTTTTTTTGATAAGGTTGGCTAAGGGTTTATAGATTTTATTTATTCTTTCAAAAAATCAACTCTTTGTTTCAATGATTTTATTTGTATCATTCTCTTATTCTCCATTGCATTGATTTCTGCTCTGGAGAACCTGTATTCTAATAAGATGGAAAACTCAAAAGAAATAGACAGATTCCTAGATGAATTACAAACCTGAATCAAAGATATAAAAATTCTAAATAACTCAATGTCAGTCAGTAAAAAAGAAGGAATTTTTAAAACTACCAACAAGGAAATGCCCAGATCCTGATGGATTCATGAAGATTTCCACAAGAAATTTAGAGATATAATGCCATTACTCTTCAAACTCTTTAATGAAATTGAAAGGTAAACAATAGACCCAAACTCATTCCTCTAGAACCAGAGAAGGATCCAAGCAAAACCTCCCCCCAAAACAAAAATAAAAACACAAAACCAACCAAACAAAAAACCAACCCCTCCCAAACCAAAAAACTACAGGGCAATCTCCTTAATGAACATAGATGCAAAAATCCTCAATAATATACGGTGAAACAGAACACAGCAAATCATTAAGAAGATTATACACCATGACCAATTATGATTCATAACAGGAGGAGCCGGGGATTTAGCCCAGTGGTTCTGCCACCTGCCCCGCAAGCTCAAGGTCCCAAGTTTGATCCCCAGTACCAAAAACAAAACAAAGCAATAAATGTATAATTAAAAAAAATGATTCATACCAGGGATGCAGGGATGGTTCAACATACGCAAGTCAATAAAGGTAATACACCGCATTAAGAAAACCAAGGGCAAAAACCACATGATCATCTCAATAGATGCAGAAAAAGCATTTGACAAAATACAACACCCATTCATGATTTTATAAACCCTACAGGAAATTGGAATAGAAGGTCTTTATCTCAATCTGATAAAAGCCATCTGTGACAAACCAAGAGCCATATTATACTAAATGGTCAAAAACTGAAAGTTCTCACTCTAAAATCAGGAAAAAGACAAGGATGCCCACTCTCACCACTCCTGTTCAATATTCACTATAGTTCTGGAAACATTAGCCACAGTAATTAGATAAGAGAAAGAAATAAAAGGAATATGGATAGAAAGGGAAGAAGTTAAATTATCATTATTTGCTGAAGATGATACTGTACATAGTAGATGCCAAAAACTCCACCAAAAGACTCCTAGAATTAATAACCAAATATGGCAATATAGAAGGATATAAAACCAATATTCAAAAATCAGTAGCATTCCTGTACACAAACAATGAACTTGCTGAGATGGAAATGAGAGAAACCACACCTTTCATGATAGCATCAAGAAAATGAAATACTTGGGAGTCAGTCTAATAAAGGAAATAAAAGACCTTTACATTGAAAACCAGAGTACTCTGAAAACAAGAGATCAAAGGGGTCTAAGAAAATGGAAAGATATCCCCTGTTCTTGGATAGGCAGAACCAATATAGTGAAAATGGCCATACTCCCAAAACTATTATACATATTTAATGCAATTCAAATCAAAATGCCAATAGCATACCTCATGGAACTACAGAAAACAACCCTAAAATTCACATGGAATGAGAAAAGTCCTAGAGTAGCAAAAGCAATTCTGAGTAACAAGGGCAAGTCAAGGGATATCACAATCCCAGATATGAAGTTATAATACAAACTACCATGATTCAAAAAAATAAAGACTCAAGGATCAATGGAACAGATTAGAAGATGCAGAAACAACTCTAAGAACACTTTCACTGGAATGAAGATAGCCTCTTTAAAAAATATTAGGAAAACTAGCTTTCCACATGCCAAAAATTGAACCTAGACCCATATCTCTCACCAGGCACTGAACTAAAACTGAGATGGATCAAAGATTTAAATATAAAAACAGTCTGCTGGAAGCTAGAACATGTAGAACTCTAGAAGACATAGGTGTAGGCAAAGACTTTATGAACAAAACCATGATCACACAGGAAATATTACAAAGAATCAACCACTGGGAGCACATCAAATTAAAGAGCTTCTGGGCCGGGGGTTTACCTCAGTGGTGCCAGCTTCTGCCTGGCAAGTGCAAGGTCCTGAGTTTGATCCCTGGTACTGCAAAAAAACCCCAAAACCAAAAAACAAAACAAAAAAATACACCAACAGAGTGAAGAGACAACTCACTGAATGGGAAGAAATTTTTACCAGCTACTTCTCAGAAAAAAGACTAACATCTAGAATATATTAAAAAACAACACCCCCCCCCAGACCTCCTAATTTTAAACCGCCAATCTCCAAATGGGCATCTGAAATGAATAGACACTTCTCAGATGAAGTAGAAACAGCAAATAAATATATGAAAAAATGCTTAACATCACTGGTCATTTAAGAAATGCAAATTAAAACAACACTGAGATTCCATCTCACTCCAGAAAGAATGGTCATCATCAAGAATCATCCAATAACAAATGCTAGTGGAGCTGTGGGGAAAAGGAACCTTTTTCCATTGCTGGTGGGAGTGTGAACTGGCACAGCCACTATGGAGATTCCTCAAAAAACTAAAAGTAGAGGTTCCATTTGGTCCAGCTATTCCCCTTCTAGGTACCTTCTTCAAAGAACTAAAAGCATCATACCACAGTGATATATGCACACCCATATTTATAGCAACACAATTTATAATAGCTAAATCTTGGAAACAGCCCATATCACATAATAGATTTATAGGGCCGGGGATTTAGCTCAGTGGTTCCGCCACCTGCCTTGCAAGCGAAAGGACCCGAGTTTGATCCCCAGTACAAAAAAAAAAAAAAAAAAAACCCCTACATAATAGATGTATAGATTTATGGATAAAGAAAATATAGGGTGTTGTTTTGTTTTTGCCATACAGGAGATTAAACTCAGGACCTTGCACTTGCGAGGCAGGCATGGTGCCACTGAGCTAAATCTCCGGCCCACGAAAATGTAGTATTTATACACAATGGAGTACTACTCTGCCATAAAGAAGGATAAACTTGAGTCATTGTAGAAAAATGGATGCACTCAAGACCATAATCTTTTTTTTTTTAAGAGTAGGAAAAATTTATTGAGAGAAAGAAAACTTCTGTCTAAGAGAGACAGAAGGGGGACTGGAAAGTGGGTTGCCCACTCACCCAACTTCTTAAAGGTGTTTTATGGGACAAAATGATGAGTTGAGACAGTTTCAAGTGGGACAAAACTACAGTCAAGTAGTAAGATTACAAGTACAGTCCTTTAGGTAATGTTGATTAAATGGGGATCCAATGGGGAAAGAAGTCACGTAGCAAGCCTACAAGGAATGAGCAAGCTTCTTCAGTGGTAAGAGGTGGGTCAGGGATCTTTCCTGGAGATCTTGGTCCCCCACCCAGATCACTGATACCTATTTAGAATATGATACTGCTTTTTATCCTACATGGGTGTGGTAGTTTCTCTTTTTACAATGCTGGCGCTCAGTGAATGTGTCTTCACTGTCCTCCTTGATGTCTCCTTGTGGGCTGGCCTTGTTTAACTGCCTACAAGATATCTAACTTACCTATCTGCAACATTTCTCCCTCTGAAGAAGTACCCCTAACTGCTGTGAGGGGGCAAAGGGCGAAGACTGTTCTGGCTACTTCCAGCTGAAGAGGGTCATAGTTGTGATCAGCAATTACTCTACAGAGGGTTCAAGACCATAATATTAAATTGATTAAGTTTCAATAAATTGAAAACATAAGTTTAAATATTGTATTATTTCTTTGGTGTGAAAAACCCGAGGGGTAAATAAGGAGCATAATGGGGGATAGATATTTGGAAGTAATAAGAACATGTTCAAGTGGGAAGGAGGATAATGGAGTGGGAGGGGGAAGGGAAGGTAGAAAAAGGGAATGTAAAAAAAAAAAAGGAAACAGCTTTTGTAAGTGGGGAGGGGAAGAAGAGCTAAAGGGAGGGGAATGAGAAAAAAAAAGAATTAAGATATATTATGTACAGGTACAAATTCCCTGTGATGAATGTGATCAATATGTATGACAAGTGTGTACCAATAGAAAAATAAAGTTTAAAAAATTTTTTTTTTAAAAAAAAGAATGGTGACAGTTTGGGTTTCAGACTCTGGGTCACCTAAAGAAACCAAAGGATTCTAGCCATTAGTGTCCCAGGGAAGAAATGTAGAGTAGTACTTGTAAGTCACTGCAAGGGCTTTGCAGGATGGAGAAGGAAGGTTCTACATACAGAAGTGCTGGGTTCCCCATAACTGTTCTGGAATCAGGAAAACGGAAGTAGCCTCTCTTTGGCCAAAGGAGTTCAGGCCACAAGGTCCAGAATGGTGACAAACAGGCCTGTTTTACTTTCTGGGTTAACACCTGCAAGAATGGTGATAGCTTATGAAGTATATTTTCAAATAATAGAGAGGGAAGTTAAAGTAAAAAAACCTGCAAAATTAAGCATGCACAAGAAACAGAACAATTAGGGGGAATAAAAAAATCACAACATTGAATGTTAGATGTTAATCCTCGCATATCAGTAACTGTGGTTAAGATATAAAGATTGTCCAGCTAGAATTTTTAGCCAAATTAAGTTTTCATAGATGAGCATAGTAGCCCATGCCTGTAATGCAGAACTCAGGGAGCTGAAGCAGGAGGATTGTAGGTTAGGCAACAGCCTGGGCAACTTAGCAAGACCTTATCTCAACCCTTCCCCCAAAAGTTTGTTAATCTGATTAGACAAAATGGTGTGTTTTACCACATTTTTCCAGTTTTGCTGACTAGGTTTATGGTGGTGAGAAGAATAGTTCTATGAAAATTATAGTTCTAGCAAAAAGGTCGGAGTAGAGAAATTGTTTGAAGTAGGGCAGAAAAGCAAATCACTACACATTGTACAAAAGTTCTCAGCTCAACTGCTGCATTTAGAATACACCATGTTAAGTCCATCTTTAAGACAATGAAATAAAAGTATATCTTCCTGGATTGTAAACAATAGTGGTTATCAGAATGCAATATTTTCTAAATTAAATAAAAACTCAAACTCAAATGTACAAAAGAAATTAAACAAGGAAAAAGTAGAAGAAAGGAAACACAATACAGAGCAGAAACAAATTAAATAGAAAAACAAAATACAATATAGGGATCAAGAAAAGTAAAAATTTGTTTTTTTACAACTCTAATACTTTGACAAATTTCTGGCAGGGCTGATCAGGAAAAAAGAAGGTACAAATAAAACTGTTATCAGGAACAAAAGACTCCGCTGGACATCTTGAAGGCAATATAAAAGGCACTAAGAGAATGACAATGATAAATAGAAGTCCTTGGCAAACATAAACTGAAATTGTAATAAAATAGACAATTTTTTGATAAAAAAATATGCCTTACCAAAATTAACACAAGAAGAATTAGAAAAGATGTGCACTCCTATGGCCATTCACAAATGTAATCTACTGTCAAAATTTTTCCCATAAAAACAAAGTCCAAATGCAAAAGAATTAAAGGAAAATGGACAGAAATCCCCCTAGCGGGCCCAAGCTGCTCTTCTTTCACAGAATCCTTCATCCCTCTTCCATGTAACTTCCCTACTCAATCACATATGATAACTATCTTCAGCTCCCATCCTACCCCGTCCTTATTTTCCCAAGCAAGGTTCAATGGTCACAGTCACTCTAAATATGATCATCTGTGTGTGGCTTCCTGTTAGATAAGAAAAACCCTACCTCATTTCATCTGGAAAAACAGGTACACGGAAAGAACCAACATTTGATAGTTCCTTCCTCTGCACTATTCATGTGCAGAAGTGATCACTGTGTGTCACAGATGTTGCCTTTTACATAAATGTGCTTGGAGGGAGCATCTTCCCATCTCTTTAGGGTATTTTCCATCAGACTTGATGGTCAACAAATATCACAGGGATGGGTTCCCTGGGCATAACTCAGGAAGTCCTTAGTTCTAGTCTATTAACTTTTGTCTTTGTGTCAACAGAAGCTGGGAGTCAACAATGTCATAGAACAACTGGTCCTCACCAAGACCCTGGCAGTGGAGCTTGCACCAAACAACATCCAGGTGAACAGCCTAACACCAGGAATCAGAGAAGCAGAATTTGTCAAAGTGATGAGGTCCAAGGATGATGCCTCTTCCTACCCTATTGAGCAATGTAAGTACTACTTATAGGCCTTGCCCCACAGACCAAGACTCTTAGACTTAGACCTGTTGGCACTTCCTCTGATGTTTTGGTTCACAGCACTTGAGATTCACTGCAGAGTCAGACTCAGCCCTCCATCAAGGAACAGATCAGAGTGTCCTCCAGCAATCCTTTCCCAGGCGCACATCCTGCACAATGTACACCCCATATGACTCTATCTGCAAGAGCACCGCTAACCTTTTAACCTTTCCTTTAGATCACTGAAGACACAAATTTTATGTAACATGTCAACAAATTTTATGGATTACAGAGGTAGGTTATGGTTACACAAAGTCTCTTGTGAATCTGAATTAACATGACTTCAGAAACTGCATGAAAGATCACATACCATCCATCTGCGAACTGTAACCCACTCTCCTTCCAGGAATCTGACAATTCCCCCAAGTCTAAGATGACTTCTCAGTTCCTTGTAGAGCTCACAAGTCTTCACTTACAACTCTTTGCTCATTTCCACAGGATCTTGATTTCAGTGTCACATGGGAGCCCAGGGAATGTGGGGAAACTGTCACCAGACTCATTCCCACATGCCCTGTTCATGCAGAATGGGACAGCCTGAAGACTCAAGTGTTGTGTCCTTTCTGTGCTCCCCAGATGTCAGCTACATCACTGGAGAGAACATTGTGGTGGCCAGCACCACCCCACACTTGGGAGGTATGTAGGAGGTATCTGGGTAGAAAACATGTCATTAAAGATAAACCTGTGCTCTAAATGTGTACACTTTGGCTCAAAACCGTCACCAACAGAAATAATAAAGGACATCAAAAAAGAGGCCTTGGAGGATGAAACTCTTATTAAAACCAGCTAACATAGTGTCACTTTTGACAGAAAATAAAATGTGTGTTTATAAGTCTTAGATAAAAGGAAGGAGCTAAAATTAGGTCAGGAGACAATAATGCATTGTGTCCTAAACATTTCTGTGAACCTCATGTTTTGTCTCTAATTCTGCAGTCGAGAAATCCAAGAGTTAGAGTGACTTAAGGACAATGTTCTAAAAAAACACATAGAATGTGTTTGAAGTTGAACCCAGTCTACCTGTAAAAGGACAGCATGGAATTGTGCCTGAGGGGAAAGACCAGCCTCCAGGATCCTTATTCTCCCTTCAGATCCCTGTTCTACAAGATTAGTTTTGGTCTATCTACACTTAGAGCTTTCACAATACGCACCCAAGCAATAACTACTATCTCTCAATACACATTTACCCTTGAAGTCTGAAATTCAGAGAAAGTGGCAAATCCTGTGAGGGATGGCCTATATCCCCTTGGCCGTATTGAGTTACAAACGTCTCTGGTGGGCAATTCCTATGCACACTGTAGGCTTCCTGCAGCAGCATGCCCTGTGCATGGGAGGAGTTAGTGCCTCCACAGTGCCCCCAGCCAATGAGGGACAGGAGCTGGGGGATCAGTACCCTAGCTGCTTGCTCCTTGGTGGAACAATGCTGGCATGTGCTCTATACAACTTCTCAAATGGGGCTCAGGAGTGGGCCCTTACCCACAGGGATAACTTGCTCTTACACTGCCTTTAGTTGGCTTTCCTTCCTTCTCAGTCTCATTCCTGACTCTCTCATTTTTTCTTGTTTCATATCTGAAAGAAAATTATTTACACCTAAATTTTGATCTCATGATCTGCTTTTGTGGCAATGCAAACTGAGATAGCAACAAAAATTTTCATCTCATACATACAAATAGAAGACAAAAAGTGCAAGTGTCTCATTGAGGCACACAGTGGCTGAAACTAATTCATCAATGAGAATAATACCTGAATTTATACTTCCAAACAGTGCTGAGGAAGTAGAAATCAGAGTTGATGTTTCCTACAGTAAACTTTATATTTGAAAAGTAGGGAAGGAAAATGAAAATGTAGACACATGACTAACTTCAGGCCCTATCCAAGGTTATCGAGGAGGGGAAGACAATAAAACAAGAAGGTGGGCTGGGGATTTACCTCAGTAGCACCACGCCTGCCTTGCAAGCCAAGGTCCTGAGTTTGATCCCTGGTACCACAAAAAACAAAAAGAAACCACACACACACACACAAACCAAAAACCAAAACCAAACAAAATAAACAAGAGGGCATGGAAGTAAATATAAGCCAAGGAAGATGTAATCCTATAGAGGTGGTACACAGCAGTAGCCTTTGGACTTGCACCATTGAGTATCACTGAGGAAGTCATATCTGTTTCCCATGATGGCCCTTCAAACCATGAAAAGGGAATATTCTCTCTACCTATTTTAAGTTGACCTGTTGTTCTCTCTGCTGAACATTCTCAATTCCTTCTCAATTGCTTCTGGTCATCGGAACAATAACATCTCCCAGACTCACTTTATTTTCTCAATTTTATGTAAAGTGCTTTACACATATAGTTTCAACCTTGTCCACCACTACTTCACCAACACCAAAGAAGTGTGCACCTCCCAACATACTTCTGAATACAAATTCTGGAGCCACTACTAGGGACAGATCATCAAGATCTTTCCTAGTTTCTTCACACAATTATTATTAATAAAGCTAAATTTATTGAATGCGTAATAGCATTTGTTCTTCACTTTTGCAGATGAGGAAAAAATTAAGACTTTGATCTTCCAAAAGTCATTCAAATAGCAAGCAACAGAAAGATATGAACACATCCACAAAGTCTAAATTCCATATTCCTAATTATTAAACTATACTCCAATTTAATAAATGGTTTCTACTTTTCCTTCTTTCTGATCTAAATTTTGTTCATTCTAAATGCTAGTATTCCAAATGCTATAGTTTGGCTATTAAGTCCCCCAGTGTGGATGTGCTAAAGGCTTTGTCCCCAAGGAGGCACTATGGGGATTTGATGGAAAAGTTAAGAGGTGGGGCCAAGAGGGAAGCTGGTGGGTCCCTGGAGGCCTGCTCTAAAGTGCATGCTGGGACCCTAAAGCCTCCTTCTCTCTATTGCTTCCCATCATGAAGTTAGTAGTTTTGTGCCACATTATGTTCCCACCATGATCTGTTGCCTTGCCACCAATCATAGACTACAATTTTCAAAACTGATGCAAGATAAATATTTTTCTCTTTATAAGTTTATTATCTCAGGAAACTGTTATAGTAGTGGAAAGCTAACTAACAGAGAGAACGAAAGTTGATGCTTTCTCAAAACCCAATTCCAGTATCCACTAGACTCCAATCATCCTCAGCTGATTGACACAAACCATCAACATTCTCCAACCTTAGTTGGGTTAGGACATATCATTCTCTGGAAAAAGCAGAAAGATACAACTCACTACATTTCCAGTGAAGTTGGAGCCCTCATACAAGACTCAGTACCAGCCTATGGGTCATAAGGGACTATGGAACTAGATCTTCCCATTATAAGCTAGGTACTATCAGAGCCATAAGTCATGAGGCCTCCACTATCATTTGAGTATGGTCTGTCCCCTCTGAAACTCAGGTTGAAAATGTGTTGCTGTTGTGATGCTGCAAGATGGGGACTTTAAGAGGTGATTGTATAATTAAAAGGAGTGAACAACTTTCTCGTAAGAATAGATTCCTTCTAGTGAGAGTGGGTTGATATAAAGTGAATTTGCCATATTACAGATGTACCCTCTTGAAATTTTGCATTCCATCATGAGCTGAAACACAGGACCTTAGTTGGCACAATGAACTTAACCAGCATCCAGATGCATTTATTATAATAAAAATTT